>NC_138082.1:68247500-68650000 GCF_964212035.1 Myotis nattereri | reverse complement strand
TTTCAGAAAGTGTCACTGTGAAATCCCTTTTGGGGATGGGAGTGTGCACCGCATTTTAAAAGAACCCTAACCTGCCCAGGCCCTGTCTAGTTCTAGCCTCTGTTGGATGACTTTATCTTAGGAATGAGTGCGCTGAGGCTGAAAGAGGCGACCTGGCTCACCAGGGTGGAGGTGGATCCAGACCCCAAGCCTTACAAACCCCGATGGTGTTCATGCCATCGCCATGCATCACGGGCGGGTTTCCACGTCCCAAGTGTAACTGAGGGGGGAAGGGAGGGAGACTGGCTGGAAAAGTTTGCCAGTTGGAGTCAGATCTTCACCCCTGTTGTCTGCTTTCTGTCAGACTGCTATTCTGATAGGCATTGCAGGAAACGGGAATCTGTACAACAGACAGGCCTTTCCCCATGGCCCCTGATCGGGGCAAATATCACTTTGGCCACACCACACACCAAATCCTGTCCACACACAACTAATGGAATTAAAAAGATAAAATACCAAAGCAATGTAGAGCAGCCACATTCTAAGGCCTCCTATCTATCAACCTGTGGTCAGAGATACATTTACGGGCTTTTAAAATTAGGGTCTGTTTCTAATTTCCTATTGGTTTATCAATGTCTTGACCTTTTCCTCATTCATTATTTAATTAATTTATCTGTTTCCCTGTGTCATTCCCAAGTGCACATTTCCCATAAACTTCCAGGACAGTTTATGAAAATGAAAGAGCATTTTTCCTCCGTAATGTTCTCATCGTTATAACTTCTGAGAACAATTTCTTGAGAGATGTTTGGGGAGTTGTATTCCAGAACATATTATCTTCATGGTCTTCTCCCGGTAGGATGGAGAAATGAGCTTGCCTTGAGAGTTGCTCTGAATTTTTCGGTTTCAGTATAAAAGATAAATGTCACACTTACAGAAGCTGCAGGAGGAACCTCAAGCAGGCCTACAGTGTAGTCCTGCCAGGGGATGGCCCGCCTGGGAGTGATCGTGGGAAGAAGAGCAATTCTCCCAGGACACACTGAGCCGTGGGAGTCGGTACTTGCCAGTGACGGTGTCGGGTGAGTCTCCTGAGCACTTGGGGGTAAAGGGAGTTATAAATCTTTCCTGAGAAAGGGAAAGAGAGCTTCTCAGAATTGAGTGGGCACATCGCCCTTGTCAGGGGTATCTGGACCAGGGCAGCTTGTCCTGCTCACTGGGAGTCTGGCTGACTCCTGCTCTGTGTTGTGCCTGTTTCAGAAGCTGTTCTCTTCACCCACAAGCTCAGAGTCAGTTACACCGTTCAGTTACACCAGAGTCCCTTATGGCAGCCAAGTGACAGCTGGCCACAGTGCAGAGTGATATATGCTTTTCAACAGAGGGAGGAATCTGGGTGCTGGGAGCAACGAGGAAGGAAAGGGAGAGGCAGGGACCGGACAAGCACAGCTGGAGTTGGGATTTTGCCAGAGGAGAAAGGGTACGCCTGTGGCTATGTGAAGAGGGACAGAAGAATTTAAACCACAAAGAATAGAAGACAGGTAAATTCACAGACATATTCAGTAAATGACAGAGAAAACTGGGATTCATGAGGGATGAGGTTGGGGTGGGGTTCGGAGAACCTCATTTGCTACAAAGGAAATTTAAGTTCATCCTGCAGAAATCCCTGAGACACATTCCTATTAGCAGCCATACTGCTGGATTCTCTTCTTGGGTGGTCTGGCTTTAGAGAGAAGACTGCTGACAGCAGTGGGGGAATTGAATGTCAGTGTCCAAAGGCCTGGAGCCCAACCTCTAGCCGTTGTAGGATTCAAGGCCCCAGGAGATAAGGGCAATGACTGGGACCTTGAAACCACAAGCCACGGGGATTATTGCCATGGGGTCCATTCTCTGATGTAAAATTACTGAGTCAAAGAGAAGGTATAGTAACCCATACGGCTCAGGAGTAATGATTTCCATTGCTACCACCACACACACGTTTCCCCATAGGTTGGCCTGTCTTAGTTTGGCTATGCTTTTCCTCTTATTGCTTTGGACAATGCAACTGCTCCTCCATAAATTCTCTGTATGTACACTTATTTAATTACTAGACATATTGAAGATTTTTCCCCCTAGAATTTGATATGGTATTTATTTCTTCAGGTAGAATCATCTCTATGCATGTGTGATTTGGGGCAAGGTATTTAACTTAAGAAGTTATTCATTTTACTCAAGTTCTTGTTTTCACTAAAAAAAAATACTACATTTTAGATCTGAAATAAGTGTGTTAAATTTTGTTAAAGTTTGTTGGATATTAAATTTCTATACAAGTTGGGTTTATTTCTGGATTCCCTATTTTCGCTCATTTTTCTGCTTTCATGTTTTTGAATATGTAAAGTACCCTTTTAAAGTTACCACTTCACACACGTTCTGAATCTGGTAGGGAGGGTTTTTCTTCATTATTCCTTTGTAAACTGATTTCTTTGATCCTCTGCCCATTTGTTTATTTATTTGGAACTACTGTGTGCAAATATATAAAGTTAACATTCTGGTATCTTAACTGGACTCTTGTTAAACTCATAAATTACCTTGCGATATCGTCATTTCCATTACAGTGTTTATTTTTCCCTGTCAGGAACATATATATCTACATTTATTTGAATCTTCCTTACTTTCCCATTATATTTTTATTTTCTCCAGCAAAAGACTGGGAGAAAGAAGACTTCAGTTTTTAATCAGATTCCTGGGAAACTGACTTCCCCCATCATATTCTTGGGAAAGTGACCACATGCCTATTTCTAAGAAAAATGTGAAGGTGGCTTTGCCTACTGAGCATATGTCTCAGATCCAGGCTATTTAAATGGAGCCAATATAAATCATTTATTTAGCTGTAAATTATGGGTATTAATATTATCTAGTCACAAGATTGCTGCAAGGGTTATGAAATAAAGTATTCAAAATTATTTGAAAATGTTACCACATCAATAAGGTTATGATATAATGAAATGTAATTATAAAAACTTTTTTTTTTTTTTTTACTTCCCAGACAGGACCACAATAGGAATTCTAAATACTTCTGTTAGGGGGCTGAGTAGATAGCAGGGGGGCAGGAAAGAAAGAAAATTAAAGAAAAACAAATTGGTTTGGGGAATGGTATGGTTTAAAAAGTGATTAAGTTTATTCAATTTTACCGGCACATTTATTTCATCTTACAATTCAACATTGACTAACATATTAATAGCTTTCCTTCTGCTGGGCTCCCCTTGTAGCAAAATTTTGTATCTTTTTAAGTTATTTGGGTTCCTAGGACCTTCCTATTACGTCCCCCTCAGTGCGGTTGCTCTGCTGAAACTGAGACTGTAGCTGGGAGCTGAGTGAAAAGGGAGATGGGAGGGAGGAAAACGTTATATAATTACCCACCATTTGACTCCAGAGCTAAGGATCAGGACTATGCCAAGTTCACAGTAATAACCACTGTCATGCCAGATACTAACCAGAAGCCTTCCACATACTGTTCTTAACCTCACATTAAAGGTGAACCAGAAGGACTTCTGTCTGCCAGAACTGAGTCCAGGCTTTTACTTTCCGCCCCAGCCTTTGTGCCTGAGGCTGAAGCTACTCCCGTCGTGTCCCCAGGAGGAAAGAAGAACCCTGATGTAAGGTTTTGGCTCTTCACAGAAAAAAATATTTTGTTTAGAATGATCATTTGTGGGAAATTATTAAGTATACAAACACATTCCATTGATTTGATATCTTAAGCATTTGCTTTTTTTTTTTTAACCATCTCAAGGGCTAACAATGTGACCTTGTCATGAGAACTGGCCCAAAGGAAAATATTTGCATTGAGGAGCTTCTTGGCTTTGGCTCATTTGGAGCGTGGAGTCTGAGGGCTGCTCCTTGGAGCAGAATGACCTTTCCATTTTCTGGATTTAAAGTAATGGCGAGAATGAACTTTCAAGGTGTAGTGTCCTTAAGTCTTCTTCGGATCCAAGATGCGTTAAAGACTCAGTCCATATGCAAACTGTGAGGGAAGAACATGAGTCTCACAGTAAAATCTGCAAGCTAGTACTTTATAAAGCACTTTCCCCCAAATTATCTAATTGTGCAGAAACCCTCACTAACTCACTGAGGTGGACAGGGCAGGTGGTTTTATTATTCTCTCCCTTTCCACCTCCTCCTCTGCATTGCACAGATGGATTGACTGAGGTTGACCTTGAGGGATACAGGACCCACTTCCAAACCTGGTCTTCTGACTTCAATTCCTGTAAATCAAAGTTTCTCAGCCTTGGCACCACTGACATGTTAGGTCTGATCATTCTTTGTTGTGGGGGGCCCTTATTGTGCGTTGTAGGATGTGTAGCAACATTCCTGGTCTCTACCCACTAGATGCCAGTAATATCCTCTCCCCAGCAGTGGTAACAACAAAAACATCTCTGGATATTGTCAAATGTCCCCTGGGGTGGAGGACAAAACCACTCCTGATTGACACCACAAACTGTCCAAAATGCCACACCACCAGTAAGTGATAATTGACTCCATTCCCACAGAGACCCGCTGGACTTCACATCTGCTCTGCCTAATGGGACTGGGTTGCTAGAAGTATCTTCAGACACCAGTGGGGTTGTCCCCAGCAAGAAGACTGCGGACCATGCATTATTATGTATTAAGAGTTCTTTACTCAACCAGGATAGACTCCTGCAGACTAAGGTAGACTTCTCCAATGAGCTTGTTTTTCTCTCTAATGAGCCACAGATCATGTTGCATATTAAAGAGCTATTGTGGTCAATAGTGCAACTGATCAAACAGTTCTACTCTCCCAATTTGGGGCTCAAAGCAGGACTGAATTTTCTGGCCCCCCTTATGGTTGGGCAGTGCCTTGCAACAAGTTCTGACCAATGAGCTGAGTGGAGCCCTATGTTACTTTGAGGCCAGAGCACTGAATCCATCACAGGAGAACCTCTGAGCTTTCTCTTCCACCTGGCAGGGTAGCTGGCAATGTCTGAGGAGGGGCCTCTCTGAAGGCCTGGGTCCCTGAGTGACTGTAACAGGAGAATACTACTGCCCACCTGCGATAAACATATAGCATGAATAGGAAATAAATCTTGCGTGTTTTAAGTCACTGAGAATTTAACGTTATCTGTTAGCTTAGCATAATTCAACTTATTCTGACAGATGTAAGACCTGACAGCTAATAAAAAGATTGAAAAATAGATTTATGTTAAATCAAAGTCACCTGTATTAAAGCAGGAAATGTAATATAAGACCAATTAGAACTTCATTGAGTCTTAGGGTTCACTATTTTCATTCATTAACCGTCTAGTATTTGAAAATTGTTTCAATGTAAGGGTTTCTTCATACCTGATATGGTATGCAAATTATATTATTCTATTACACCAAATCTTCTTTTTTCATTCATTTTAAAAATATTTATTGAACAATAAATATATGCCAAGTATTATTTGGGATAACTTTCCACTTCATACTATTATTAACACCTTTCTTTTGATGATTCCAGGCAGAAAAGAGAGAGAGAGAGAGCGAGAGAGAGAGAGAGAGAGAGAGAGAGAGCGCTCACTTGAACATCTAAAAAGGAAGATGTTTAGGAAATGAATTGAAGTTTTTTGTTTTTGTTTTTGTTTTAACTTTTGATTGGAAATGATTTCACATGCCAGGCCAGGAATTTCCCATGTTTATCACTTCCTTTCTTACTTGTAAAACATGGATGATTTTGTGGACTTCCACTCAGAGGATAGGCTGAGCAATGGAACTGGAGGCAGACCGACGAGGTTTGAATTGTGCCTCCGTAACTGGGTGCATGGGCAACTTTAGACAAGTGACTTAACCCCCTGCACCTTCTTTTCCTCAGCTGTAAAATGGTGATAGCAATAGTGCCTACTTCACAGAACTGTTGTAAAGAGTAAATAACACAATGCATAAAGGGCTCAAAACAGTACTTTCCATATGTTAAGTGTTCAAGAAATGTCAGTTCTAATGTTTTAAAAGAACATTCTAGTAAGTGTTGAATGAAGCATGGAGTGGGGCTACAACAGGACAACTTTCTTCACCATTTCATCCTAAATGTCTAGTTCAGTGCTTGGCACAAAGTCGATATTTAAAACAGCATTTATTGAACACATACAGGAATGAGTTGGGATGAGGAAACCAACTCCAGGTTCTCTCCTAACCTTACCATCCCCTGCTGCCAGTCCCACACATGGCCCAGCTGTGAGAACCTGGAGCTGTCACTGTCCTAGATCTCTCTCCTCTTTTGTCAAAAGAAAGAATGACACCAAAGAGCTATAAACTCAAATCAATATTCTGAATCGATCTCATTTTTCAGAGAAAGGATTATAAAGACCTTACGACATAATTTAAAAATACTTAAGGCATACTTGAAAATAATCAACTGTATGGAGATTCTATAAAGTTGCTCTATTATAATTTTACCATTTTCCAAAAAAAAGTAATGGAAATTGTTTGTTTCATCACAAAGGGCAGAACAACTCACTGGCACTGATGGCACCACTCAGACATGTGCTAGCTCGCCCTAAGAGCTCTGAGGAGAGCGAAGAGGAAGGAAGTTGGATAAAGAGTCATTAATGTACGAACTTGCAACTAGAAGACTACATTCTGGAGATCTAATGGTTATTATGGTCAACAATACTGTATTAAATATTGAAAAATTTCTAAAAGACTAGAACTTTAATGTTTTCACCACAAAACAGAAATGACGTGATAGAGGTCTGAGCTAAAGCTATGGTGGTAATCATTCATATTGCGATATATCAAATTAAACACTTTGTACATCTTAAACATATATGATGTTATACGTAAATCATATCTCAAGAAAAAAGTAATTAATGCTCTTGCAGTCATATATATTCTTGGTTTTTCAATACATGTGTGCTTGTGTGTGAAAGAGAAAAGTTTGACTCACACGCTATGCAATTAATGTGACCACTTTCGGAGTCTCCGTTTCTCTACCTAACAGAGGGGCAATAACACCTCCTCCAATGGGGCTGTCATGAGCATTACACAAAACTAAACTGGTAAAGGCCAAGTAAGAAACAACTGTCAATAAATAGTAGCAATTAATAGAATAATCATGATTGCAACTTTTTATAAGAAAACCACTTCCTTACCAATTACATAGGTAGGATTGTTGACACCATTGAAAGTCATTCTTCTGGCTGATGTTAAACAGTATGGAAACTGGTTGTATAATATGCCTTTTAGACAAGCTGATGAGGCACCAGGCAAGGAAGTGCATGCCTTCCAGGCAGCCCTTTCTGTGGGGTGCTGGATGGTTACTTGGGGAAAAGGAATGTTGACACTTGCAGAAAATTTAGGGTCAGAAAACAAGAACATGGAAGGGTAGCAGAAAGTAGTGGTTAAAGTACTACCTAGTTGTGTGATCCTACTTAATTTCTTTAAGCCTCAGTTTCCCCACCTGAGGAAAAAAAATGGAGAATGATGCTTAGGACGAGGCTTAGAACATTGCCTGGAATACAGGGCTTGTTAAATAAACCAGAATGGTGACAAGAATGGCTGACGTTACACAGGGTGGCCTGTTAGGACACGTCTGGAGTGAAGCCAGGCGAGGTGGCCTTCTAGGAGCACGACCTGGAAAGCCATCAGGCTCATTCATCCGCACAAGTCAGGCTCCTCCTGTGGGGCAAGGTGAAGTGCTGTAGCCACAAAAAGAGTCCATTTATATTTGAAATGCCAGAGATGGACCAGAGGCTGAGGCCGAAAGAGCCCCGTGAGGCTAGGAAGAACAGAAGCAAGCACATAGGTGGTATGATGCCCCTGTCTGGGGGCTGCCCCAGCCTTCTTTAATTAGTTCACAGCATCCTCGGAACCTGTTAGTTACATGCGTGTCTTCCCAAGGCAGAGGTCTCTGAGGGTGGAGACTCTGTCCTGCTCACCATGGATCCCCCTTCCACGTGCTCAGTGAAAACATGTTGGAATGAAGCTGAGGTGAGGAATAAGATCGACCTGTAACTACTAAGCACTCAGTACTTGGGCCCTTCACTGCTCCCCACCTCACTTTCAGTCCTTCGTGCTGCTCTAAATAACTCAATGCTAATGTACGAGGGGAGACAGTGAGGCCAAGAACACAGCCCTTTGAGTAAAATCCTACTCTTGTTTGTGGTAGGAGCCTACAAACTCTCCATAGAACTGGCCCAGGAGACTTCAGCAAAGGGACATCCTCCAGCCACCTAACTCATCAACTGACACAAGTAAAACTGAACTCAGCCGTGCTGCAAATGGGCTGCTTGTTTCTTCCTTCTTTCTTTACAGCCACGCCTCAACCAAATTATTTTCTGTGTTTTCCTTGAGCACCTCTCTCACACAGTGGGCTCACTAATCTATCAGCCACTACCTCACAGAGTCACACGTGGATGACTACTGGTGAGTCTTACTGCGGTTCTGCCTGAATGGCACTGCAAGACAGACTTTCCTAAAACACAAGTTCCATCATACTTCTTCCCTGTTCAAGATCTAGGCTCCTTATTTTTTTATCTTTACCTAATCTACTTGGGTTATTAAGATCCTCCCTACATAGACCCTACCCTACCTATGTAAGGTACACATTACTTATATATAAATTTTCTTAAGTCTTATATAAATCTTTACTGTTTAAAGTATTATATGCCCCCTATCTCCCCCGCTCCCCCATTGATCTCTTTCAGCCTGCCTCCTACCCCAGGCCTTCATCACCCTATTGTCTGTGTCCACGGATTATGAATACAAGTTCCTTGGTTGATCTCTTCCTACTCAGCTACCCCCACCTTCCCTCTGAGATTCTGCAGTCTGTTCTATGCTTCTGTGTCTCTGGATCTATTTTGTCCATCAGTTTATTTTGTTCATTAGATTCCATATGAGTGTGATGATGTGATACTTGTCTTTCTCTGACTGGCTTATTTCGCTTAGCATAATACTTACTTATTTAGGTTTGTGTGCTGAATCTCCTATTCTACTTAGATTAGTGACCTCATAGCACTAATCACTAAAATTATTCTCTAACACGGTATCTAAAATGCTTGCTTCTATATACTTTGCCTAGGTTGTTTCCACTTTTGAAATATCCTAATCTCTTGGCTATTCAATTAACAACTCATTCTAAACCACATATGTCAGTACTAACATATCTATAATAATAAAAGCATAATATGCTAATTAGACCAGATGTCCTTCCAGATGACCTTCTGGACAAAGCTGGGGCTGCAAGAGAAGCCCGGGACCCAGTGCCAGGGGGAAGCCAGTGCTGGCAGCTGGGGGAAGGAAGGCCTTCTCTTGCATGAATTTTGTGCATCAGACCTCTAGTAATTATATAATTTTGCATTTAACTCTCTGTTTCTTGTGCTATGCACAAGTGTTCCTTCCTGAACAAAAATAATTGCTTGAGGGCAGGAAGTTTACATTATTTTTATGCATTTACCCAACAAATATTCATTGAGTTCCAGAGCTGTGCCAGACACTGCACTTGGTTTGGGGTATAGCAAAGAACAAGACAGACATAATCCTGGACCTTGAAGCACCTACATAGTGTGTGTGGGAGGGTGGGGCGGGGGGTGGGGAGGGGTGAGATAAACATTTACACATAATTGTAAGATTAGAAACTGAGGTAAGCGCCATGAAGTAGAAGTATAGGTTCCATGAGACTATGATAAAGCTTCATATTAAAAGAAAATACCCCTGAGCTAAGAGCAAAAGGATAAAATAGAAACAAACAGGCAAATGACCAAAGGTTTAAGGAAGCCAGGGGCCTTAGAGGAACAGAAGAAAGATTGGTCTCCACAAGCCCAGAGGGCATAAGATGAGCCATATCAGATGAGGCTAGGGAGGTACAGGCTGGGTGTAGTTCTTAGCATTGAATCAGAATGGGAAGTACTACTAAGTGAGGGTAAACCTTAAGTGGTCTTTAAGAGTTATAATGCTCCACGGTAAAGGTCATTTCTGAACTTTAGTTATCTGTCTATTTGGAGTTAAAAAATGCTGAACATCCAAAGCTTAAAAAACACAAATACTTAAGTGCTTAGGATTTTTGCTAATTTTCTCAAGTTCAATAAATATGTATGGACCAATGACAACAATAATATGGGCTGTGGCCTACTCTACATTACACGTTTGACGCCAAAATGCTTTATATAGGCCACGTAACAGATGGTAATACATTTCAGCCATCACCACGTGAGTAGGATTCAAGCCAATGATCCCAGAGGTGAGAGGTTGTATATCCAATTACAAATTTCCACTTTCCTTAAGTGTGAAGATGCCTAAAGCAATATATTGTACTTACATCTAGCTGCATTGTATAAACTATATCTGATAAAAGAGATGACTTCACGTTCTCGACTTAAGTCAAAGAATGCTTACTTAAGTATTTTTTTTAATTGAATCCCACTTTAATGCCATTGTATAATCTTTTGGTTAACAGTGCTCATCTTGATTATTCTAACAAAGGGAAACATGGAAGTTAATATGTAATCTGTAGTGCTTATGCCATCTATAAAAATACACACGAGAAAATTCAAAATAGATACCTGGAACATCTGTGAAGGTTTCTCCAAGGACGGATACGTGGAAATTGAGTCCTAAGTCCTTAAGGTGCATTAATACCTTAAAAAAGCTCTCGGGATCTTTATCATGCTCCCTGGAAATAAACACAAAATATAACTTGAGATACCGTAGGGTCTGCGTTAGGAAAAGCATTTTCACTTCTCACAGTATCAGTTCCTTTCATGGTCCATTGTTAGGAGAGTCTCTGGTGCCCAAGCAGAGATTTCCCCCATCACCTTATATTGTCGCATCAACACTGAATTTTTTCATAAATATTATTTGCCATGTATCAACACCCAGTCCTATTGAATTTTAAGGGTCTGCAGCCTTTTATTAAAGGAAAAGTCTATCATGTTTTTCACATTTTTTTGTTAGATTATAGAAAGGCTAGTGTAGTTTCCTCTCCCCTAAAATGATTAATTTCCCACTTAACACAGGTTTTAAGAAGAAAAGTCTTCAAAGGATGGCTCTGCTGATCATGAGGATGTACCAAAGATGCTCGCCATTTCCATGAGTGTGAATACCTTCCCCTCGCAGTCGCTGAGCCCTTGGTGTCCACAAGGAATACATGATTTAGGAAGTGAGACTACAGACTCTCTCACCAATCTCTATTTCAAATAACTGAATGGAGAATTAGAAATACATCAAAAGGGGTTGGCCTGAGTCTAAGTCCACTGATACTAACTTAGGAGTGGAGGTGAATTGACATATAATTCTTTCATTTCATACAGGCTTTACAAAACATGGCTTATTTTTGTTTGTTTAGCTTGTCAGTCTTCGTTGCAATGACAGAATGAGAGACTAAAGGACACTAAAATAAAAAAAAACCCAACAATTTAAGAAATCATATTAAAATGAAGTGAGTTATTTTTTACATTCTAAGGTGTGAATATTCTAATATTTCTTGCATTTAATTACACTGTTTTAAATTATCTTATTTCACACAGATGTGGACCAGATGTCTTCAAAATATTTGTTTTTTTATTTATAATTCAGAATTTTAATTTATTTTCTATATCACAGAGAAATAGTTATATATCAGCAATTGAATTTCTCATTTACCAACTAATTATGTAAAAATAAATCTGTAAATTGATCAAACTGAGATATAAAATATGAAAATTACATCATTTAAGAAATCTCATGAAAAATGACATCTGCAAACCTAAATATGTTAATTCACAATTCAGTCAATATTTTCAGTATCAAGAATTAAAACAAATGCATCTTCTGAATAACATTTAAAAATGGCATTTCTAATCTCATGCAATTGTAAATTCTTACAGGATCAGAATTCAGTAACAAGTTATTTTAAGCTCTATATTGCTCAGTTTGACTTACTGCATATAATAAAGCATGCAGTGGCAAAGTGCTCTTGTCTTTTTAAGATAATGCGGGTTACATACATGTACCATGGGGAAGTTTTGGGATAGTTCTCAGATACACACGCTACTGCTGCAGGCAACAAAGACCCCAAACAGTTGGAGAGCAAAGAGTACCCCACTTGCGACCTCCACCCATACCAATCAAATAGCTGCCACGTAATCTGTAATGCGTTCTTTTCGTTTGATTCTTTTGGAAATACTTAGATGAAAAGAATGGAAACAATACAACATAATATATCTTAAAGAGGGAGTAACACAATAGGGACATTTAGCCACTTAGCTTCTCTAAATTTTTTATTTTGAGTTCCAAAAATTTTGGCTATGGATCCCCAAGAGAGTATTTATTCTAAATATTTCCTGCTGGTGTTTTGTTTGTTTGTTTTGTATTAAAGTAAATGTAGCTGTGGTTTGGGGTTGAGAGGAGGTTTAGTTGGGTAGAAGCTATAGTTCTTAAAAGATTCCAATGTGCTTTCAAAGAGGCAGGCTTTATAAATCTCTATTTTCAGTGTTTTTATAAGAGATAAGTGCATGACAATCCTACTGTACTTTTAAGGTAATTTTTATTGGTGAACAAAAGCTTTCATATTCAATAGTCACTTTGCATAAGAACACAAAAGAGATTTGTATGAATCTCCTCCTTTTTTGATTACACTGTAAGGACCAATGTAAGGTGAGATTTTTTTCTTACCCAAAATTATCCCTGAGAAAAAGAAGCATGTTATACTAAAGTTCTTATAAAGTTTCTCATAATACCAGGCACTCTCTCAATTATTTTGAACCCAGTTCTGTTTAGGGAAGCTGCATTAACCGGAAACAGTGTCCACTGATGAGCATTCTGGATGAGCAGTGAATCCATGGTGAAAAAGGAAGCAAAGGAATTTGATACTGCACTGGGCTAGGGATTATTTGTGGGGACATCACCTAACAATTTGAAGAGTTGGATGCTGTCAAAAACATGTAATTGGTGGAGGCTGGCGAAAGGGGGAGGAGAGGTGATACCGATAACATCAACATTCAAATTGTTTAATCATAGTGGTTAAGAAGACCATGAGTAGCAAGCGGGTGTTTATAGTTCGGGAGATTTCTGGTGCTGGCATCATACAGTTTCACAAGTCTTGTACCTCACACCACTCAGACTGAATTCCAGATGGCAGGGGATGGGGACATGCCCGCTGTCTGAAAAGGTGGCACTTTTCTGAGGTCAAGAAGCCTTTGGAGGTGGTATTGGACTAAAACGGCTTGATGAACTATAAGGGTGGGAAAAGAGCAATACTTCTAAAAATATGCTACATGTTTTGTGCTTTGAAGTATTATTTATGTATAAATTAGTAGATTACTTAACACAGGTAGACACACGACTATTTCTTCTATGTCCCATAGTCAATTTAGCTGACATTTTTTTCTGGATTTTTCTCTTTAGAAAGTGGGAAATTGCCTAATATTTAGACAATTATTAAAGATGCACACAGATATTTAGCCACAGCCATACACCCAGGCATGGACGTAGCAGTGGCAGAGCTCAGAATTTTTTTGTCCCAAAAGGCACTCATTCCAGATACCCAATGGGCCGTCCATGGATCTTATGCCAGCACCGTGACACTAATGAACCCATTCAGCAGAATATGTGTCTGCTTGATGTCCTTTCTAAGAAGTCTAATGTGAAACTCTCATGATTTTAGCACATAGCATTAAACATAAGATGAGTGGCCCTGTCTGTCAATAGCTGTCAAGATTAAACACACATTCACAATATATTCAATTCCCTGGAGACGTACATGCTCCCTAAACACTCCTGCTCTCATACATTGCTGGTAGGAATGTAAATTGAAATGATATTTTAGAGGGTAATTCGGTAATGTACATAATTAAGTCTTAAAATATATATAATTTTTGCCCCAGTAATTCCAATTTAGAAAAATTACCCTATGAAATAATTAAAGAGGTACACAGAAATTCAGCCAGAGTACTTTCATAACAGCATTGTTTATCATGGTGGCCATCTCTAAACAACCCAATGAGATGATAAGGCTGTTAAGTAAAAGGGCAGTGACATAGTATTTGTTATATGTTCTGTTTTATACAATGAATGTATGTGCCTAGAAAAAAGTTTGGAATGAACTGTACTAAAATATTAACAAGGTTTATCTCTAAGCACTGCATTATACATGTTTCTTTTTTTCACATGCTTTCTATTATTTTTAACAAACTTTAAAAAATATAAATCATTTTAATATTTTTAGGAACCACCTCTAACATTCTGCCATAAAATGGTATTCACAGGATTTGTGCTTAGCTCTGTTAACATTTTCAGTGTTTACAGTAGCATAATTCCTCATTTCCTGTGACCCCTCTACATGACAGCTGCCCATTGAGCAAACCTGATTCATCATAAAATATTCTAGGAGGTGAGTCAGGGTCCAAGCTTCCCCACAATCCCTACATTCTTGAGTCGTAAGAATGAAACAGTCTGGCTGGGACTCATTCTTCCTCAGCCCGACTATGGCAGCAGAGACCAGCATGGAAATATTTCAGGCTACTGGAAGCAGCAGATATAGCAGGAACAGCTTTTATTCCCAAATATTATTCAGAACATTTGAAAAGCATAAACTGTTCCCATGTGTTTTTTCTCCTATATCTGTTCTCTCTCTGTTGCTTTCCCATTTAGTTTTTTAGAGCTAAATTTCTTCCTAGTCCACACTTAACATTCATTGAGTAAATATTTATTGAGGATTGCTAAGTTCGCCATACTCGTCACTTACACTCAACGGTTCCCCATTCCTATTTCCCCACATGACTTTACACTTATTGAATTCAATCTCTTTGATCGAGTTCCTTGCCTTGCCTGGGTAGAAACCTGGCTCCATACAGATGCTGTAGCCTTGCTAGCAGCATGTCACTGCATTGAGAGCTCCATGAGAGAAAGATAAATGATGTCTGTTTTGTTCATTACTAAGCACCCAGTGGCTTGCCAAGTAGTGGCTGACACTGTTTGTGTTCATCAATACCTGGTTCTTTTCTCATTTTCAGCACACAGATTGCACATTTATCCCCTTGAAGGAGAGGAGGCTACAGGACCAGGTCTGACCAATGGGTCGCAAGCCCATTGATGTGTATCACTTCTAGTTGGAAACATCTAAGAGCAGTTCTGCATAGCTTTCTCTGCTGCAGGGATCCTTACAGAAGTCTTGTTTTAACCTAAGATGGTTAGCTTCAGAGAATGAGATGGTCTGGATTGATACATAGAGGAGAGATGCCTCATAAAACTACATAAACATGCAGCAGGCTTTGAGTTAGTGAGAGAAGTAAACTTTTGTTGTGTTTAAGCAACTAAGATTTTTTTTTTTGGGGGGGGTGTCTTCATTACAGCAAGGCAATGTGGCCCATACTGACTAATACATTATCTAGGGCATAAACGTAGCTGCTTTAAAATATCTGTTGAACAAATAAAGATGTCAGAAAAATGAATTATATTTATAGGTCTCTTACTATGTTCAAGATTCCATGTCAGGCATCTGATCCTAATATTACTTAAGCCTCTCAACCAAGGGTCATCCAAATAAATTTTTTGTTTATCCAAGATCACATAGAAGAATTCAAGTCTGCATTTGAAATTATGTCTTATGACTACGAAGTCATATTCTTTCTTCTATACAGCTTTTGACTTTTTTCTTTCAACATCCTATCTAATAATAGACAAACATGGTAATTGACCATACCTTTGCTATGCCTCCCATTGGCTAATCAGTGTGATATGCAAATTAACCACCAACAAAGATGGTGGCTAATTTGTATACTGCAGGCAGGGTGGGACAGTGCGAGCCACCAGCGCACTGCCATCCAGGGCAGGCCAGCCCCAGAAGACCCAGAAGCCGGCCTGCCTTGCCGCTCCAGAAGACCCAGAAGCCGGCCTGCCTTGCTGCCAGGGACCTGGTCTGGTCCCGGGTGGCAAGGCACGCCGGCCCCAGAAGACCCAGAAGTCGCCTGATATGGCAGTAACTCTATCAGTAAACACTCTGAAAGTTAGTGGCATAAATGCACCAATTAAAAGACAGATTATGAGGGTGAATCAAAAACAAAACCCACGTTAAATATAAAGACACATACAGATTAAAAGTAAATGAATTAAGCTGCAGCCTGTTTTGCTCAGTGGATAGAGCATTAGCCCGTGGACTGAAGGGTCCCAGGTTCAATTCCAGTCAAGGGCATGTACCTCAGTTGCTGGCTTGATCCCCAGTCCCTGTCAAAGCATGTGCAGGAGGCAACCAATCAATGTATCTCTCCCTTTCCCTTCACTCTCTCTAAAATTCAATGGAAAAATAACCTTGGGTGAAGATTAACAAAAACAAAGTAAATGGATTAAGTAACATTAAAGAGATTATAAGAAAAATATATTCCAAATTTTGTTAGTTGTATAATGGTTATGTTTAAATTATTAACACCTAAGAAATTGGGCGAAGGGTACATATAATATGCTGTAGTATTTTATAGTTCTTTTTACATGTATGAGATTATTTCAAATTAAAATATTAAAAAATTAAAAATTAATAAAATATTAATTGAAATGTATCTGCATTACATGAAAAATCTCCTAATTGCTTCTAGCATAACTTATTAAATTGTGTTAAAATTTACAAGGGTTCAATTAAAAAATATCTTAATTATAAATGATATAATAGAAAATATATAATAGTGCCGTTATAAGCACTTATCTGAAAATAAAAATTTAAAGACGTGAATTTAAAGAAGGGATTAGCCAAAGAAAATATATGCACAACCCATGGACACAGACAACAGTATGGTGATGGCCAGAGAGAAGTGGGGGGAAAGAGCTGGGTAGAGGGGGCAAAAGGGAGGAAATAGGGATATCCTATATAATAATAATAAAAGGCTAATATGCACATTCACTGAACGGCAGAATGACCAGTTGCTATGATGTGCACTGTCCACCAGGGGGCAGACGCTCAATGCAGGAGCTACCCCCTGGTGGTCAGTGCACTTCCATATGGGGAGTGCCACTCAGCCAGAAGCTGGCTCATGGCTGGCCAGCGCAGTGGTGGTGGCAGGAGCCTCTCCCACCTCTGTGGCAGCACTAAGAATGTCCAACTAACGGTTTAGACCTGATCCCTTGGGGGCCTAAGCCTTTAGTCAGACATCCCCCGAGGGCTCCCTGGCTGCCAGAAGGATGTCTGACTGCAAGCTTAGGCCTGATCCCTGGGGAGTGGGCCTAAGTAGACATGTGGACATCCCCCAAGGGGTCCTGGACTGTGAACGGGCGCAGGCCGGGCAAAGGGGACCCCCCCCCACCCCCCGCCGCCAGTGCACAAATTTTTGTGCACAGGGCCTCTAGTATAATAATAAAAAGAGTTGGTACCTACAGGCCATGGTTTAATTTCCAGACCATCAAGTATGAACATTTCTTAGATTCTCATTATGGGAGGTTAAAACTCATTAGATAAGAGATGACAATAAGAATATGAAAAAGTAATATGGAATTATGATCTCTCCAATGCCATGGTTTCTAACTTCTTTATCTTTATAATACTCTGCTAACCTGCATCTTAATTCCACATTATGAAATTCTGCTTTACTTCCAAAATCAGCGATGTGTTCCTCACTCAAAAACATAAGACTTCTATTTACCCCCCTGGGTTAGTTGTTATTATCATTTATTTCTCCACTATCCTTTCTAGGGCCATGAACTTGTCAGTCTCCTCTCCATGCCTGACATAGCAATAATTTTGGTTTTCCTCCACATGTGCTGCTTCTGCTTCTAAATGGGGCTTCAAGTAGACTGTAGCCAATAGTCTTATTAACCACCAACTTCTCAACTTCCCTTCCCACCCCCATCAGTGCCTCTCTTTCTTGAACTCTACTAGCCCTCCCCACGATCATTTTCTTACAGTTGACCAAGACTATCCACTCTGGCTTCTCTCATTCTTTTTATCTTTGATATTTGTGGTGTTTTAATATTTTAGAAATTTAACCAATTTGTTCCACCCTCTCCTCTCACTCCAACACATTCAAGTTGCTAAGATGTTTTATGTTCATTGCTTTAGGGAAGGCATGGGAAAAAGCCCCTCCAAAAGAGGGGCAGTATTCTTATTTGATTACAGAAGCAAAAACCTTTGTAGAAACGGTGAGGATTTCAGATTAGGTACAAGTATTTAAGAAAAATGCCAGGAGACTATAGCATACCCCCTCCCACCCTGTGTCACTATTTCATGTCTCGATAAGAAACATGAAGGACCAATGGAGGAGAGGTGAGAACAGAACTCTGAGAATCCCAGAGGCCATGCACTATGCTTCCTGGGTTAGAAGCCTGGGGAAGAACCAGGACTCCAGAGAGTGAACGTCTGATTGTATGTACCTAGGCAGACCGTACGAGGACATCTGTAAGAGATTCCCGAGACGTGGTAGGCATAAAAGTGGAACCACAATTCCTGTGAATGTCATGAAAGAATCCCAGAGCAGCAGGCAGACAGTACAAGAGATCCCTCGTCAGCAGCCTATGAGGAATGGGGACCAGGAAAATGGAAGACAGAACTTTCTAGCACCATATTGAAATGGTCCATTGCAGAGAAATTAAGTTATAGAAAAATAAAGTTTTAATTTATGCATATCAGGGTTTTGTGCCATCTACATATTCACATTCTCAACTTTCCTTTTAATAGAAGAGGGAGGGATGCCTTTCACAATTCAGTCTATTGGCGCTCCATATTTTCTACCTTGCTTCTCCGTGAGAGATCCATGTTCTCATATTCAGTTTTCTTACTAAAGCCTGTTCCTATTCCACGTTTTCTTCATTTATAGATTTGGCATTTTAAAGTTAATCCTTTTACCTGACCACATCTATTGACAACAACAGTTCCAATGATGTATTATTTCTAGGTGACTTTTAACAGCTCACTTCATCCTAGAACAGTAGCTATGTCCCTCTTTTCTTATCGCCTATGTTTTCTCTACTGTGCCCCCATTCTCCCATTTGTCCATTCTCTTGGATGAGAGTACTCTCAACAACAGCAATCCCCACCCCTGCACCATTCACTCTCATGTATTTTATGGTTTCTCCAACTTTGGACATCATTGTCTACACTCAACTTTCTTAGAAGGATCCTTGCTTGGTTTCCAAGTAGTGTATTCAAACTGTAACCAATGACCTCCTCCCCAGTTAAATCTTCCCACTTATTCCATCAGAAGGCCACCCAGAAAAACCATATTCAACAAATTATTTTCCCCCATTAGGTATCATAATATGATTTCTTTTTAAATCCCCCCATTGCTAAAACTCAGACCCCCCAGGCTGATTCTCTTCAACAATGATTTCTACTCTCCCTGGACACTGTCCACAGTAATTTCATTCAGCTGTCTGACTTGTCAATGAGCTCGCTTCCTCTGCAACTCTGGCCAGGAAGCTGCAGACATCCATGCCTGAGAGCACTGGTAGGCCATGAAGTGTCTTAATCAAGATGAATTGGGTCTTCCCCACCCTTGAGATGTTACTTCAGCAGCAGCCACCATTCCACATATTTTAAACCATCATAATGTAATTACTTCCTCTCAGATCTGGGAGGTTCTTTGAAAACCCTTTCCTCTGCCCAGTGCATTACTGCCTTTCCATTTCCCTCTGTAATAATCTCCCTGTTCACTGTGGTGATTGGGGCTGTAATTTGCAACCAACTAATCATTTAGATTTTCTTTTGGATTATATTATTTCCCTCCAAGGGATATACAGAAATACATCCAAAACCGCTTGCTAGTTATCCCGAGAGCTACCCCTCTGGGAAACTAGGAAACTCTCTGCTGCCCCTGAGAACTGTTGCTTCTTCAGAGAGGAAGACGTGTAATTCTTGTTTCCTGTTTTACGCTCACTGCCAGGAAGCTTATATTCAGGTTTTAAAGTGCTCAATTTCAGCAAGTATCAGATGAAAATAATAGCAGTGAAAAATACAAGAACAACAACAACAAAAACCTAACTGGAAGGGGTCAATAGTAGACAGGATATTTCAGACAGTAGAATCATTGATCACGAGATCAACCGAATTTATCCAACATGAACAACAGAGAGAAACATAGGAAACAATAAAAAATGGAAAAGAACTGAACCGCAGGGACCGGTGGGACAAGAACAGAAGAACCAACATTTGCATCATCAGAGCCCCAAAATGGACTCTGTATTTTTTTTACAAATGCATGTGAATGTACAATTATTTCAAAAAAAATTTCAAATGTAAAAAAAGCACACCCATTGTAATAAAATACAAATAATTATATATATATATATATATATATATATATATATATATATATATGTATTTCTACTATTTTTCAGATGATACCACTACTAACAACTGTCTGGTGAATAGACTTCTTGACCTATTTCTATGCATACGCAAACATATATTTGTGTGAGTGCATTTTTACACAAACCCACCTTACTTTATAAACAGGAGATCAGTATCAGTCGTTCCACACATTCCATTTTCAATAAATATGTAACAGACATGTTTTTCTTTATTGATTAAGGTATTACATATGTGTCCTTATCCCCCCCCCATTGTCCCCCACCCCCCACTCATGCCCTCACCCCCTGGTGTCTGTGTCCATTGGTTGGGCTTATATGCATGCATACAAGTCCTTTGGTTGATCTCTTCCCCTTACCCCCACCCTCCCCTACCTTCCTTCTGAGGTTTGACGGTTTGATCCATGCTTTTCTGTCTCTGGATCTGTTTTCGTTCATCAGTTTATGTTGTTCATTATATTCCACAAATGAGTGAGATCATATGATATTTATCTTTCTCTGGCTGGCTTATTTCACTTAGCATAATGCTCTCCAGTTCCATCCATACTATGGCAAATGGCAAGAATTCCTTCTTTTTTTACCGCAGCATAGTATTCTATTGTGTAGGTATACCACAGTTTTTTAATCCACTCCTCTGCTGATGGGCACTTAGTCTGTTTCTAAATCTTAGCTATGGTACATTGTGCTGTTATGAACATAGGGGTGCATATATCCTTTCTGATTGCTGTTTCTAGTTTCTTGGAATATATTCCTAGAAGGGGGATCATTGAGTCAAATGGGAGTTCCATTTTTAGACATTTATGCATATCAATGCATAGAGGTATTTCATTTTAAATGGTTACATAATATTTCGCAATTTTAAAGTAAATTGTACTAATGGACATTTGTGTCTAATTTTTGGATGTTTCAAACAATACTAAAATTGACATCTAGTTCTCTTTATAACATTAAAATTTCTCTTTTGTAGAATTATGTTTTCCTATTTATCTTTATTGTTGAAAGTATTACAGCTGTCCCCTTTTCCCCCTCCATTGACCCCCTCCAACCTGCTCTCCCTCCCTCCCAGGCCTTCATGGGTTATGCATATATGCATATAAGTTCTTTGCTTAATCTCTGCCCACCTCTCCCCCCTTCCCTCTTAAATTTTTCAGTCTGTTTCATGCTTCAATGTCTCTGGATCTATTTAAAATTTCTCTTTTGTAGAATACTTAGTCCATTCTTGTTTTTCTTCCTATCCAGCAAATGCAGCCACTTCAAATCTCTATCCAAGGCCCTTCCCCCCTTTCTACAATATGAACCTTCCTTTTGGAACTATCCTGTTTTCAAAATTGTACATACTCACTTCTGCTATAATTTGCACCACAAGGGAAAGCTCATGCCTCTTCTTACCCTGTATTCCCCATGTCTAGAACAGGCCTGACACATAGCTTAAAAAGTTATTACATCGAGTTGACTCCAAACCTACATCATCTCCCATGAATCTAATCTTTTTATTCCCACTTACTGTTGATTATTATCTTTATAACCAGATGAATATATAGAAGGTTAACTTGGTTCTTCCAATGACAACTCATCTATAATACTTAAAACTAAACTGATGCCCTCATCAAATATGACACTACTGGCCAAGTTCCTCCCTGGTGCCCACATGTCCTTATTCACTCAGTATTCCAGGATCTCAAGCCCAACAGATACGTTTCTGAACATGGAGGCTCCTTCCAAATATGTCCTGCCAATCAACTTACTACCAACCTTGCTATTTCATCCAATAGAAGTAATTTAATATTTGTTTGATAAAGTCCATTTTTATGGTACAACTAGAAGCCCAGTACATGAGATTTATGCACTAGGGCGGGGTCCCTCAGTCCAGCCTGTGCCCTCTTGCAGTCTGGGACCCCTTGGAGGATGTCCGCTTGCCAGGGATCGGGCCTGAGCTGGCAGTCAGATATCCCTCTTGCAGTCCGGGGTTCTCTCAGCCTGGTACCCCTTGCTCCTTACTTCCCGCCTGCAGTGGAGGTGGGCGAGGCCCTGCCACCACCAGCCGTGAGCCCGGCTTCTGTGGGAGTGCACTGGTCACCAGGGGGCAGCTCCTGCGTTGAGTGTCTGCCCCCTGGTGGTCAGTGCGCATCATAGTGACCAGTCATTAGGCTGGTTGGTCTATTTGCATATTACATTTTTATTATATAGGATGTTATCACTTCATACATTGACAACACCACTGAGCTTCACTCCTCCTCTGTCACTTCAGTTTCCAAAACACTGTTACATTATCCTCTTCAACATGATTTTCCTTATATATCTCTTCTTTGAAATGTCATTAACCTGAAACCATTAAATAGAAATTAAGCCTCCCTATGCAACATTCAATATTTCCATCAATCATTCACCCCTACCAGTCCTCCAAATGAGTGTCGATTCATTCATTCTCAGCCTCTCCCTTTCTCTCTGCTGTTTCCAATCCACAGTTCTAGTGCCTACAATCATGGAGCCCTGGACCACATCTTCCTCTCCACAAGGTCCCTGTGTGTCCACTGTCTCCTTCACTGACTCTGAACTTATTGCCCCTGGCAACCATCCTTGAGATGCCCCATCTCACTCTGAGCCACTACTGCACCACATCCCGAAGCTGCTGCTGATGTCATGAGCATGCTCTACATTACTTCTTAGTTACTGTTAGTCTGAAAGCTCCAAAATATCAGAGAAACGCTTTGACTCCAGAAGTGGGTGGACACTCAAAATATGACTTTGGAATGAGTGAATGATGGTCCCCTTATGGCCAAACAGTGACAGTTATATATTTAAAACTATGGTAGAATACATCAATGAAATGACATGAAGGATCATGTTTTTTTTCTTTTTTAATAGAGAATTAAACATGGTCTGCATGATTGGATACCTTTCATTTAAATGGATTTCAGTTCTTAATAACAGGTTTTCATATTCAGTTGTGGGCATTTTGTCACATCTAGAAATGACAAGGACTTCAATCATATGGGAAAGAATCATAATTCGAAGAAGAAAAAATTCATCCGAAAACTTCCTTTTGATTTAAAAAATGTTAAAAATAGAAATGGACAGAGTGATTCAGAAAAATTCTCTCCAATGGGGGTGGGGGGTGGGGCGGAAATGCTGCAATTCTGTCCATTTTACATTGTCTGTCTTGTTTCTAGACCCGACTGAGACTGCCATGTTTGTTGGCTGACAGAGATCTCCCAGAAGAGACAGTCTCCTTAGTCGGCAGCAGCTGCTGAGCACACCAGATTGCCATGGTGATGGCTGGGAAAGGAGGAACGCAATATGGGATGTCTGTTCTAGAAAGACCTGCTCAAAATGATGTGTTCTCGTTGTCGCATATGTTGCCTTTTTTTTCACTTTATAAACAGTATTAATTATATGTTTCTTCTCTTCTACTACATTCTTACAAATGGAATAAATCTCTATATCCTACTTAATCCTTTTCACAATACTATATAAAAAAATTCAGTCCCAACTCTTGTAACTCCAGCCTCTTCTTGTTTATTATTTAAAGTTATTAAGACCTACTCACATTAGCTACCAAAGATAGACTAATTATTCATAGGGAAAAGAGTAAAAGATTCCGAAGATTGTAATAACATCACATGCTATGAATTTATTTTAAGAAAAGGTTCTCCGGAATGAGAAGCCTCTGGAACCAGAGTCTTAATTAAATATGCTACTGCCAGTTGGTTAGGTATCAGAACAATTTATTTCCGGTAAAGAATGAGTAACAAAAGATAGTCAACTATATTATATAGTGTAATTGGTGAGAGATTATTTTCATTCACTGGTTTGCTTCAGAAATGTATGTAAACCGCCCCCCCCCCCCCCCCCCGCAAAAGAAAAGATGCCTATTTTTAAAAAATTAATCCTCAACCCAAGGATATTTTTCCATTGATTTCTGGAGAGAGTGGAAAGGAGGGAGACAGACAGAGAGAAACATGGTGATGTGAGAGAGACACATTGATTGTCTGCCTCCCGTATGCACCCCAACCGGGGCCGGGGATCAAGCCGCAACCTGACCCGGATCCTCTATCCACTGAGCCAAACCAGCTAGGGCAGAAGATGCTTATTGAAAACTAATAATTAATCAATTCATTTATGGCTGTAGTTCTCAAGGCAAGTTTTATCAGAATAAATGAAGCAAAAGAGCTTACATGGACAACAGAGCCTAGTGAAAAGAGGGTTAAAATCCTAGTTCTGCTATTTAGTGACTGTAATCCAGAGCAAACTACCAAACCAGTCTGAGATTTAATTTCCTCATCTGTAACCATCTGGCTAATAACACTCAGTTCAAAGAGCCATTGAGGGGATTAAGTGAGATGACGAATATGAAACAATTTGTAGTGCTTGGCAAACAGAAAATTTGTAACAGAGGATGGCTGTTATTATTATTGTTATAATTGTTATTAGAATCACTGTTTTCTCATTTATAGAAATGGAAATTTAAGAATATTCTAGTGAGTTTACTAGCCACCATCCCTGGACAAAAAATAAGGTTTGCTATACTTTACAATCAGTTACGGTAAGCAGAATATGCCATGGTGCAGCCTCTCATGTTTACCTCAACAATTATAAATAAAGGCATCTAAAGTAGCAACTATAACATATGCAAATAACATAATAAGCACTCACTATATGGTGGCTGTTTTTCATGACATATAGTTAAAATAAGGTTTGAAGTAGACTGTGTTTATGTATACAGGCACATCTGTAACTGAATTATCCTTCTCAGCACTGTATCCTAATCCTCTCAAATGCCACAGTCAGCCTAGTCACCCTCACATCAATAATCAATTCCAGGACCAACTGCTCACTACCACCCAAATAGGTCTTTCCTTTCTGGATGTAGTTCAGATACTCATCTTTTCTTCCCAGGACTAATATAACATCATTCCAAATCCCCTTCTTATAATAATTACAACTGAAGGTGGGGAGTCCCCCCAACAGGAGGACTAGAAATAGAATATAAATGTAGTCTTCCATGACAAAGACATCAGCAACTATGAACCACACGAGAGGTGGAAAGCTGCCCCAATGATGAAGTTCACATGATTGTATAGGTGGGAGTGGAAGGAGGATTCTCAGAGAGAGCAGACGGACAAGGGGTCGGGGGGGGGGGTGCTTCCCCAAGGTGAAAGGCGTGCCTGAGTGCAAGGCCAAAAATCCCTCCTTGCACACATCCACAAGGCTGTGTGTTGGAGATGCTCAGTTCCCCTGTGCCTGGTCAGTCTTGGGAAGCAGAGGATAAACTGCTAAAAAACAGAGAAGGCATTTTTGTAAGAAGTTGTCTGTTTGATAAACACCTTTTATGGGAGGATTACAGGAGTACATTGGCTGGTGCACATGAAATATTTTTTTCTGACTACGTAATTCATTAATTTTCATGAATCAGAATGACACTGGAAGTTGAGTTTCCCATAAACATCCCAAAATCAAGGTAACCTTTCTAAAAAGGTAAACATTAAAAAACAAACTCCGTTTCTTCTGTTTTGGACTCAAATTTCATGGCAATCAATATTTGTATTTTTAAAAAATGGAATCTGTATAATACTTTCTAAATGAGAACTTACCCAAAGATTCAGTATTACATGTGTATTAACTTATGACACTACTAGGGGCCCAGGGCATGAATTCGTGAACCCTGAAACTGTGGGCTGTGAGGCTGTGGTAGGCACAGGGGTGGGTCTCGGCCCTTCCTCTGCATCCCCACCCAGCACCTCCCACCATGGCCCCTGGTACCCTGTCTGCCGGAAGCCCTACTCTTGCCACCACCGGTCCCACACACTGATGGCCCTGGTCCCGCTCGCACCTGCTAAAGGTGTGGAGCAATTCGGGCCAGCACCATCAGCGGGTGCGAATGGGGCCGGCACCATCAGCAAGTGTGAGCTGCAGCTGCTGCCCTGATTGCCCCTCAGGAGCAGGGGAGGTGGAGAAGCCCTCAGGGGCAATCAGGCTGACAGCCGCCACTTGCATCCACGGATGGTGCCCAGTGATCGGGACCGGTGCCGGGCACAGGCAGCGGGTGTGAGCGGCAGCTCTGGCACTGGCTACGGGTGCAAGTGGGGCCAGCACTGGCAGTGGGGGTGAGGGGTGGCTTCAGCACCAGCAGTGGGTGCGAACGGGGCCATTGCCGGCAGTGGGTGCAAGAGGTGACTGCTGGCCCCGATCTCCCCTCAGGAGCAGGGGGAGGTGGAGAAGCCCTGGGGGGCGATTGGGGCCAGCATCCGCTGCTCGCACCCACTGACGGTGCTGAGCAATCAGGGCCGGCGCTGGGGCACCAGCAGTGGGTGTGTGCGGGGCCGGGGCCAGCAGCAGGTGCAAGCTCTGGATGGGACTGCGGCATGCAGGAGCAAAGAATTTTCGGTAACTACCAGGGGCTTACTCCGATGACAGTGACGGGCACCCCAACTTTGTCTGGCGCCCCTGCTCACCTGCTCAACCATCCTGCTGTGGCCAACGCCCACCATGTTCCACGCACACCCCCTGTTGGTCAGTGCTCATCATAGCGACCAGTTGTTCAGCTGTTCCGCTGTCCGGTCTATTTGCATGTTAGCCTTTCATTATATAGGATTTTCATCAGGAAAAAGTCTTTACATATCCTAGATAACAGTGTGTGTCTGATGAGCAGAAGCAAAGAACTACTTTCACTTTTCGGTATAGTTTCTTGAATACTTATTCCAATTTTGTTTTATATTCTTATATTTATAATACTTTTCAACAGTTATTTAAATGTATATATTAGTACATTCTAGATTTGGAAGTATTAAAATGAGGTACGGTTTCAACCATTTAGTTCTAAGAAAGAAATGAGTGGTTTAATACCTTTGTTGCAGTTATGGGAGAGAGAGATAAGTAATAAATGCCTCTTATTGTTTCCACCTGTACACTGGGTTCTCAATATAAAATGCTGGAGGAGAGGCCATAGCAGGTCTCTACTTGAGTAGCAATTACCTTGAGAAAGGGTGCCAGGTAGACATTCACTGGTGGCTGGCCCTGAAAGTAAGAATTTCATCTGCAACAGGGTAAGCTTTTTTGTTTTGTTTTTAATCCTCACTTGAGGACATGCCTAGAGAAAGGAAACTTGGGGATGGGGGGAAGAGAGTGAGAGAGAGAGAGAGAAACATTGACCTGTTGTCTTTCGTTTATGCTCCAATCGGGGATCAGACCCAACCCAGGTACATGCCCTTGACCAGGAATCAAACCAGCGACTCTTTGGTCCCCAGGCAGACGCTCTAACCACTGATCAACACGGCCAGGGCCAGCGAGGCTAAACTTTTAAGCGGCCTCCCAAACCAGAGATTTCTAGGACCTCATTTAGGGCTGGGGAACACAAGCTGCCCCACTCCAACTTCGCTCCAGCCCCGGTGCAGCCCCAAACATGGGGGAGCACGTCCGCCAGAATCTGCGCCTCAATGTCAGTCACAAAGGAAACGGGGGAGAGCAGCCCTCCAGCTCCCTAGCGCCCTGAGAACAGGCGCGCAGTCAGCTTGGGTCGGTGATCTTTCTGGCAACTTCTGTGGCTCGGGAACCGAGGAGTAATGTATCTAACGGGGCCCCCTTTCAATTAGCCTCACTTCCTCAGCGAAGCGTTGCCTGCCGTTTCCAGGCAGAATTAGTTGCTTCCTCTTTTGGGTTTTCACTTATTATGTTGAACTGCAATTATCTGAGAGCTCTCGGAGGCAGGGTCTCCAAAGAAGCCCTATCAATACACGTGTAGAAGGATAATATTTGAAGTATTAATCAATGTGCTTAATGGACTTCCTCCCTTGGTGTTTCTTGCTTTGCAAATCCACTCCTCCCCCCGCATTGGGGGCAAGGATAGTCTGTACTCCCTTGCCCTGAAGGTAAGGTTATTAAACAGAAATGCAAAAAGGCGAACAAATAGTTAATTCTTGATTTTATAATACAATTCCAACATGAGGTCTCCACAGCAGTTTTGGAGAATAATCCTAAATTGGTTTTTTGCAATACCCTCTCTACCCATCACCTCCCTTCTCCCCCATCCTCCTGCCAAAAAAAAAAAAAAAAAAAATCATCTGTGCACCGAGGGAGGCAAGTGGGAGAGACTAGAGATCCTCATACGAGGATGACCAAGGCTGACCACTGGGAGAAACGGGCAGGAGAGAGCCCGTGAGATGGGAGAATGACCCTGCTCTTTGGCTTTTCTCCCAGAACCCAGGGCGGCAGAGCACTGTGGGGCTCCTGAGGGCAGCAGGGGCCCAGGGGTCAGGGAGGGCTGAAAGCAAGTTTGCTGCGTTTGCTGAGATTCCGAACAGCATGGGAGAGGAGGGACCTGACAGCCAGCATGCGGTGGCATCCCATGACGCGGTGGCCCCGCACTGACCTGAACACAGCAGCATCAACACACGGCAAAACTGAGCACCACGCCACAGCTCTGTGAGGTGATCACCAAGAGCCAGACAGGACGATACTCTTTTCAGAGGATGCCAACGTGGCCATGTGCCAACGGAGACCAAGCCGTCTCCCCTGATGCTCCATTGCACCCTCCGAACTGAAATGCTACTCAACGGATAAACAGGGAGAACTTAAAATCTCCTGAATGATTGTGAACTCCCTGAAGGAATTCCGGGGTAAATGAGGTGAGTTATGGAGAAACAAAGATTAATAATAATGTCAAAAACTTACCCAGTGCTTACATGGACCAGGGACTGTCCTAAGATCACGGGGGATGGACTAAGTCACTTCATTCCCACAGCTCGGCGAGGTGCGTGCCTAGCACTCTCCCACTTAATTTACAGATGAGGAAACTGAAACTTAGCAACGTTAAGTAACTTGCCCACGTTGCCGACTGGCCCAGCGGGAAGGGCCAGACGTGGTGTTCGTCCAGGCAGGCTGGCTGCAGTCTGTGCTCAGACATGACATGCAATCTGGCATTCGGGGGCCCTGGGGCGGCCACTGCCTTGCCCCAGTAAATAAATATGTGGTCACTGTGGGAATAAGTGAACGAGTACATGGCTATATCTGGGATTCCCTGTGCTTGGTTCTATAGTTCATGTTCATTTAACATGGCTCCTATGCTAAACTACAACTAAAAAAGGGGCGGGATTATTCTAATACATTTCAAAATAAGTATCTTGCACATAAACATTTTAGGTTAGAAAAGAACATGGCTTGTTCTCACTGTTATTATACTTAAGACATTCCTATTGAGTCATCTCTCCCCAGCCCAAGTCAGTTTATGAGGTAGGCGGTTCTAGTCTTCCATTCCTTGTACTCCCTTCATCTACTACAGTTACCTCTTATTTGGCCTTAGTGTGACGTAATCTTTACCTATCTAAACAATGCACACGTTAAGACTCACTAGTTTCTATTATGTATCTACTCTATTACATAAATAATTGTTAATAGTCTATGATTCCTTAATGTAATAAATATCCACTTGTAGAACTGCCTATTTGATGGTAACTATAAAGTTTAAAAAAAAGTTTAACCATGTAACACTCCATTTCATTTAAATTCCAAAGGAATACATGCTAAATAGACAGGAGAGAGGTTTACCTAAGACGGACAGACATGTGACAGGTAAGTGCCCCTCTCCAAACCCCCGCCTCCTCGAATGACCAGTCCCCCCTGCCCCGTCAGAGGAAGCAGGCGCTGCCCTGGAGCAGGTGAGGAGTCAGGCAGACACGGAGGGGAGAGAGCGGCATTGAGGGCAGGGACACGAGCAAAAGCACGGAGTTGGGGGGATAGTGAAGTAAACACTCTCCAGTTGCCGGACGCACACATTAAACACACAGATAGGTGTGTGTGTTCATTTTCAAGTGCTGGAAAGTGAGGAGAGAAGACTTTGCGAAGTGATGGCCTGTTCTGTAGTCAGTAAAGGCTGCGCAGGCTGCCTGCCCTGTGGGGTGGGATGCTCCGCAGTTTCCCACAGCTCCCAGGTGGCCCTTTCACTGAGAGCTGCTGGTTGGTCCCAGCGAGCCTCTGACATTCTGATCCCGGAGCGGTGGTTCTCTGTCCTGCAGGCTGTAAAGCTCAGGGAGTGATGGGAAACACCCACGCTGGGCTCCATCGCTCACCAACTGCACCAGAACCCCTCAGGTGCAGCTGCACGTAGGCATTTTGTACTGTGCAGTCAAGGGTGAGTACCACCATCTTAATCTGTCTTAAAAAATGGACAGATTAAGGCAATTCTGTTTTAATTTTTTTTTTCTTGCAGGTTGGTAGTTATGAATCCTGGCTGCACATTAGATTTAACTGGGATGCTTTAAAAAAATGGACTCAAGGGCCCTAACTTTCAGAAATCCTGGCTTAATTGGCATCAAGGCAATAGGCATTCTTAATTTTAAAAAACTCCTTATTTCACCAGACAGCCAGATTGAGATCGCTGATACAGGAGAGTGAAAGCCACAGAGGGGCTCTGAGCAAAATGACACGAAGAAGGCGCTGTGCTGGGAGGCTTACCCTTCATATGAACTGCAGGGCGCCGAGGTTAGAGAAGGGAGAATGAGAAGGCTGTCACAGTTGCCTAGGTTTCCATTAGTAAGGACTGGGGCCAGAAGTATGGCACAGCAGTAACATGGAAAGAATGGAATCCATGGAACAGATATTGTGGAGATCTAGGTCACTGTTGCACATTAGTAACATTCCCTTTCAGTTTCCTAATTTCACATTGGCCTTCAAACAAGTCTGAAACCTGACATCAAGCTCCTGAGTGGTCTAACAAACAAACAACCCTAACTGAGAATTAGGTTAAAGTAGTGCTGGGCTGGCATTCAACAGAGGCAAACGCACATCTGTCTGGAGGAATCCAGATACAGCGCAGGCAATTCTCAAAGAATTCCCTTTGATAAAGTTCCAAACAATATGGGCTCATGGTCAAAATAAAAGACATACAGGCAACAAGGCACCATGAGCAAAGAAAAAAAAAGACAGACAGCAGACCCACAAAGGTGTCATATACTAGAATGATCAAGTATGGAATATGAAAGTAGTATGTTTGAAGTATTTACAGAAATAAGAGACTAAATATATGAAGAGCAAAGGACTATTAAGAATGACCAAACAGTTTTGAGAAAGTGACAAAAAGATGTTTGAGCGGTGAGAAATATAATGATTGGAATAAAGGAAGAATTAGTAAACTCAAAGACAAACCTAAAGAAATAATCTAGGATCCAGTGTATAGAGTAAAAAGATGTGGAAAATATGAAAGGCCAAGAAATATGAGATGGTGAGAAAGATCAAGATACAGGAGCCTAAAAGGAAGGATGAAAGAGAATGAGACAGAGGCAATGTTTGTAGATAGAATAGTGAATATTTCCCAGAAGTGATGAAAAGCATCAATTCAAAGATTTTTAAAAGTCTAACAAATCCAAAGTTTCTTAAAAAAATCCATTCTTATGTACATCATAGTGAAAATAAAGCACACCAAAGACAAAAATAAGATCTTTAAAGTAACTAGAGAGAGAAACCTGATGATGTTACTTCTCAATAGCAAAATAAAGCTGAAAGAATGATCTCAAGTTAGAATTCTATACGCAGAAAAAGTCCTCAAAAAACAATAGACCAACAAAAGATATTTTCAGGTGAGTTTGTCACCAACAGTTTCTGACTAAAAGCAATCCTTAAGGATGTTCTTTGGGCAGAAGGAAGGCTCTACTGTGCAAGAGGGAATAATCAGAAAGAAAGAGGTACATATCTGGGTAAGTTTGCATATTAAAATCACTAGAATAATTACTTAAAATTATCAAAATAATTTGTAAGATCCAAACGAGTAGACTGAAATATGAAATGAAAGAAATATAAAAAATGGCAATTATGTATCGTAGATTTCTGCAGTGATTTTTTTGAAACTTTCTCATTTGCACTTTTCTATATTGTGTAAAGCATTTATAATGAACGTGTTATATTTGCAAAAAGTTACATAACATTTTGTTTTTCCATTTTTCTCCTTTGTAACACTTATCTCAGGTAAATTTGTTTGATTGCTATCTGTTGTAAGCTCCAAGCAGGCAAGGACTGTGTGTGTGAATTTTTCCTTACCATTATATATACCTTCAATGTTAATTCATTAATTGACATGTAGTCAATTAAGAAGTATAAAATGAATGAATGGCTTCATACTGATTGCATATGCAGCTCGTGTTGGTTGAATAATGCCCCCACCCACCCCCCAAAGATCTCCACATCCTAAGCCTTGGAACCTTGGAACCTGTAAATGTTACCTTAATGGCAACAAAGGAGTTTGCAGATGCGATAAAGGATATTACTGGGACATCTGGGTGAGCCCTCAATCCAGTCACATATATCCTCACAAGAGGGAGGCAAAGCGAGGTTTGATAAAGACAGAAGAGAAAAAGGCAGTGTGACCCCAGAGGCAGGGAACAGAGTGATACAACCAGAAACCATCAGACACTGGGAGAGGCAGGAATGGTTTCTTCCCCAGACCCTCTGGAGGGAAATCTTGACTTTAGCCCACTGATACCAATTTCAGACTTCTGGCCTCCGGGACTGTGAGAATAAATTTCTGTCATTTTAGGCCGTCAAGTGTGTAGTCATTTGTTAGAGTAGCCACAGGAAGCAAATAGAGAGTGCAAGTGAAGAGAGTGCAAGTGAAGAGGAACCAAGCGCCATAAGCATTTGGAGCTGAGTGTGAGGGACATAAATGGACCACCCACAAATAGGAGTATAAAGGAATGTAGGGAGGGAAGGCAGCAGTCTGAATTTAGACGTGTTAGCTTTTAGAAAATGGCAAGGACCCTGGGAACAGATGCAGGGGTAGGTACCAGTTACCTGCCTCCCTTCTCGGCTGTGGCTCCCAGAGAGCAGAGGATTACGCCTTTCTTCTTTGGCTTCCTGGAAGCCACCTACCACATGGCCGCTCGGCACCTGTTTGGGGTAATGGGCCCATGAAGAGCATAGATTTTTTTGCTGAAGACAATTAAAAGAATTCCCAGCCTTAGGCTTATGGGTAATGAGGAAATTAGAAACATCCAGACTACATTTCATGCCCAATACAGTGGACAATCAAGATTTGCCTATTTCTAGTATAGTGGCTGGCTTTAGAAGAAGCTCAATAACATTTTTTTTAAAAAAATCCTTCAACAGGATGCGCTTTTATTGATTTTTAAAGAGAGAGAAGTGGAGAGAGAGAGAGGGGGAGAGAGAAAGAAACACTGATCATTGATTGTTTCCTTCCTGTATGTGTCCCTACTGGGGATTGAATCCATAACCCAGGCATGTGCCCTGACTGGGAATGGAACCCAAAACCTTTTGTTGTATGGGACAATGCCCCAACCAACTGAGCCACCTGACCAGGGCTTCAATAACATTGTAAAATGAATGAATAAGAAGGAAGAGTTACGAGGTGCTGTCCTTAAAAGTGATCTTCTTATTTCTTAAAAGGTTAAACATAAATTTATCGGACAACCTAATAATTCATGTCTAGGTATCTACCCAAGGTAAATGAAAACAGAGACTTCTATGCAAATGTTCAGAGGAGTATTATTCACAATCAGGAAGTTGAAACAATCCAAATGATAAATGAATAAACAATGTGTTATATTATTCAGCATGAGAGAGGAACAGACTGCTGGTACATGCTAGAGCATGAACACACCTCTAGCACACTGTTCTGAATGAAAGAAACTGGACACAAAAGACTACCTACATATGACTCCACTGATATGAAGTATCTGGACAAGGCAAATTCATAGAAAAGCAATCACGTTAGCATTTTCCAGGGGTCAGGGTGGAAGCAGGCATTGGCTGCAAGGGGCATGAGGATTCTTTCTAGGGAGATGGAAATGCTCTAACACTGGATTTTGGTAATGGTTGTGAAACTCTGTAAATTTACTAAAAACACTGAGTTGTGTAGTTAAAATGGGTACATTTTTTAATATATAAATTACATGCCATCAAAACTATTATTAAAAAAGTAATGTGCTTGAAAATATGACAATTATAAAGGTAAAAACAGTGTTTTTTACAAAACCATATCTTTGGTTAAAAAACACAAATTATATATATATATATGTATATGTATATATATATATATATATATATATATATATATATATATATATTTAGTTATATATATATAACTACGTAACTTTGTGTGTGTGTGCATACACCCACACAACCACTATATAACTCCTGCTAAAACAGCGTTGCCATTCCTAAATGAAGGCTTATGGCAGCCATCTTGTTAAAAAAAACGCACACACACAAAAAAAACGGAAACAATTTGTGATACTGACAGCATGGGTTCTGGATGTAAGAGCCTCAGAACACATTTTTCCACCGGGTTTAGCAGTGCCCTAACCATCACAGAAATGCGAGGGGCAGCTGGTAGCCTTTCATAGACTCATTTACAAGGCAGATGCTGCTCCTCAGAAGTGTTTGCTCTGCAGCTGAATTCCATTTTTTCTGTACAGTATGTACTTGTTTTGGGTAGGCTGAAAAGGACGACGAAAAAAGACCACTTTATTTAGCTATTTCTCTTCTTTCCTTTTTCTAGGAGCGTTAAGAAAAAAAAATAATTTTAACCAATAAGAAATAGTGGGCAAAAGTACCAGTCCCATGTGAGGTAGGGAAGTGCTCTGTATTATTTACTAATGATAACAGCTAATGTTTATTAAGTGCTTACTTTCTGCCAGGAACCGTGCTAACTGATTTGCATACATCACCTTCTCTAATCCTCAGAACAATCCTATCAGGTCCTTAACATTAGTCCCATCGTATAAGGAAGAAGACTGAAGTTGGAGAGTAGGCAACTTGTCTGAAGGCACGAGGTTGGTGACAGACACCAGACTCCACAATCCTGTAACCATCACTGGTTAGTATGAATTTAGTGCTGAAAATCAGGAAGCTAAAAAATGCAATTTATAAGATTGAATATCCATATTTTTAAAAATGTTTCATTGGAATTGAACATATCCGTGCCAATAACTCCTAAATTTCAGTCTTCAGTTCTGCCTGCTCATCTGAATAAAAGACTCGTATATCTAACTCCAATTCAACTCTTCACTTGCATGTCTAAAAGTTATTTCTAACTTAATATGTTTAATTGTCCACTTTCTTATTCCCCACCCCCACCAAGTGCTTTCCATCTCAGTAAATGGCACCTATACTTATCCACTGAGGCCAATGTCTTTAGGGTATGTCCTGATCACTTCCTACACCCTCCAATGCTACTGCCCCAGTCAAACTACCACCATATTTGTCTGGATTACTGCACTAGCTGTCTGCATTCAATGAGGTGGGATGGGTGCATTAAAATAATGGGTTAAGAATAGTATGTCAGAGTACAGGGCAGGTGAACAGATCAAAAGGGCAGCACTCTTCCATGCATTCAAGGCCACGAGCCAAAGGAGTCTGCCATTTTCATCAAGTGCCTTCTGTTTGCCCTGCCCCAAGAGAAAGATGACATGGAGCGCAGGGGGGAAGTGGCCCGCATCAGCCCTGCTTACATTTATTGGGTGAGACCCAGTCACACAGCCACACCAAACTGCAACGGAGCCAGGAAAGTGTGGCCCAATGGTGTTCTCCACCCCCCAAAAAAGAGAAAAACTGGGGGGATTAGCTAACAGTCTCTTCCATGCCTTTTCATTCTAAAACTCTGGATCTTGGGCAGTAATTCTGAAATTGGGGAAACAATTTATCCTTTAAAAGAGCTCTTATGAAAAGCAGCACAGGTGAAAAGAGGCACTTCTATAAAGGCTCATATCTAATTTCAGAGTAAACATACCTTTCTAAAGGAAGCAGCTGTGAGAGGCACCACCTAAACCAGCAATTTCATGCTAACTCGGATGATAAGTGGCAATATACGGATACTAACAGAGGTTTACTAGAATGGCATTTTCTAAAGAAGTATTGGAGAGCCTGGTTTCACTTATATAACAGGAAACAATTTGGGGAGGGGGAAAATGTACATCGCGTCACAGAGAGCTCATCAATTAATGGAGAGCTGTACTTTATTTTGGATGGGAGGCAAATGAAAACAAGACTGCTAAGCCTCTAGAAGCCAATCAATTATCCTCACATTAAGGGTATGTGTAGAGGGAGAAGAATTATAGTGGTTTTGATTCTTATATTGAAGGGACAAGTATTTTAGGGGATAATGATGGAAGGGGCACCTTTTTGCTTTAGCCTGTGTCCGATACAGAAAGTAGTCACCGCAGTGAAGGAACTGGCAAGAAGCGGCCTCAATGGAGGCAGTACAGCAAAGATGACAAACAAGGATCCTGGGCAATACATTTCTTTTGAGTCTATAAACACCCCTCTTTTCACATAAAGGCTCTTTAAAGAAACAAGAAAACAAAGCATTCAGAAGGGGCTTGATCCATTAGTTATAAATTTATCAAGTGGAAAAAGCACACCCACTCAGACATTTTCATAAAAACGTCCAACTAATGTATCTAATTTTATTGGTATTTAGAAAAGCCCATTGCGAGCTGGAAAGTTACTGTTTGTTAAACTGCTATACAGTTTTCTGCAAACAGAATGTTCACCAACCACGTGGAATCACTTTTGCGAGGTTTCCGTTAGTGAAGGTCAAATAACTATGTAACTGCTTAACAGAGGAGCACAGGAGCACCTCTGAATGCCTCCCGGCGCCGATGGGCTTATATGCTGCTCCTTAGGTGAGGTATTAGCAAAGCTTATTTATTTTCATTTCCAAGGCTTTTATTTGCTCATTCCCTTGTGGTAAAGCTGATTTCCATGATGATTCCCTTCTTAATTTAATACCCTTTTTACTCATCATATAGACATAAGAATTTTCCATAAAATAATGAAATCCTTGCAAAGGAAATGAAGACAACTCAGAGAGTAAAGTAAACTAGCTCTTTTCTCAATTAATTGATCCACTGTCATGTGCATATAAGGTTTTGTTTTTTTTTTTTTAAAAAAAAACAACAACCTAGGAAAATAAGGTTAATTAACATAAAAAAGCCTCACTCCTCTAGATGCTGAATTTTGTATTTTACCCATGCTGCCTTAAGTGCCTTGACTTCCCAGTAATGACCTAGTTCTCCTAATGAGGAACATTAACCCCTGGCTGTAGCTGTCCAGGACTTAATTGTCAACTGCAGCTGAAATAGGGGAGTTTGCCGATCAGCAGGTATGCGGTATATTAACTCATGTCATTTCAACCCCTAATAAATAAATCTGTTGCTAAGGCAACAGAAAGATCAGCTCTATCAGTATCCTCCACCACCGCCCCCCCCCCAACCACCACCAACCCCCGCCTCTCTTTTGGTGGAAACTGCCTTTCACACCAAGCTTAGGAAAAAAGAAGGAAATTAACTACATGTAACCATAATTAGAAGTAACATCATTTCTCATCTTAGAAACATATCTAAATTAATAAAAAAGGATAGCAAAGAGAGAAATGCTTTGGCTAAGATCACGATAAATTATCTCCTTCAACAGGAGATAGGAGATGTGAGGTACACATCTGAATAAGAACAAATCTCAAACATTTCAGCTCTTTGTGTTTCTGAAATTTCCCCTTCTTTTGTTTAACCAACAAATGATGCTAGCCTGAATAGAGCTGAAATAGCTATTGAGTTGCATAGCTAATAAAGATGATACAAGGTGGCAAAAACACCTTACATAATTTATAACAGTTATTGCTATTTTACCTGGGAATTCTTTGGTGTGATTGAGTAAACAAAATAAATAAATAAATAAATAAATAAATAAATAAATAAATAAAAATCTGGACACTGGGTAACCTAGAAAAGCCATAGAATCTCATTCATTTAGGATTAGAAACAGGAGTTTAGAAAGTAATTTTGATGGATTGTTTAGAAATGGTTTACACATCTTGATGATGACAGAGGGGTAGGTCAAAAAATAACTTAGAAGAACATCCCATTCTTGGTTTATTTTTCAATGATAACTAAGAAATTACTTCGGTTTTAACCAGTTTGAACCTTTCTTCCCAAATACCATAATTTTACTTATTTAAAATCACCCTTTCTGTTAAAATAAATTATTCTATTTTAACAAAGTTCTGAGGGATTTGTATTTACAATTTGTATTTACAAATCCTATAAAGATCCTATGTAATAAAAAACTCCTATGCAAATCGACCGAATGGTGGAACAACTGGTCACTATGACGTACACTGACCACCAGGGGGCAGACACTCAATGCAGGAGCTGCCCCCTGGTGGTCAGTGCGCTCCCACAGGGGGAGCGTCGCTCAGTCAGAAGCCAGGCTCACAGCTGATGAGTGCAGCAGCAGTGGCGGGAGCCTCTCCTGCCTCTTTGGCAGCACTGAGGATGTCCAACTGATGGCTTAGGCCCATTCCCCAGGGGGAGTGGGCCTAAGCCATCAGTTGGACATGCCCTGAGTGCTCCCGGACTGCGAGAGGGTGAAGGCCAGGCTGAGGGGACTCCCTCCCCGTCCCACAGTGCAAGAATTTCGTGCACGGGCCTACAGGCCTCTAGTGTTTCCGTAAAACCACCCAAACAAACAAAACATGTTTTGTGAAAGCAATGCTCATCTCATGACCATCTCTACCTGTCATTTGGTTAATTTAATTCCTCTGTATTTCCACTGTCTTTCTTCCCAGGATGAGACACTGGTACTGGACTGGACTTATTGAGCAAGTAAGAGTCAATCACCAGAGTCACCTCATCAATACTAAGCAACATCAACTGAGAAACCCAATGCCAGGTACTCTGACTAGAAAAATCTCCCCTCAAAAAAAAAAAAAAAAATTCTGTCTCTATCCTAGAGGACCTTAGGATACAAAGCAAATGACACCATTTTAAAAATGGAATAGGTAGGGCTAGAAGGCCAACCTTGGTTACACATAGAGGAGGTGCTAGATTGCACAGGTGTCCTTGGTGCATGCAAATTCACATCCAGGTAAATTCACACATCACTACAATTTAAATCAGGGCAGATGTCTGTGGAAGGCACAGGGCATTTTCTAGAGAAACATACTTGTAACTACCATCACTGAAAGATAGGCAATGCTATTAAGAGCAACAGGAGGGATATTAGTCCTGAAAAATAGAAGAAACACTGGGCTAAACAAAGAGAGGTCAAGTCAACAGGGATGGTGTGGAGAAAGGTTTAGTGACTAGGAAGGAGAAATAGATGTAAACACACAATGATGTACATGACATAGATATCTGTAACAAAGAAGTAAATAATATATCCATCCCATCCATCCATCCCATCCATCCATCCATCCATCCACCCATCCATCCATCCTATCACCTAGTTAATTACTTCCCAAATCACTCACCATTATCTGTGTTAAGTGAATGTCTGGTATAAAGATTTGATCAAAAGAAGCAAAGGCAGACATGAGTCTTGAGCAGGTAAAGATGAATGTCATAAGCATACCATAATCAAATACCATCTTTTGCAGAAATTAACATATTTTAAAAATGAGTCAAGTTTGCGTGGCCAGCATAGCTCAGTGGTTGAGCATCGACCTGTGAACCAGGAAGTCATGGTTCAATTCCCGACCTGGGCACAGGCCTGGGTTTCAGGCTCCATCCACTGTGGGGGGCATGCAGGAGGCAGCCAATCAATAATTCTCACTCATCACTGATGTTTCTATCTCTCTCCCCCTCTCCCTTCCTCTATGAAATCAATTTTTAAAAAATGAATCAAGTTTTGGAAAACTTTTTAACCCTATTAGGCAGGATAGGGTAATAGGAATTTCAGTTTATGATATTCTAGCGATAACAACACCAAGATAGTAATGACTATGGGTGCAAGTTCTTTATTTTGACATGGTATGTTAGGAAGTTACAAATAGCCCAAGAAGCATTGAGAAACTAAATGTTGAATCTCTTATCTTTTTTGTATATTTAACGGTTTGTAAAATAGTCAGCAAGACATCTATGGGATGTCTTTTGGAACATCCCATAGATGTTTGGAATTTTGGAAATTATAAATGGTATTTTGGTAAGTCTACTTTTTTGGCTATGAATTTCCCAGAGTTTATTTTCTTAAAAATTAAGAATCCTGAAATAGATTTCCAGAGTTACATGTGATGGTATGATGTTAGAAGACAAAATTAAACTATTTCGTGATATAACACATAGTAATATAAGCCAGGTATTTGATCAAAGCTTTTCAAAGATTCTAGTAAAATCCTCTGGATTTTTTTGCTTTTTAAATGGCAGAGCCATTTGCAACAACATAGATAGACCTTGAGAACATAATGCTAAATGAAATAAGTCAGTCAGAAAAAGCTAAGAACTACATGATTTCACTCATACGTGGAATATAAAACTGAAACCTGTGAACACAAACAGCAGTGTGGTAGTTGCCAGCAGGAAGCGGGTAGGGGAGAAGGGGGTGCTAATATAAGGTGACAGGAGAAGATTTGACTTTGGGTGGTGGACACAAGGTGCAATATGCAGATCTTGTAACATAGAAACTCACACCTGAAACCTAAATGTTCACGTTGACCAATGTCACCCTGAAAAACTGAATAAATAAATAAATAAAATTTATCTTAAAAAAGAAGAAAAAAATTAAATAAATAAATGAGAGAGTTCACTTAAAATTCTTTAAGGACTCCCCTCCCCCCCCCCCCCCAAGCAAACAAACACATACCAAAAACAAACAAACAAAAACACCTCTAAGCAAAGAAATATGGCTGAGTAAAACTGATCACTGAATTGGGAATGACTGCAATTAATTAGAACCTTATTATTCTTGTGAGCTTTGACTATCCAATCCATAGATAAATATTGAGTTGGTTAAGACCAGAGATTTGCAACCTTTTTCATCTCATAGCACACATAAACTAATTACTAAAATTCTGAGGCACACCCAAAAATACATTTTGTTTTTTGGCTGATCTGACACACAAAAAAATAGGTATAATTTTGATTCACAGTGGACAGCTACTGTTGTGTTGGCTGTTGCCATTTTTTCAATTTGACAATCTAAGGGAAAAGAGGTCGGTGCCCCTGACTATGTAGGCATTGCATGTTTTAAAAATTCTTGTGGCACTCCAATTGAAAATTGCTGGGTTAGATGATCTCTTTCAAAGAGCAGTTACTCATTCCCAGTCAATCTTAAATGAGCTTACTTACAATGATTACAGGGCAGACAGTCCTTACAATAAAGATTTTCAACTGTGGAAATGGACAGTACTACTAGAATCATCTGTATAGATCAGGGCAAGTAAAATGGATCCTCACAGGTCTGAGGAGCTTTGGTGGAGTGTGTTGAAAGGCAGATGGCCAGACCTCATGACCATCTTTTCCAGAACTGTAATTCTATGATAATCATTTCTCCCTTACAAGACAGATTTGTAGATAACACTGAAATAGAACAAAGAACATTGGTGTCCAAAGCTAGCCCTTTGCCTATCTGTTCATATCCTACTGTAGCACCTGAACGCTGACTGCCCTCTGAAAGTATTCTGTTCTCAGGTAATGGCCAGTAAAACCTAAAAAAAATTAAGACAATCTACTCACCAAATCTTTTCCAAGTGATGTAGGAAACAAGAAAACCAAGATCAGTTATTCTGGCCTGAAAAGTATACCATCCAATCATCTAACACACAACCTTTCAGAAGGCATTATCAATTTTGTTTTTAAAGTTGTATTTTTAAACCTCAGAGAATCAAAGAATGAAAAAAAATAATTTATTTTACTCTCAAGTAAAACAGCATAATTTTCCATTTTATATCGATCATTTGTTTTCAATTAGAAATCTCCGAACTTCCTAAAAATGGAGTCTGTCAGATTCTTTCTTTATTATAGTATATGATTTATCTAAGTACGTGTCAAATCTGACTTTGTTTCTTGATGACTGGGCCTTTCCCTTTCCATATTTACACTGTTAACCATGATCAACATTGCATACATCATTTTATGGAAAACACAGCAAATATCATATAGTTCATAGTCATCCCCTTTAAGTGAAAAGCTCTGATAACTTCCCCACATCCCAAGTGCTGAGGTAATGGTGGAACCTGTAACTATAGCTACTCTCACAATTCCAAGCTCCTGAGGATGCCTCACTGCCTCTCACATCATCTGCCTTAACCAGAATACACCCAACTACGGGCTACTCTGTAAGATCTGAACAGAATTTTTTATACCATAGGATCTCTCTTCATGGGCCTCCTAACTACTGAGCCCATGTTGAGACAAACCCTGTTTGTTCTCAGATAATTTTCTTATACATGATGAACACTTGTTTGTTATCAATTACTAAATCTAAATGTTAATAAAAATAACATTCTGGGCAAGAAAAAGTAGTTGATGAGAACTAAAAATTAGGCAATTTCAATGACTGATGGCAGACATTCTTACATATGCCATTATCAGTTCTACTTGACAGTCATTCTCAAAGGGTAGCCGGTGAATTCCAGGGGGTATTCCAGACTCTTTCAAACTATTTTCATAACAACACTCAGATGTAATCTGCCCTTTCCACTGGGTTGACATACGCCGTGTTCGGGAAAAGACACTGACGGGTAAAACTGCTGTTGCCTTAGCATGACTCAGGCCATGGCTCCAAACCAAACTAGCAGTCATTGTATTCTTAACCACCTGCACTAACTGTAAAAGAAAAAAAAAAGTGAGTTTCACTTAAGAATGTCCTTGAAGAAGCATTAAAGGTGCTAATTTTATTAAATTCCATCCCTTCAAGAGACTTAATATTCTGTGTAACAAAATTGGAAATGCACATAAATCACCTCTGTGAACCAAGGCACAAGGACTGTCTTGAGGAAAGTATTCATATGATTGTTTGAGCAATGAGCTAAATGAGCTGCCTTTTTCATGAAACACCAACTTTACTTGCAAGAACAGCAGACAGACAAACCATGGTTACTCAGACTTGGACATCTGGCAGACTTTTTCTCAGATATGAGTTATGTGAACCTGTCACTTCAAGGAAAACAATTGATAATATTTGTTGCAATGAGCATCAAGAGTCATTGAGTGGTTTCGACTACCTTTAAGAAACTCGTACTTGTCAAATTCCAGTGTAGTATCAAAGAAGAGTATCTACAATAATCTGAAAGGGTCATAAAACAGTCCTTCCTTTTCCAACTCCATCTCTTTGTGAGTCAGAATTTTGTTCATAAGCCTCCCCCAAAACAACACATTGCAACAGATTGAATACTTCAGCAAATATAAAAATTCAACTCTCTTCTACTTAGACATCATAGATTTACAAAAATGGAAAAAATGTCACCTTTATCACTAACTTCTATCTTGTAAAATATAGTTATTTTCATAAAAATACATTAAGTTGACATGTACTTGGTTCTTCATTGTTACTTTTAAATGATTTAACGTAGATTTAAAAACTTTTTCCTGAGTAAATACTGATAGGTATAACCCCAATAAGCAAAAGTTCTTTGGTATCCCAATAATATTTTATTTTAAAAATATGTTTTTATTGATTTCAGAGGGAGGAAGGGAGAGGATAGAGAGATAGAAACATCAATGAGAAAGAATCATTGATCGGCTGCCTCCTGCATGCCCCATACTGGGGATCAAGCCCACAACCTGGGCATGTGCCCTGACCAGGAATTGAACCATGACCTCCTGGTTCATAAGCTGATGCTCAACTACTGAGCCACACTGGCCAGGCTGCTGCCCCAATAATTTTTAAGAGTGTGAAGGAGTCTTGAGATCAGAGAGTTTGAGAACCATAGCATTGAGAGTGCTGCCTTTCAATGTCTTATAAACTTGTTTTTCCCTGTCCCTCCAGCAGTGTGTCTCTTGTGCCCATTATAATAAAGAGAACATTTACATAAACTTTGGCACTGGTACATGTTGTAATATTTGCATAATGTTTGGAAAGAAAATAGCTTAAAAAAAGGCATTGCCAATTGGATCTATTTTTTTTTTTTACAGGTCTTTCTTTATAAGTCATTTCTATTAGCCGTGCCTTGCTATGGATGTTTATAACAAAACATTAAAGACGGGGTAGAACGGGGAAAACAAATTACTCTGCAGAGAACCCAGCCACTCTGCTAAAATACTGTCAGTTATTTATCTACTGTCAGCAGAGGTTGCACACTATAATCCTTGACAAGCTCAGATTCAGAAAGAATGAAGAGAGGGGCAAGCATTGCATTTAAGGGCCTGTTCTCATGCGCAGACATTTTAACACAGATTTAAAGCCAGAATGTATCTTCCAGAAAATGTCACTTTTGATTTTGATACATACTCTAGCAAGCAGGCTCTACATTTGGTTGACTTAGTACGAGATATGTTAGAGGCTAACGCTATATTTTAGACCATTCATGATCCCCATGTGGAACTAACACAATGAGGTCAGCATCACTTCATTTTTAGAGTTGGCTACTGCGACTGCATGAGTTCATGGGCATATTTTTTATGAGAAGGAGGGCTTTATTTTTGTTTTGTTAGGCAAGGTAATGAATGACAGGCTCGAAGAATCCTCTCTAGTGTCCATTTCTCCTTTGTGTTTACAGGGGAAACAATCATTACTGCATCTTCTTGTTCTGAAATACTTTCTCTCTGAAAATATACATGGCCAAGGCAGAAATGCAACAGACAGAAGAACTTCCGGCTGCCAATTTTAAAGAAAACCCACCTTCAAGCAGGTAGCTTAACTAGCTCAGCATACGGACAAAAAACATGTGCAACGCAAGGTTATGGGGGAGGCTCCAACTCAGAAGGCAGGATAACGAATACACGCCGGTCGTTTCTAGTAGAAAACCACGGTTTTGTTTTGTTTTTATCATACAGTTCTTATTGACTGGTCAATTAGATGATCCCTACCCATGCGATCAGAGGTCTAAATAAATGTGTGCTTGTAACTGGGGATGTTTGACGAACGCTGAACCAGAATCTTAATTTTCTAATTCATATTCACCAATTAAAAATAAACTGTATTTTTATGAGCGAATTTACATAAATCAGATGATAAAGCACCTACCACTAAAGGGTAGGAGTTCAGCTCACAACATTTGCATACATCCTCCTAAAGAAAACGTAGGCGTCTGAGATTTCCATGGAAGAGTCTTGCTGCGCGGGAACTCTAATGGGCTTAGAACAGTAAATTTTGAAGAAACTGATTGCTATCCCTGTAGCTAGTAAATGTCTGCCTAGACCCAGTGGCATTTGAAAAAAGTGTTTTATCATAAAATTATCCCAGCAGAGTCCATTCTGCGAGATAACATCATCATCATCATCATCAGTACTCCATGCAGGACCCAACCGCTCTGGCACAATATTGCCAGTCATTTATCTGTTGTCAGCACAGGTTACACACTGTAATCCTTGACTGCCTCGGAATTAGAATGTCTTTGATGTCCCCACAAGAGTTTTTTGCCCGAAGGCTTTACCAATGCTCGGCGGCTCAGTGTTTATTCCTCGTAATCTTCCTCTCATCTCCAGGCTAGCAGTGACAGATGGTTATGGGCACACAATAGTATTAAGAGTTTGATATTTTTTTTTTTTATGCTGTGCTCTCTGTACAACAAATAGCTATCAGACGCGGGCCAGAGAGCTGACATGGCTCGCTTAGGTAATGGCAAACAAACAGCCGGGGCTGATGCGTTCTGTCATTTCCCCTCCTAACCCTGCTTGTTTTCATTGTAGACTCTCAAAGGTAAACTATATTAACCTTATAGACTGTTATTAAAAAGATATATCTATATGAGCATAAAGTGCCTTTCTTTCCTCTTTTTCTTACTCTTTTGATTATGAAAGTAATACTGCTGACATATTGAACAAATATCGAATGTCAACATAAATTTTTAGTGTGTGATAATATCCCCCTTCATATAGCTGTGTGTCAGGCGGGAACCCGCGGATGATGCATAGCAGTAAATAACCCAAACAAAATTAGTTCTCTTGTCAGCTTCTACCTTGTATGTCCCCAGGCATCAGTAAAATTGACTGCACGCTAGATTTTCAAAATTAGCCCTAATGTTAGCTATGTGTCTGGCAACCTCCAAGTTTCCAATGTTCTACTATATTACCCGTAAGGATGAATGTGTTACTTTTATATTTTGGCATTTACTCTTGCTGATGCGGCTTTTTCCCCCTCTTCTCCAAATTAAAAATAATTTAGCTTTAACAATAAGAATGTGCACAAACATAATGCTGCATCTCTTTAAGCAACTAACTTTAGGCAATTAAATTAAATTAAAGCAAAAATATACAAAGGAAGAGAGGGAATTATTCAATTTAATATTGTTAATGTTATTAACATAGCTCTGTCTTATTTTGTGCAACGTATTAGATAACGCGTTTCTCACCCAGGGTGCTGCCTTGCAATAGGAGACTACAGATGATGTAATTTAGCATTTTTATGCTAACCTGGAACTAAACTTTGTAGAACTGATTTCCTTGCAATAAATATTATTTCAGAGACAAAGGTTAGCTGAACAAATGGAAAAGCTTTTCAAAAGGGAGTGAATGATGACATCTATTTTACCTCGAAATAGGTTGATCTAATCCAGATCCACTGCATTAAAAACAAACAAACAAAAAACAGAAAGGGATCCTGAACATTGCCACATTCTAAGTAAAACATGATTTAAAAATGATGCTCCCTCAGTAAGGCTACGCTGGAAATGTGAAGCTGAATAGACAAATCCAAAAACAGAGTCCACGTCGACTTTCAATCTCTAAATTTTATGTTCATACATTTAGCGTCAAAGATGAAAATCCCTTTAGGTACCAGATGCTGCAGATCAACCGGAAGGCTTCCGGGGTTTAATGTGTACTAGGTGAATCCGCGGCAAAGGCGCTTTGCCCGGCGGGTGTGTGCGCTTATCCTTCACCTGTAAGCAGTTGCTCTCAGACCATCGGACCTGATGGCCGGCCCAGCATCTCTGCAATAAAGAGCCGGTTCTCTGCGGGGGGAGTGAACCCGAATCAGGCCACATGCAGATTAAACTACGGGGAGGAATGAAAACTAGATTAACATGTTCATGCCTAAGACCAGAAGATTATCAGGACACTTTACCTCTTTAAATCCCAATTTATAGGAGCCAGGGTTAAGTTCCGGAGTTTACATGTGGTGCGATTATCTGTTCCAGTTTACTTTCCTCCTCCGTATGGAAAAGACTCTCCCAGGAAGTACTGCGCTTAGCACAACACAGAGGTCCTTGGGGGCCGGGAAATGGTTTCAAATGTGCTGGTACACAACACACGGGAAATAGGCACCCAGCTGAAACTGGTCAAATTAGTAAATATTGGAAATTGTTTTGTTCTCATGGTAATTCTGCTTTAGCAATGTATACAAATGAAAATTTTGTGATAAACAGTATATATATTACTTATAACATATATTACATATATATAATCCTGTTGTTATACTTTGAAACTTTTTTCTTTTTTTGGTTAATCCTCACTCGAGGATATTTTTCCATTGATTTTTAGAAAGTGGAAGGGAGGGGAGAGACAGAAAGAGAAAAATATCGATGTGAGAGAGAGACATCCCACAGGGCAGGGGATTGAGCTTGCAACTGAGGTACATGACCTTGACCAGAACTGGCCCTTGACCAGAATCGAACCTTGACTAGAATTGAGCCTGGGACCCTTCAGTCTACAGGCCGAAGCTCTATCCAGCGATTCTCAACCTGTGGGTCACAACCACCGGAAAACACATATAGCATATCAGATATTTACATTACGATTCATAACACTAGCAAAATTACAGCTATGAAGTAGCAACGGAAATAATTTTATGGTTGGGGGTCACCACAACATGAGGAACTGTATTAAAGGGTGGAGGCATTAGGAAGGTTATAAGTTATCCACTGAGCCAAACTGGCTAGGGCTACTTTGAAACTTCTTGAACAAGATTTGCTTTCTTAGAAGTGCCTAGCTACCATTGTTAGTTGAGCAAATTATCTGTAAGTGAGTAATTATCTGTAATTCAAAAACTGAAATTTGATCGAAGCACACAACTATTTATATAGTCATTGTGTAGTGTCACCTGGGCACCCACTGGTGGTACTGGACACTAAAATGATATTTTCCTCCAGCTCCAGCAACAACAACTTACTCAGTCAATCACCAGAACATATCTTGTATGACCAGTTCTATAACTCTTACTAAATGGGTGTGTCATAAACTTACCACCTGTGAGGCCAGACAATGTGCAATGGTCTTTGTTGATCATCAACCCCACTCAAAATGTCATACGGATTTTGTTGATTTTCCCCAGGATGAGAGCTGGAATTATCACACGTTTTCAAGTATGGCTCCCGCGTCAATGAGCTCCCCAGGCTCTCTTGTTGTGCCGCATCACAACGTCCAGACTCTGGCTCAACATGATCCAACACATTCTCGCAACTTCCCTGCTCCTGCCTGGAAGGAAGGGCCGTGGATGGAGCGGCACCGCCGTTTCCTTTAAGGTTGAGCATCTTCTGTAAGTGGGCTGCTTTATGCTTGGGCACGAATCTGTTATGAAAAGGAAACGCCAGAGTCTTTCAGCGAAGATACTATTTAAAATGTACCCTTGACCTTCCTGTAAGGACGTGATGATGATGTCTAAAACTGAGAAAAAAAATAAAGACATAACAAAAATTCCAGAAAAAGAGCAAAAAGCAGCAGCCATCAAGAGAAAGTTCAAAAGTTTGAAACTGGACCCGATTGTCTTTGAACCGTTTCCAAAGAATGTCAGTGGCTATAAAACTTGCAGTGCACACACAGAAAGGGAAGCAGAGCAAAGGTTTCCAGTCCTCACTCACATTCTGGCGCTCACTCCATGTTCCAGTCGCCACCTGCCGCGGGCTCACTTTCAATCTCAGTTCGTTCTCTTATCAAAATGCTTGGCACTTCCTGGGTTAACACCAGGCATTTCTGCGCACATGACCTTCTGTATTCCTGCGCACCTGCACCCACTTTCGTCACATCGACCCTACTAATATTTTGTGAAGTATGTGTGAGATTACCGAAGGTAGAAGCATCTACATAAAATGAAATCAAGGAGCTCATCATCGTTTGGGGAGCAACCCAGCGGTGCTTAGAAAAGACAGGGTGGGAGACAGGTGTGAACCAGCAGTTAACCTGGGGCGGGGGGACACAGTATGCAAAGAACAGACACAAGCTTTTCAACCCGGGAACTAGAGATCAGTTCTGACTTAGGACTGAGTAGAGCCTGAGTCTTAGTGGAGGATTTAGAGAGGCAGAGAGGTGGGGTTCTGGATTGAGGAACAGCACGACCAGAAGGAAGGGGTGTGAAAGAACATGAACCCCACAGGGAATGATATGCAGCCCAAAGAGGCTTGGCCAGGCCTTGGGGTCCAAGGTCTAGAGGGGCGACTGGGCCAGATACAAGGGCTTTCTGAGTCCCTGGCCCATCCAGAGACTCGCCCCCTCCCCTGAATTGCTGAATGAGTGAAGAAATGGAGAGTACATACGTTTAAGAGGTAGGTGAGGATTAGGAACCAGGAAAGGGGAGCAATAGGAGTAACGGGAAGAGTAGGAAGTAAATCTGAGATGTAATATCTCACAATTGAAGTGAATTAAGAGCCCAAAAGAATGTGTAAAAAGGGCGTAAAACATTACAGAGGTGCCATAGCACCAGAAACTAGGAGTTTTGGGCCTTGATACATAGAGGATCAGTGCCTACTCCAAGGGCAGTTCCGCTGGAGGGAGCAGGAAGAAGCCGGACTGAAGGTTAGGGTATGTGCACACGAGCGGGCGGGCACAGAAAGGGAGGGCAAGAGGACAGCGAGGAAGGCAAGGCGAGTTCCTCTTAATAGGGCACGTGTGCACAGGGTAGTACTGGGGCTCCCTTTCAGACACCTGCTAGGGACGGGAGCAGGATGAAAAAGGGTTTCAGGTGGGAGGTGTGGCATCTAAGGTGTGACACCAAAGCATTAGGAGAGGTCATCTTTCAAGAGAGGTGGGCAGAGGTGGAGATGGAGTTTAAGAAGTGAGCTGAGCCTGGCTGGTGTGGCTCAGTGGTTGAGCATCAACCCATGAACCAAGAGGTCACTGGTTCAATTCTTAGTCAGGGCACATGTCCAGGTTGTGGGCTTGACCTACTGAGTAGTCAATCAATGTTTCTCTCGCATCAGTATTTTTATCTCTCTATCCCTCTCCCTTGCTCTCTCTCTCTCTCTCTCTAAAAAAAAAATCAGTAAAGACATATGTTTTAAAAAAAGAAAGCTGAGAGATCAGAACCTTCTCTTTGGAGAGGAGTGGAAGGGAAGAGGGCATCCACTAGTTCTCAAAGTGGTGCCCGATGAGCAACATTAAGGAGCGGTGGTGGTGGTGGGGCGGGGGTGGGGGCTGAGTGCTGTCTGGCTGTCATGTGCTGTGTATATTCCAGAATCAAAAAGCTTACTTGGGGGAGAGGGCCTTCTGTGCTTGTTTCACAGAAGCCTTTTGAGACCTGAATATATAAGGAGCCCCTTCCACCAAGACATAAGTAGACACAGAATGGCGCTAACCCTCTTGGTATGCCCTAATAAAGTAAATTAATTCTTGATTTACAATGGAAAGAAACTTGGGCATATGCGGATTACAATTTCAGACCTCACAAGTCCAAAATATGTAAGGGAACTAACCAACTTTCTTCTGATACAAATTCAAAATACTGAGGAAATGCTAAAGAATTAAAAATCAATTGTTCATTGATCAACACAAAAATTTAAAAAAGAGTAGAACAATATCTTCAACTTCTCCTAAACAAGTGGAACAAACAATAAGAGAAGGAACATCTGTACACATCAGCAAAACAACAATAAAGCAAGTGAGGGGACCTGCTTCTTTCAGTCAGATAAGGAATGCCAGGGTAGCTTACAAAAGATTTTAATAGAATTACAAGCTCAGCGCATGAAGAAGTCACAATTTAGAAAAAAAAATTGATAAGCATTAAAACAACATATCTTCCTTTTAGAAAACAGTATCATGACCCAGCTCACTCATAAAATCCATTTACAGGGTCCAGCATGTAAGCAAAATTGCCAACTAAAAGAGACCGGAGGTTGGCTAAAGGGTGGTAAACAATGGGAATTGGTAACTGACAGGGAATTTAGCTGTGGGCAAGGTGCTAGGCCTGCTTTTAGTCAACACGTTTCCTAAACATTCTCAAGGATGAACAGAAACCCATGCTCACACAGGCTGTGATGACTGACTTGATAGATGGTGGTGAATGAGGGCCCAGAACAATGCTGAATATAAATCTGAGCAGTAACACAAAACTCCACTTCCCCGTGTGATGAAATTGCCAAAATAAAAGTCAACCTGAATGCAAACAGAGCACATGGCAAGCACCATGGTGACGGCCTGGGGCCGACAGGGCGAGCCTGTGCTGATCAGACCAGGAAACTGATACGCTGCTTAGTTACAGATCACAGTGAACAGGGAGGGAACACACCACGTCTGAGGGGACAGAATGCTGTGCGGATGCGGGTTTCATCTGGGCCACCTGATAACTGTATATATTTGAAAATTAGAGAGTTCTTCGAAGAGCAATAATAATGATTAAGGCAATGGAAGAATTGATTTATGAGGATAGATTAAAGGAGCTAAATATGAATAGCTTGGCTAAGTGACGACTAGAGGGGTACATAATAGGAGTCTCTAAGGAAAGAGAATAATTATTTAGCCTGCTACAAGGGGGTACAACTAGGAGTAATGAGATGAAATTAAGAATAGGAAAATTTAAGCTGAATTTCAAGAAAACCCCCCTGATGGTATAATTTATTAGCTCATGGAATAAATTCCCTATGGAAATGCTATAGCTAGGGAAAATAATAGGACTGGACAAAATACCAATAAATAATATAGATAATAATCCATTATTTGAAAGAAGGTGGTTACATGCTATGCGTTTCTTGTGTATAATATCTTCTCATATTTTTAATAGTCTATTTATATATAGTAATTGTTACCCAGAGGAGTATTTAGTCAATGAGCTAAATCTAAGAAGAAATATGTCCTTTAGTGAGGGGAGTTGAAATCACCTTAGTTGCCATATTTCAGCAGTAGTCAGCTGAAATAAGTTTTTACTCCTTTGTTTCAACCGAATTGATCTTGAAGTAGCTGGACAAATGTATTCATTTTCCAGAAAACAGAACACAACAAAATAAAACAACCCTCATCTACCACCCCACACAGAGTCCATTGCTTCTGGGTGCCATGAAACTCTTATTTTCATAGACGTGTTTCATATAAATTTATTGCCATAATAGAAATAAAAAAAAAAACTTTATCCCAGCTTTTCTAAACGTAGCTCTATGGTCAATTACTTCACATCAATACCCAGATCAAATAGGCATAATATTAACAAGCGGTTTGCTTCATAATAGTCACCACACTAATTAACCCATCCAGAACATTCTTAATCAGATGCTATTTGTAATGTACAGTTAAGAGGAGCTTGGCAATAAATGGTGCCAGGCTAAAAAAAAGAAAATAACACCTTCCTGAGGGCAGGGGGTCGGGGGAGAAGCTTTTCTACAAAACTGGGCAGAGTGTCTGTCCGGGTTAACCCAATGACGGGACTATGCAAACAGGCACCAGCCTGAAAACTCCTCTCTCCTGCTCTGCTCCAACTCAGATGCAGGTGCTGATGAGAAGAGGAAGAGCCCATGCAGGAGTGAGAGAGTCAGACGAACACCACAGAGCTGCCTTTTAGCGCATATGCTGTTCACTATTTAACAATCCCCCATTTTTCCTTCAAGAAATGCTACTGCCCACAGAACATCTTTGAACCTGTTTTTACTTTCAGAAATATCCTGATTACTATAATCATCACTTCTAATCTGTTATTAGCCATGGGACCCCACCCGCAACATTTTTCCAGCCAATAGTCAATCTGTGCAACAGCAGTAGTCTACCTACTGTGCAACCTCTTCTATCAAATGCCCGTCTTCCTCTCACCTCTGCCCCCTGACATGGCTCCAGAGCCATTGCCACAAAAAGATTGAGTTGGACAATCTTTAAAGACACAGCTGGAGTGAGTACTATCTCGACCTACATTTGATTGCTTCCCGAACCCCTACGTCTAAACAAACACAGCTAGAGCTGAATCTATAGGAACGGCCAAAGGCCTCATTCAGATTAGTCAAGGAAAGACTAGATTTGAGAGAAGCATTAAAAGGCTGTCATGATTGATGGCAAACACAGGGAATGTTCCAAGCATCTTAGTTATTTCTGCTGAAGTTTAGAAGCTACAGCCTGTGTAGTTGACTAACAGAGGTAGTCAAGAGGAAGGTGTTAAGACAAAGTAAGGCAATTTAGGATGTTCATATTGATTCATCTGTTGTTGAAGAGAATGTCATGGCTGAAATGTATGTCATGGTGTTATACGCTGCCTACAAATGTCTTTTTGAGAGATTTCAATAAAAAGAATACAGCGAGTTCAACCTATAGAATCTTTGAAATAATACTAACAGATAGAGTCCTCAAGACAGAGATTCTGAATAGCCTTGCTTCTCAGACCAGATTTGGAAGACAACGTAGGGGGAAAAAGATGCACAGAGGGTGTAATTGACTAAAGGTTATTCCAAACTGGAGCCAGTGAAGAAAGAGGATGGCGTTAGCAACGAGGTGAAGGAAAGCAGCCTGCATGTGGGTCAGGCACGGAGAGGAAGCTGACCAAGCTCAGCCTACAGCTCAGGCTTGGGGAGGGAGAGCAGTATGGCTTCTGCGTTGTATCCTTTAGGCAGGGGTTTTACAAGCTGTGTTTTGTACAGTGCTACTTCCACGGGGCATGTGTAGGTGTTGTGCTAGAGAAGGTTATGTGAGAAAACAAGTTTGGAAAATGCTGGGCTAAACAAAGTCAAACACGTCTTCACTGTAGAACTTCCCAGAGCACATGCTAATGCGCACTATGTTAACTCATTCATTCCTTGGCTCATTTAATAACTACCCATTGAGTATGTGTTATGTGATGGGAACATTGTGGCTGGTCCCAAACTTGACACCTAATGGAACAAGTAACCCCCCACTCCCACCCCAGCGGACTCAAGGAGGCACCTTAAGAATTAATATTCAACAAAGGATAGTCTGGGAAACATTATGAAACACTGTTTGAGACGCTGGGAGGTATGCAGCCACAGCCAGTCTGAAAAGCAGGGGAGCCAAATGAGGGGAGGCATATTTTACATTTCAGGGATGGCAGAAGGAATGGGAAAGCGCATTCACATGAGAAAATGATGAAAGCCCCAACCAAAGGCCATCCACCAAGGCCACACATCAGTAGACCAAAGGAAGTTTGAAAAAAATCAGGAGAACCTGTAAAAAAAAAATGACAGAAGACTGTATGGTTCAAGGCTAATATGGATGACAGCAGAAAAAAATATCATTCTCTTTTATCACAGCGATTTCTGTGAATTCCTGGATAGAAACCATATTGAGAATTGAAGAGAAAGGAAATGGGAATCAAAGATAAGTAACTTTTCCAAAACCAACTGGGAAGACACATCCCGGCAGTTCAGTGATCTAAGTTCTTGGGTGATTTATAACCAAAACTATTCATTGTTTCCAAACAATGTGTTGGAAATTAATTACAAAATTAACATTTTTAGAATTTAGCCACATAAGCAAATATCCAAGATAATTAAAAAATCATGCTAGCCCACATGTGTCCAATATATCACTTATATGGTAAGCAGATTTATATAAACCTATAAAGTTTGAAAGTAAAAATCTTGATCTAGTGTTCTCATGTGGACACATACACCCCCTATACCTCTTGCCACACTATCTTTACTAAATAAAGGAATCACAAGCAAAAAAACACAAAACCAAACAAAACACCCCACACACATCGTAATTAAAACTAGATGTTTGGAGATCACAACATTAAACAGGAAGATGTGTTCTTGGTGGTTGGTTGTAGGATGGCTGCTCTTCTTTCCTGGGGATGGCTAAAAGCTAATACTCCTAAAATAGAGGGCACATGTCTACGAAGGCTGTTTCAATAAGAAACTCCTGGCAGGACATTCTTTGAACAAACTCGAATCACAGATGAGTCCATCGCAATCCACAAGCACACAGCACAAAAGTGTTGGGAGAATGGCCATCCAGCACCATGTGGCTGGTCAGGCCATGCCGTTTCCACGTTCAGCATTTGGTGCCTGACCAACTTTCTTCTCCCATGGTGCAAACTTGAGAAGCCAACATTAAATAACGACATGGTCTGTGAGGGGATCCTGGGCAAGAGAGTCTTGCTTGGACTAATAAGAATCTGTTTTGTGACAAGATGGCAAAGTAGGACCCACCGAAACTTGCCGCAGTTAAAGTTAACAAGCAAATGCGATGCAGTTGCCTGAGAAATGCACGCCCAAACTAAACGCAACTTGGTGGGCAACAGGCTGCCTCCTTAGCCACATCTGACCCCAGAGGTGACATGCTCGGTGAAGACAGCATCTTCCCTGAAGGCTGCCCTCAAGGGGAGCTTCAGCCTCCTGCCTAAGGTCCAACGTTTTCTGATTTCTGTCCTTTAAATAGCTGGGATGCAGGGCTGTCATAGGAAAAGATGGTTTCTCTGAGCCTGTTCCTTTCATGAGCCTATTCTTTATTTTTACTTCCCAGCATCATTTCTAAAAATCATTTGTGGAAATCAAACACTTTCCATTGACTTAATTTATACCATTTGTTGGCTTGGCCTCTTCTGACAACAGTTATTGTGATTAGTACTATTTAACTAAGATAAGTAAGCCTCAATTCCCCATACTCTCTTGATTTCAAAGGGCTGTAGATTGTATATATTGCTAATTTAACTGCAAACTAATATGAGCAGTTTGTCTTGTGCAATTTTGTAAAATCCCTTTAAAAACCTTTAAAGTACTCCTCCCAACACAAAATTTAAGGTCCTTATAAATGTATGAGAATGAGAAAACCTACCTTGCATGTTGATAGAAATAATTTTTATCACATTCAGAGCTGTTCTTGTGAACATACGTATGCTTATTGTTCATGCGCTCCCCTCCTCCCAAAACAGAGCACTCAGAACAGCAACAAACCCTCTAGTTTATACAAGGTTTACTACAGTAATTCAACACAGTAAGCAAAGTTGTAGGCTAAACTGCAAAGCAGAAATCTTAATTTTCCTACCTCCACTTTAAGCATTCTCCACCCAATGGTGGTATGGTGGTTAATTCCCTAAGATTCTTATATTACTTTCTGATTCCCCACCCACTGCCCACCCCCACCCCCAGCAAGCATCTCCTTGCATCCTAAATTGCAACTAAGCCCTGCTGTGCATCCAGCCCTGACCATGCCCTGCTCTTCATTGCTGGTCTTGCTGGGAACTAATCTTCAGTTCCCACAATGTATCAATCACCGTCCATGCTCAATGTGTTACGCCCTTCCAAAGGGGCAATACCTAGTTCAAGGGAATTGATCACAATGGAGGAATTGCAGGTACCACAGGAAGCTTATGAGAAAGGTTATTTTGGGAGAACCGGTGGAGAGAAATCTCTGTGAAGCACCGTAAGCAAATCCACTCAAAGGAGAGGGCAGGTTGAAGAGGGGAGGGCCCAGGCTGCATCGGTACCTGGGATAGCACTGGCACCTCTTGTGTTTGGGGAGTTATTCAAATCACTCACTTTCTCTGAACTTCAGTTTCCTAAACTATAAAATGGGGTGATATCTGTTTCTGCAAATTTATTGAGAGGATTAAAAGAGAGAACATGTGTTGGAGATGACATGTAAAGTCGTCGAGTAAATCGAAGTAAACTTGCCATTCCCTTGCTCCTGCATGTGATATCCATACTTATGGAGTTCTTCCTAATGCCATAACTGGGTATTTTCAAGATGGTCAGTGCATGAGTCACTGGGTTAAGTCAGAAACAAATATTCATTCAACAAATATTTAAGCTCCTTTTATCTGCAAGAGCTTATGTCTGGATTTACAACGCTTTTAGTGAGCACATAGTAACATTTCACACTGACTTATTTTGGTCTCTTAGCCCCTCAAATTGTAAAGTATCCACATCTCCTTTAAACCAAACTGTGTTTACTGATGCCATTACTAAAATGATCTAATTTTAAAATTCAAACTTAATGCCTTGCTCAGCACTTGTTTCCTTAATAGCTCAGAAGCAAAGCTTTAAAACTTGCTACCCATTTACCTCACTTAACTTATTGATAGTAAATAAAAAAGGAAAACGTTCCCCGATGTGGATGTGAAGAAATCTCTTCCAAGGAAGAGGAAGTAGCTGTTTCACATGCACACACTCAGCAAGCTGCTTTGTAGGCATTTACCTTGTTGGCAAGTAAACGTTCTCACTACCCTGGGAATCCCAGATCTGCTGCAGCACCAACAAAGCAGTGAAGGGAACTCCAGAAATAAGCTCTAATCATGTGTTCTGTTCCTTGATATTTTGTTTGAAAGCCAGTAGTTGGAGAATTTTGAAAGCACAATGGGACAATTGGCCAGCAGTAAAGAAAGGATCACTTTCTTCTGTCCAAACAAATATAAGCATTCCCCTGTGACCGTGTTCCCAATGGGATAATGTCCTTTAGAACATGACATCATTGTACTTGCACTGGATTCCCTCAAAATTCCTATGTTGAAGCCTTAACCCCTATATCTGGAGATAGACAGGGGCTTTAGGAGGTAACCAGGGTTAAATGAGGTCATAAGGATTGGGCCCTAATCTCACAGGACTGTGACCTTATAAGAGGAGTAAGAGATCCCTCCTGTTCACTCTCCTTCCCTGTCTCCATCCCCACCACTACAGGTGAGGATGCAGCCAAAAGGTAGCCATCTGCAAGCTAGGAAGAGAACCCTACTCAGAACCAACCCACTGGCACCCTAATCTCAGACTTCCAGGCTCTAGAACTGTGAGAAAATATCCTTCTGTTGTGTAAACGACCCAGTCTTTGGTGTGACTAATGCCACAGCAGCATGAGATGACTAACACGACTGGAGACTGTTATGGAGAAAGCAGAAAGGGTCAACACTGTGTTAGGAAAACCATGGAGTAGGAGGTCCTGTATTTATGTTGACAGACACTGACAAGAGACTATTATAAAAGAAGAGAGAGCTGACTATCAAATGTGATAAGAAAATGTAGATGATAAAAAGGAGACACTATTTGAGAATTTTCTTGTGAAGCAAAATGTTACTTCTTTAAATTAAATATAAAGTTTCACAATAGATAACTGAGTTCTATAAACAGAATTTCTCTGAACATTTTGCTTGGTTGTGAATAAAGTCATTAATCTCTCTAAACCTGGGTTTTCTCATCTGTTCGATGAGAATGAGGCCATTCCTAGACTTCTCCAATTCCTAGGATTAACATATCTAATAAAATTTCCTGATTATTTTACAACTAGAGGCTCAGTTCACGAAATTCATGTATGGGTGGGGCAGGGGGGGAGTCCCCTTAGCCCAGCCTGCACCCTCTCCAATCTGGGACACCTTAGGGGATGTCTGACTGCTGGTTTAGGCCCGATCCCAGAGAAATTTCAAAAGCACTTGTTTCCTTAATAGCTCAGAAGCAAAGTTTTAAAACTTGCTACCCATTTACCTCACTTAACCTATTGATAATAAATAAAAAAGGAAAACGTTATTTTTTATTGTTGATGATAATGGTGAAGATCCTGGGGATTGGGCCTAAACCGGCAGTCAGAAATCCCTCTCACAATCTGGGGCTGCTGGCTCCTACCTGCTCACCTGTCTGCCTGCCTGATTGCCCCTAACTGCCCCCCCCCCCCACCAGCCTGATCACCCTTAACCACCTCTGCCTGCCTGCCTGATTGCCCCTACCTGACCCTCCCCTTGCTGGCCTGATCTCCTCTAACTGCCCCCCCCCCCATCCGCCTGGTCACCCCTTACTGCCCCCTGCCTCCCCCGGCTGGTCGTCCCTTACTTCCCCCTCCTGGCCTGGTCGCTCCTAACTGCCCCCCCCCCCCGCCAGCCTGGTTGACCCCAACTGCACCCCTCGCTGTCCTGGTCACCCCACACAGCCTGCTGTTTGGTCATCCCTCTGGTTGTTTCGGTCGTGACGGCCCCTGGCTTTTTATATATTAGGATTATTATTAAGGGGCTAAATGGCATATTGGGTCAAGCAGCGCTCTCAGGGTAGTGTTTGTTTTCAAATTCGGGGCCTATCACTTATTAGCTGACTTGGAGGAAAGGGGCTTTTGTCTAAGTATCAGTTACCTCACCTGGAAAATGGAGATAATACTAACGCTGCCTTGCTGCTGCTAGGAAAATGGCCAGAACTCAGTCAACACAGTTATTTTTTATTGTTGATGATAATGGTGAAGATCCTCATCTTTACGTTGCCATTGTTACTGAAGAGAGAGCTCAGCATTGTTACTGAAGAGAGAACTCATCACTCTAAACACTTTGGTCTCTGACCGCACTGGCCTTTCCATAGTTAAGCCTACGTTAAAGATGTGTTTTTCTTAACTCTTACAAATTATACTTTAGCCATCCTTATTAATTAATTAATTTGTTTATTTTTGGAGGTGTTACATACAAAGAAATTTCTCAAAACCCTGCTCCAATCCCTCTGGTGTCTGTATTCACACTGGGCCATCTTGAACTTTCAGATTAAAGGCAGGTATTTTAAAATGTTACCGTATTTTCATTTGTATACCAATCAGAGATTTGGACTCATGCTTAGAGGCACATTAATTACAAAAAGGTCCAATGTTATGAATAAAAAAAAAAATTCCTCCCTTTCTATTTTGCTTGTTTCCTGTGGTACTTTTTCTACCTTTCACTTTTCCTCGTGTTTCCTTTCACTCCTTCATTTTTTTTTTTTCTAACTGAGCGGTTCCATCCTTTCCCTTCTTAAAACTGCATAAACCAAGAAAGTAAAACCAGGAAATTTAAAACATCAGTTTCCAGGTCTCTGAAGCATGAACAGATGGGCATCAAAAATCCAGTCCTTTTATTTTCTTTTTCATTTGCCCATCCACAACCTGAATAAATCAAAATTACCAGCAAATACAACTTCGAACACAACCCTCTCTTCTTCATTCCCACATGAAATGCTACAGCACTAAGTATTGATTGACTTCAAGTTCTGATTTGATTGCTGTCTAATTTTTAAGCCACAGAAATGAGCTTTCTTCCAAACTAATGTTACAACATACAATTTTGCTAATTTTACATTTGAAACAAAGCCTTTATGTGCACCAAGTGAGTGTACAAACACTAGTGCTTCAGGTGTTTACAGTTTCCAGAGTTTCTACGTGTGGGGAAAGGAGAGTGAAAAGGTAACAGGTTGGGCTATTACTGGAATGTACTCAAGGCTTTGAAGGTCAAGAAAGGCCTGAGTTACTTGGCCAAAATCTGAGTGAAAAAGGTTCAGAGGGAAAAACACTCATTCACCATTGAAGAAACCTGCAGTGCCTACCATGTGCCAGGCAAACAGATGCCCTGATGAGACTCACAACGTGGTGGAGGCTGGATCAGGAAGAACTGGGTATCATGACTATGAAAGCCGAGGCCTGGAGAGCCTCAAGGAAGGCTCCCTAGAGAAGGTGGCCTTTCAGCTGGGACCTCAGTGTTGATTCGGAGTCATCCAGGTGTGGGGGTGACAGGTGGGCATCTGCAAAGGACCTGCAGAGAAAACATGGTCCAGGGGAAAATGTAAAATAGGGCCAGAGCCTTAAGGAGGTGTGGATAGGAGTGAAGGGGATGGGGGCTGGTAAAAAATAAGGCCTAAGAAATAACCAGGGGAGGCCTTTCTGCCCTTCATAACATAAGTAAAGGTTTGGAGCCATTTGCGGAGTTTCCAGTCAGACTGGGTGCGAATAGAACACTGACTGCGGTGTGAAGAAAGGATTGGGGGAAACGTGGTGGAGGAAGGGCCAATTTTCAATCCCCCATGCCTTCTGCCTCTCCACTACAATAATGGCGTGGGAATTTTTAATAAGGCGTGGACTTTCAAGGATGAAGATAAAAACTGAGAAAGATGATACCAGAAAAGAACTGTCAGCTGAATTTCAGGGGACAGGAAGCAGATGGACATGTTTTTGAGCAGAGAGAAGGGAGAGCGTGTCTGTAAGCACAGGTGACTTTGCCTGTGCATCTGGTTAGCCAAGAAGCAGCAGCTCATCTGCTCTAGAGAAACTCCAAAAGGCTCAGGAATTGGACACACCAGGTGCCTCTGGAGGTGCACTTGCAGAGCAGAACTGAAAACGGAACTGGTAGCAATTCTCCACCAAGTGACCTCAAACCTTCCGATAACCTCCCCAAGTCCATGCAGCCAGGCAACTACCTCCCCTCTCCGCCTATCTCCAACCTCAACGCCAGACAGGTGGCTTCTTCACGAGAGGGCTGACCTGCAGAGACCAGGCAAGGCTGAGGAGAGGTGAGGGAAACTGAGGGCACGTGAGCCCATTTGTCAGCGAGTCCTCTTGGCGCCCTTCCCCAGTTGGCTGCCAGACGGCTGGGGACTCCCCTTCAGGAGAGGAGGGGAGCCTCTCTGGAAACCAACTGGACTGCCCTAGTGACACCAAGACAAGATAATGAAGCCCTGTTTGCTCACTGTCCTACGAGAAAGGTTACTAGTCAGCAGGGCCTGTTTCTAAAGTTCTAATCATCTCACACAAAAATCATCGGAGAGCCAGGTCATCAGACATTTGAGGAAGACTTTTAACACAAAATAAATATGACAAAGCAAACAAGCATCAAAAAGGAATTTGGAAGCAACTGAGACAACAGGGAGAGTAGAAAAGTTCTTTTTAAACATCCCATAATAGCCATACTGATAAAACAAAATGTTGGGTCCATGGTGGGGAAAATAGGATACAATAAGAAAAGACATTAAAGAACCAAAAAGAGAGTGCTTGCAAAGAAAAATATCGTAACTTTAAAAAAAATCAATAGAAGTGTTGGGAGATAAAGTTGAGAAAACCTTATAGAAAGAAGAACAAAAATAGAAATACACAGAAAAAAGGAAGAGAAGAGAACAAACTTTGGTTTGTTCAACCTAAGGTTCGATAGTGACTAATAGGAATTGAAGAAAGTGAATCCTGAGAAAATCATGAGGGAGAAAAGAAAAGAAATATAAGAAAACTCTTTGTACTGAAGGAAATAAGTGCCCAGCATAAAAACAGAACAAAAATCCAATCCGACTGGCATCACTATAGAATCTGAGAACCAGTAGAAAAGAAAATGCGAAACCCTTTGGGAGAGCAACATAGGGAGTCACGTGCAAGGGATCAGAAAAGGACTGGAATCAGACTTCTCACCAGAAGTTCAAAAGTAGAAAACAATGGAACATTGCCTCAAACTTGTGAGGAACATGACTTTCAAAGAGAGCTCAAAACTCAGTCAAATATCAATGAAATGTGAGAGGGGATAATGTCGTTTTCAGACATGCAAGGTCTTAAGGAATTTTAGCTCCCATACACATATCTTGAGGTATGCACCCCACTCACATGAGAAAGTAATACAAAAAGAGAAGGACATGGAATTCAGGAAAGAGTTGACTCCAGGCCCCAGAAAGCAACCAAAACAAACAGAAGCAAGATAATCAAGGCCTCCAGGATGGAAGCGTCTAAGAAAATAATGGAAATTACACATTTCCTGAAATGGCTAACCATATAAAAATGATGACATTGGGGGATGAATCTGTGATAGTATTAACCAAAACAAGCAAATAAAACTAGTGCAATAATTAGCTCCAAGAAAAAGTGAAGCGTTGTTCAGGGAAGGAAACGGAATACAATGCTGCTCAACAGGGACCAGTTTTTACGTCGCAACAATGCTAGAAACACAGAATATTTAATTAACTCAAAGTGGAGACGCAGACATAATGGGAGGATAGGGTGAGGGTGAGAGTGTGTGTGCGTGTGCACATGTGCAAGCTCATATTGTAAGGAAGCCAACTAAATCATTGTTTCTACTGGTACGGAGTCAATCGATAAAGAACATTTCATGTTAAAAATCTAGAAATAGCAAAAACAATTAAAATCTTGTTAGTCCTGTGGTACTGGAGAGGGAACTTAGGGTTTAGTAGGACTGGAGAAGGGTTTTTCCTTTGTATTACAGACCCTTTTTTGTACTTTCTGACCCTTTAAAACTAATTATATGTATAACCTTGAGAATTATTTTTTTTTTCTTTTTACAATCTCTGGAAATTTCTTGCCCAAATATCTTTGAATATTGCCTCTAATATTTTTTCTCTAATTTTTCCTTCTGGAACTCCTATTAGACATGTGTTTTATGATGTTCTTTATTTCTTAAGATCTAGATTCCAGGTCACTAATTCTCTCTTCACACATGTCTAATACTTAACATATACACTGAGTTAATTGTTACTTAAATATTTTTTTCTTGATTTTTAGAGAGAGGGGATGGGAAAGGGAGAGAGATAGAAACATCCATGTGAGAGTGAATCATCCATTGGCTGCCTCCTGCACACCCCGCCCCCCCCCCCCCCCCTACTGGGGGTGTAATGCACAACCTGGGCATGTGCCCTGACTGGGAACCAGCAAACTTTCAGTACATGAGAGGACGCCTAAACAATTGATCAACACTGGCCAAGGCTCCACTGAATTAATTTCAGTGAATATGTAAAAATTCTACTTAGTCCTTTAAAAAATATGCATAATTTTATAGCATTTTTATTTCTCATGTTTTCAATTTATTTTTATGCTACTTATTTAAAAAAAAAAAACTACTTTATGCTCCCTATCCAGAAGTTTTAGTATCTAAAGTTCTTAAAGGTCTAGTCCTACAGTAAATTTTTAGAGCCAATTTCTGACTTTTTAAATTGGAACAGGTACTAGACAGGAAGCATCAGAAGAGAAGATTTTGAGGAGAGGAGGAGTGATGGTTAGTTCACAGGTAGGCATTGATCAGTATGCCTGGGGAGAGCTACAGATTCACCAAAGTGATGCAATAGAAAGGTTTGCACCCAAGTTATAGTCTTCCTTTTAAAAAAAATCTCACCAGCTTCCTAAATTCCAGATATTTACTGAAACTATTTGATATAGAATGCCCACTCAAACTCAAATCTTTGCTGTTTTAGGAAAAATAATTTTAAAAAAAATCCAACATTTTAGTGTATGATGGGTTTACCTCTTGTAAGCTTTTTAAGGAAATGTATGTTGGTTGTTTAAAGATCACACCAGCCTAAGGTCATCTTTTAGGGTATGCTGGTCATTATTTTGAGGTTCAACATTATTTGCTGAGGAGTTGTTGTTGTTGTTTTTAATATTTTCCACCTTGAAATATCTTTTATTTGAATAGTGGGTTCATGAATATGGGCAAATATTTTCAGTAGGGACTTATATATCTACTCACAGTTTGTAGCAATATTTTTGTGGATCATAATCACAGAGATGTACAAGTAGCTCTTTAAATACTAAGTGAGATATAAGTGAAAACTGTATACCTTTAACCACATAGTACATGTCTTAGGGAAAGTAACTATTCAATGGAGTTCTCATACAAAAACAAAAACAAAAAAATCCTGTAAATCTTTAAAATGTAATTATTCCATAATTGAAACCGCATCTTGCTGGCATGGGCTATTCTAAAGTATCGCATAGGCCTCCGGAACTGTCAATACATGCCCTCTTTATACACATTTAACACACAGCGATATAAGGCAGGGCAATACTGACTTCTAACAGTGTCAAAAGCCAGGTTACTCGAGAACTGAAGACTAGTTTGGGAGTACAGATTGCAAATGGTCGGACGGCCCTGCAGCAACCTGCCGAAGGCCATTTCAAACCAATCCACGTGTAGATGTTATCCAACAGAGAATTACAGGCAACAAGGCAACGAGGCACCAAAGTCTTACTATATTTTCTTTGTTAAACCAGAAATAACATTTTAATTTTATAGAACTGGAGGTAGAACAAATCTTATACTCTACTTCCCTGCAGCAAATAAGTGAGCAAAATCCACTCCATTTGCCTCCCAGGTTTCTGGTCCACATTAGATGCTCACTGTGTACTTGCTGACGGAAGGCATGCCCTGGGATGAGGAAGTGGGAAGGGCTATGCATGTGCTATTCCATACTCCTCTGGGTCCCCATTGATTCTGTACACTGATGTGTGGTTTGGGAGTTGGAGTATGTTTTATTTAGGTGGTTTGCATATGTGAAGTAGAAAGAGGTAAGGCTGGTTGAAGGGTAATTATTTCTTGATGGAAGAATATAAAAAGTATAAACAGCTCAGCTATTGCTTACGCAAACTCAGCTCTTCAGTGCTGATCTACAATGCAAATACTATACAATATAAGGTTTCATTAAAGAGTGACTGTCACATTAACAGGAAAGAGAATGAAGGCCTGCTATATGGTAGTATTAGTTATATTGAATTTGTTGTCACCATGATCAACAAAATACTGCTTTGAAAGACTACACATTGTGACATAGAAATAGCTTTGCATTACAGAGCACTCCTTTGATACCAGTATTTTTTTCATATTACTGTAAGGGGGTTATACCTTTAGAAGTAATGAATATCCATTCATTGTGCCTTGGGTCACTACTTAAAAAGTAATAAACTAATTAGAAAGTGTCTTTAAAAACATCATCAATAATAACTGATGATTCATTTTGAGAGAAAAAATCATTAGAAATTATCATGATACGTCCACAGCACAAAATAACTACGTCATATGATGAGAAATGGGACTCTTCCTATCATCCTTGCAATACAACTGAGGTACTGACACCAAGAATTATACCTACACATGCTACACAGAGGCCTGCTCGACACACCCCTGCAGGACTTGCTCAAGGGAGAACTCGTGCCTCGAGACTCTTATACTTCACTCTCTAGCAGCCTAAATGTGAGGAGGAAATTCCTCAGAGTAGATGGGCTCCATGGCACCCACTCATAGAGATTTGGGGTGGTTGCCAGAAGGGGAGAATGGCATGTCTTTCTCCAAACGGGATGAATGCCAAGCTGCCCAAACTCAAAAGCCTGCTCCTCCTGTTCCTAGAACAGAGCTCAGAAGTGTCCATGGGAGAACCTACAGCAAGCCCCCTAAATACAGCACAGATCCTGCTGACAGCCCCATCTACAAGATTCCCAGGTAGGAGGACAGTAAGAGGACAGGTAGGAGGATGACTGAGGTTGCCCACACAGTGGGGCAAGAAGAATGGCAGCCATGGAAACAGACTCCACTTTCACCATGGGGAAGGAGCAGGATCCTGTTTTCTCCCTGTGGTCCCTGTGGAGGGAAGTCATGCACTACTTCAAAAGGAATAGTGAAATAAGCCAGTGAGAGAAAGATAAGTATCACATGACTTCACTCATGTATGGAATCTAATGACCAAAATAAACTGATGAGAAAAAATAGATCCAGAGTCACAGAAGCATGGAACAGACTGTCGAACCTCAGAGGGCAGGGGCGGGTGAGTGGGAAAGATCAGCTAATGAACTGGCATGCATATGTATATATATAAAGAGCCAGGGGCCATTGCATCTGAAACAACTGAACAGACGACTGAACAGGCTGAGTGGGGCAACAAGGCCGGCAGGGGGGTTAGTGAGGGATGACCAAATGACTGAGCAGCAGGCTGCGTAAGGCAACTAGGCCAGCAGGGGGGCCAGTGAGGGGTGACCAGGCTGGCAGGTGGGGCAGTTGGGGTGACCAGACTGGCAGAGGGGGGCAGTTGGGGGTGACCAGGCCAGTATCGGGGGCAGTAAGGGGCAACCAGGCTGGTGGGGGGAGCAGTTGGGGGTGACCAGGTTGGCAGGGGGGTAGTTAGGGGCAACCATGCCAGTGGGGGGGCATTTGGGGGTGACCAGGCTGGCAGGAGGGGCAGTTGGGGGCAACCAGGCCAGCAGGGGTGGCATTAGGGGTGATCAGGTTGGCAGGCAGAGGTGGTTAGGGGTGATCAGGCTGGCAGGGAGGGCAGTTAGGGGTGACCAGGCAGGCAGGCAGGTGAGCAGTTAGGAGCCTAAATTGTGAGAAGGATTGTGAGAATCCTGGAGATTGGGCCTAAACTGGCAGTTGGATATCCCCGAGGGGGTCTTGAATTGGAGATGGTGCAGGCTGGGCTGAGGGACCCCCTCCCCCCCCATGCACAAATTTCATGTACTGGGCCTCTAGTATGCATATATGCATGGACACAGATAATGGGGTGGTGCAGGGCTGGGGTGAGTGGCAAGGGTGAGCTAGAAGGGGTTAATGGGGAAAAATGGGGACTTATGTAATACTTTCAACAATAAAGGTTAAAAAAAAAAAGGAATATTCTCAAGAAAGCCACCTTAAGGGCAAGGGACATTCTCCTGGGTTAGGAGCTGAGAGAAGGAAGCCAGAGAGGGTTTCATCCCTGATAGAAAATACCTCCGTGCATAAGGTCTGCACAGGAGTCTTAAGTCTCAAAAGAACACATCTTGTGCCACACAAAAGGGCTGGCATTTGACTATTTCCTAACAAAAGGCATTTGACACCCTAGAGCAGCGGTTCTCAACCTGTGGGTCATGACCCCTTTGGGGGTTGAACGACCCTTTCACAGTGGTCACCTAAATACATCTTGCATATCAGATATTTACATTACGATTCATAACAGTAGCAAAATTACAGTTATGAAGTAGCAACGAAAATAATTTTATGGTTGGGGGTCACCACAACATGAGGAATTGTATTAAAGGGTCGCGGCATTAGGAAGGTTGAGAATCACTGCCCTAGAGAGATCTTCAAACCACACCAGCTCTGTGACAAGCCTTCCTCTCTTTTCCCCCAGACCTTCCTCTGGTCCAGATGCTGCGGCAGGAGCTGGGAGGGAGGGTAGGAGGCATGTAAGGAGCTGTGTCCAACTGGTCTACCGAACAGGCTGAGCTTGATGGATAGAATGGGGAAGCAGCTTTATTTCCCCTCCTGCCACTGCCTTCAAACACAACCTAGAATCTCCTTTTTCTTCCTGTTAACAACTTCGGCAGATACCTTGGCTTCCTGGCTTTTGATTATTTTCTGGTACTGTTAGCATTTCTTTTTCTTCTCCCTCCCATAATCTAGGAATTGGAAAGGACTCTTTAAACATGGCACTAAGGGTAGAAACCACAAAAGTAAAGAACCAATTTGTCTGTGTAAAAATACTTTAGTAGATTAAAAGCTTCATAAATCAACTGAAAGGCAAGATACAAAGGTGAAAGGAACCCTGGAAACATATATATATATATATATATATATATATATATATATATATGGTGAAGAATTGATCAGTTAACTCTGAGAAATCAGTGGGGTGAGCTGTTAGGGAACCCCAGGTTCAGTTGGCTCTGGCGTAATGTGAGCTAGGAGCTGTGTGACTTCAGGCAATTCATTTAACATCTCTGGGCTTCAGTTTCCTCGTCAGCAAAGGGGGATTAACATCATTAAACACATCAATGAATTCTGAGGAGAATTACAGAATCTAATGTATGTAAAGTACTTAGTACAGTGTCCAGCAAAGAGTCTGTGCTCAAATACACATCAGGCTTTATCCTTACACCTTCATTGAATCTCCAAGTGGCTAATTATGTGCAGTAAAACATCAATTTATAAGCCTTCTCCCTCTTTTTTTTTTGGTGTGTGTGTGTGTGTGGGGGGGGGGGGGGTGTCTATTATTGCCATTCTTGCCCACAACAAGCATGCATTACTTTCGCTGGGAAAATATACAAACTATTTCAATTACCAAAAATAAGAATCAAGGCATTTGAAGAAGAAGAACTCTGCCGATGTTACTGAGTAGAGAAAGGCAACTGCATGCGCCTCAATGCGCTAGAGCCGACCATCCCGTGTATGCCTCTCAGTTACTGAGTAGGCAGAAGGGTTCTCTTCCCACATAGGCAAGAGGCATCTGGTCACCCACTGATAGAAATAAGTATCTGAGCGTGAATTACGTTTCCACTGATCAGGATATACACACAAGACATGCGAAAGGCATAAAAGCTTTAGGAACATGCCTAGGAACAGAGGCAAGCGTTTGGTCTCACAGCTTTCGGCCATGTCGTCTCCTCAGGTTGTACTTGGGTATCATATCACTTCATTTACTCTAAAGAAAATTTACTCCCAGGACTCAGTTTCCTTTACTGGCATCGCCATTCATTCCAGGCACAACATTATAAAAACAGGGCGCATGGAAAGATACTGATGTCATTGTCAGATGAAGCAAAACCACATGAGAGGCAGTGGCTCTGGTGCTCATTTAGGTTGGATGGAAGTGAGAGGGAAGAAGGGCTGGGGTGGATGTGTCATAGCATTTGAAATGGCTGCCCTCCACGAACAAGCCCATTTACAAGAGAGGGGCATAGAAGGTAGAAGGGCGTTTCAGCTTTTAAAGTACGTTCCTAAGTACACATTTGCTTCTAAACTTTAAAGCTGTGCTGAATCGCATTTGGATAGAGTTATAGCATTGCTTTAAACACACACGCGCGCAGACACACACACCATGGAGGTGATCCAGTGCCTCCTGCAGCACAGATGTGCACAAGAATGCTTAAGTGATTAAGATAGGGCTTTAAAGTTAGTTAATTAGAAACATCTCTCTTCCTATGATCAACAGTGATACTAGGCTCCGAGAGCTGATAGGTGGAAATGTAAATTTAAATTTAGATTTAAAATTTAAGACACACGGACACCCTTTGGACCCGCTCTTGTGTTTAACTGCCTTAGTGTGAGGGCCTTGAGTCTCTAAACCCTTCAATCAGGTCTAACGGTTTAAAAATTGGAATTCTGCTCATTTGACATTATTAAACTAGCTTTTATCCTTTCTTGGAAGTTTCACAGAATTGTTAAGTATGATATTTTAAAACCTGTCTTGACAGAAAGAAATCACTGTCATAACAAAATCCACACCACTCTGCTCTTATGATTGTCATGATCCTTTGTTCAAAAAGCCATGGGTAAAATACAACAACCTATAGGAAACTGTTCAGCACAGTGGGTGGCACAAGAGTTGCTTAGTGAAGTTTCTGTTTTGCAGAAACGAAGGTGATTGCTAAAGAAAGTGAACCTAGAGTTATAATAAGTATATGCTTATTTGTATGTTCTAATTTCATTTTCACAAGACTTACTAAATATCAAATTCTCAATCTGCATGTTATCCTGGAAAAACATTTCTGCCAGTGGGGATTTTAAGGTTACAGTGGCATGAAGGTTGGAAAAGTCAACTGAAGCCGCTTCTCATTGGCCTCACACTCTGGACCCAGGCCGTGCCCACAGAAAACAAGGTCACTCCCAGTCTCCCGGGATCACGTTGGCAGGGCCATGCCACTACAGATTAGCAGAACAATCCACCTTCCCTGGTTTACTAAGAATGAATCGATTTAGGTCATCTTCTAATGCAGCGGTTCTCAACCTGTGGATCTCGACCCCTTTGGCGGTCGAACGACCCTTTCACAGGGGTTGCCTAAAACCATCCTGCATATCAGATATTTACATTACGATTCATAATAGTAGCAAAATTACAGTTATGAAGTAACAACAAAAATAATTTTATGGTTGGGTCACAGCATGAGGAACTGTATTTAAAGGGCCAGAAGGTTGAGAACCACTGTTCTAAGGGATGTATGTTATGTTATACATCTACTGGAAAGTAAGAAGGTACTCTTTGAAAAAGACACACTTGATCATTTCTGCCTGCTAGGATTAAAGAAGTTTCTGGTGTCAATGGCAAAACTGTGCAAAACTGTGGATCTTCCATTTTTTATTTACAGCTCCAGAGAGTTTGACCACAACCAATTCAATGCCCCCTTTCACTGGCATCACATGTCCTAGAAACAGGGCTGGGAGAAACAGTGTGTGTGAAAAATCCTTCAGTAGGAGCCTGGGAGGGGAGGCAGTTTAGCAAGGTACCCTTAAAAGCAAATTGCCTTGGACTCAAATGTCAGGGTCAGCACCTAATAGGAGAAGTAACCCCGGATCAATAAAATAACCTAGTTGAGCCAATGGTTTTTCACTTATTAAATGGGACTCTTGTCCCTTTTGGAATAATTGGTGGGGATTATTTTTATGTTTCTTTAACTGCATAAGGTTATATAGGTAAAGTGCAAAAGCATCTAACTGTTACTGTGGGATAACACCATGGTTTACTGAAGAATGCTCTGTACAAATATTCCTACATTCATTAGTTTTCAACACCAGGGGTAATGGGAATAAACTGGTTTGAAAAAGCTGTCTAGAGTAGATTTTGTACTGTGTTCACAGAAATAGATATTATCCTTCACAACAATAAAATCTACCCATAATGCATTTTCTAGAGAAATTTTTTTAACACCATGGTTTACTGAAGAATGCTCTGTACAAATATTCCTACATTCATTAGTTTTCAACACCAGGGGTAATGGGAATAAACTGGTTTGAAAAAGCTGTCTAGAGTAGATTTTGTACTGTGTTCACAGAAATAGATATTATCCTTCACAACAATAAAATCTGCCCATAATGCATTTTCTAGAGAAATTTTTTTACAACTCGCAAAACTTGATGGAACAGTTCTTTGTAAGTTTAAATCATGGGAGACAGTCTGAGTAATTTTTAAGACATAAATTATGTGTCACACATCTCCAAATCACTGATGACTCACCTGGCGACCCTAAATAGCCTTCAGGGAGTCCTTGAAACCCGGAAATTGTATTAAAAAGTGTGTGTGTGTGTGTGTGTGTGTGTGCGCGCGCACGTGCTTATTTGCATTTTTCTAAAGAAAGCCAATAAACTTCATCTGACTTATAAAGGGATTTATGACACCCCCAGATGGTTGAGAAGAATTTATTCATTCCATAAATATATTTTATATGACTACACTTTGTTAGGCCCTACGCTAAGCATGGGAGCACATGGAAGGCACTGAGCTTGACCTCTGCTGGTAAGGGTTCCTGCTTAGGCTGGGTCTACCCTAAATGCTAGTTTGCTTCCTGCTAGAGAAGACCAATAGACTTGAGGATGTTTCTCTGACCTAGATTAAACAGAAGGCGGGCTTCTCAGAAGGAAATCCAACAGAAGAAAAAGACAGACAGATGACAAGAGCAGAGTCAGCAAATGAATAGGAGCCGGGGCGATGGGAAGAAGAGTGTGCAGCTGGACGTACACCAGGCTCTGTGCTCTCCATGGAGCGTGACTGCAGAGGCACCACAGCACTCTGGGTGTCCTCAGGCCTTAGGAGGCGGGCGTGGTGCTATTACCAACTGCAGTCAGGAGGGTCCTCAGGGAGCTTGTGCATCCCTGTGAACAAAGCTACAGCCAAGCTAAGTTAGAGGTGAGGTGTCTTCCTACAGGAGCATCTCAGAGGGAGATGGCACCTGCCAAGACTCACCATGTTCCACTTCTGTTCATTCGAGTGGGAATAGAAGCTACTTCTAGACAAAGCTCCTAATGCTATGGATCCTACTGTGGTTGCATGTCGGAAGCTTTAAAGTATATTTTAAAATAATATAAAGTGCTAATAATATCTAAGACCCATCGCCAGAAACTGATTCAACTGACATGGGATGGGGCCCGGGCACTGGGGTTTGCTCTTTCCAGGTGATCTGAATGCCCCACCAGAATCGAGACCTGCTTTAATTGCCATCTAGGAAGAAAACTCACGAACTTGGTGGGGAGGGTGTGGTGGTGGGAGGGTGGTGTTCATCTCTGTTTTAAAGGGAAGGTCATAACCTTGGAAAAGAAAATAGGGCAATTGGAGCAAACAGATAGTGCTAAGAGTTGGTTTTATAAACTCCAACAAAGGAAAGAACACATTAGAAGAAGTGTTTCCATGGAGCCAGAAGAGAATATCCCTAGATCATCAAGAAGCCTCTCAGCCACATTCTGGAAGGGAGAGGGAGAAAAGCATGCAGGCATAATTATAAAACCTGTAACCATGGGGGCTAAGGCAAAGCAGTGAGTAGTAAAAACGCCCAGGAAGTTTCAGGGAAAAACGAAAGGGAAACCAACCAGGATGAAAACTTTGAGCCTACGGGGTCCATACACCAATTCACAAATCCTAAGTGAGAGGTTGAGATGAAGCAGAATGATGACTAAAAATGCAAGCTGGGGGATGTCTGGGTTCGAATCCTGTCCTTATCACTTCTCCAAACCGGCTTTCCTCATTGGTACACTGGAGAGAACTGTGTCTACACCATAGGAGTTGCTGCTAGCTGAGTACTTTAGCATCAACTAAACTCACAGATGTCAATAACCTAGTACTGAATGTGGCACAAAGTAATTACTGACCAAATCCTAGCTTTTTGATATTAGTGCTATTGCCGAAAATAAACCCTGGCCAAAAGGAGAACTTTGTCCAAAAGAAAAAAAATTTTGCTCAAAGGAGAGAGCTAATACACATCACAAAGATACTAACATCTACCTCGTGCATTACAAACTCAAGGGTGGACGCATTTTGTAGAAATAAGAAAAAATGGTGGTGCTATTTGTTGGAAGTGCACCCAGACTGCCAAGCCGGGTAGAGGATGCAGTTTGGTAACAGAGACCCCAACCCTGCCTGGCACAGAAGGCACGTACAGCAGTGGCGCGGGACTTCCACCATGAGGACACCATCTGGAAGTCTCTCTTGGTGAAAACACAGCATTGGATACATTCTTGACTCACTTTGCTAAGAGTTTAAGTTCTTAGAAGGCAGATGAAGCAAGTAGGGAAACTACTTTTCTGGACTTAAATCAGACAATCCGAGATGGAAGGGTGAGCAAGGGACATGGAAATGATCAGGAACTTGAAAGCACGAGGCCCATTAGCATTGTGCAACTCTTAGCAGCAGAGGGAAAATACGGAGACTAAACGGAGCTTGTTATGTGCTCAGCTCAGAGGAACGTTTCAAACACCAGAGAGAATCCCAGGGAAGAGATGATGTGGACAGCACAAAACATACTCTAGATTATACAGCAATGGCTAATTACACAGATTAAAATGAGGGCAGAAGTCTGAAAGCAGAAGGGTCTGGGTGCAGCCATGTGGCTGCAGAGCCAAGCTGGGAAGAGCAAGCCTTCATACATCCAGGCTTCTCACACCATCTATAAATCCATTTGGTTTCTGCTGCTTGTTTTCCGCTCAAGAGGGAAGAAATTGGGTGAATGGTACAGTGAGGAAATCTCTTCCAAGGGTCTCTGTCTGAACCATCAGAGCCGTCTTCTTGAGTGGAAGGAGGACTAAGATCCCTGCTGATAAAAGATTCTGGGATTCTTTTAAAAATCTCCCATGAAGCTAGTCCTGGACATAGCAATGCAAGTCTGGCTTCCAGCACTTAGATGAACCCCCCAGCGAAGCCGGGTGCTTCGTCCACGTGCCCCCAGCACTGCCCAGCCCTCCCCCCTTGTCACCCGTCTGCCTGCTGGGCCAGCCCACACGCTCCTTTGCAGCGAGCCAGGTGGCACTGATCCTGGCACGGAAGCAGTTAATTTTGTGTTTTCAGTAGGAATTCAGACACTTAGTGGCCAGTGTCTTAAGCCTCACTTGTTTTTGTTAAAAGTTGTAAGAGAATGAGAGGTCATGGTCTCTGGATGCCATACCTGGTCCCATTTCTAGTCCTTTTTTTTTTTTTTTTTCTCAGAAAATTCTATTTGAACATGGAAAATATCTCACTTATTTAACTGAAACTGCTGATCCTCCTCATCCCACCCTATAAAAGCATGATAGTATATATGTTGCATTTTAAAGCGCAGTTCAATTGAAGTCAGCATTGTTCGGTCTCCTTTATTTTTTTACTAATTTTTATATATTTTATTGATTTTTTTTTACAGAGAGGAAGGGAGAGGGATAGAGAGTTAGAAACATCAATGAGAGAGAAACATCGATCAGCTGCCTCCTGCACACCTCCTAATGGGGATGTGCCCGCAACCAAGGTACATGCCCTTGACCAGAATTGAACCTGGGATCTTTCAGTCTGAAGGCCGACACTCTATCCACTGAGCCAAACCGGTTAGGGCGTTCGGTCTCCTTTAAATGAAGTGGTGTCTGAAGCACTGTTTTGTTTTGTTTAAAGGGGAAGAAGGCTTGGGAATGACCACTTTAGTGACAGCCTGAAACAAATTCCCATTTCTTGAGGTTTGGTCTCTAAAGTACTTTCCCCAATATTTAATGACAAGGAAATTTATCCATTTTGATGTACAGCTTAGCCATACCCTCTAGTCATTGTGATTATATACAGCAATGCAAACCTCCACAGAAATAGTTCAAATGTAACAAAAATATTCTACACTTCTTTTTTTTTTTTTTTTTTTAATTCTCACCAAAGGATATTCTTCCATTGATTTTTAGAGAGAGTGGAAGGGAGGGGGAGAGACACAGAGAGAAACATCGATGTGAGAGAGACACATTAATTGGTTGCCTCCTGCACATGCCCCAACCAGGACCAGGGATCAAGCCTGCAACCGAGGTACCTTGACCCTTGACTGGTATTGAACGTGCGACCCTTCAGTCCAGGGGCCGACGCTCTATCCACTGAGCCAAACTGACTAGGGCACACTACACTTCTTAAAAGCATACATGAGATTATTTTCATTTCCATAGTCAACAAATTATATACCTTTAAAAAGCACTGTAGTTGTAATAGTGTTACAATTTGAATTTATAAAAAGCCATAGGTACTATCTAATAAATGACCGCCATTGAGTATCTACATGTCAAATGCAAAGAACATAATGATTACTAACTCATAGGGGAACTTCATTTAACACTGGATAGATGTTTAGAACTTTTGACGCACATATTAGTTGAGTTTTAAAGAGGCCGATAATAATAGTATAAATAAAAAAAAAATGTTAACACATTTTCTTCATCTCAACCGTTTTGAGAACAGTACAGTACTTGCTTATAATTAAATTGGAAATTTTCATAAACTATCAGATCAATTTAGGTAGAACATATTTACCCTGAAAATGCAGGTCCTTTCCCATTCATTCGAGAATTTTTAATGTAGTTTTGCTAAATACAGCTGCAATGAAAATGGACATTTGAAAGCCAATGGGACACCGGAATCACCTAGCCTGTCCTTATTCATCGCATCTTCTTATTAAACTAATACCAGGCCACCAGGGCATGTTACTTCCTGGTCAGTGGAAACCCCTCTAATCAGGATATTTGGAATTGGTGTCTCCTTTAGCTGGACTCCTTTTGTTTTGTATACAATGCAGAGGGAAATGCTATCCTAACACTTCAATAGTTAAGAGACTTTATGAGAAAAATAGTTCCAAATGTTTCCTAAAACCTTCCAAACCGCACCAAAGAACATTATCGTAATATTATGTTTCCCCGTTGCCTCCATTATTTAAGCCTGCCTCTCTTGAAATGATACTTGGATGAGAAACTTAGGTTTATGTAATGTATAAATTGTTTCAAAAGGAAAAGCCTTGGCTGCATAATTATTATGTATGAAGACATGCCAGATAATTCAATGTTTTCAATGGCTTTTCTGTGCTAATCGACAGAAGAGCATACCTAATGCATTTGGTTACTAGAGCTTTTAGGAAGAATTTATTTTTTGGTCTCTAACCTAAACTATGCAAACGGGCATTATATAACTCTATTACATATAGTATTGAACACAAACAAAAATGTCATAAATAATTAGATATCATACTACATGGGAAATATATCTATAGTTTTGTGAGAGCAGATCTGGAAGCCGTATGCACTGTAGGTCATTTATCAAAGTAATGATGATACATTTCAGTGAGTCCAGCGTCAAGAAGAACATTAACGGCGGGTTAACGTCGCACTGAGCCCTATGATACTCCTTCTGCAACTGTAAACTGCCCCCTTGCAAATGCTTTTACAGCAGGCATTTTGGGAGTAATTATAGGCAGTGTCTCCAAAAAGAGCCTCAAGATAAAAACAGCCCAAATGCCCATCAAGGGATAAGTGGAGAAACAAATGGCAGGATACACATGCTATGGAATATTATTCAGCCATGAAAAGGAACGAAGGGATATATGCAGAAAGATGGATGCACTTTGAAAACATCGTGCTAAGGGAAAGTAGCCCACACAAAGGTCATGTTGTGTATAATGCCATATATACAAAGAGATCAATCCATAGAGAAAGAATACAGATGAGTGGTTGCTGGGAGCTGGGAAGAGGGAAGAATGGGGAGAAACTGCTACATGGGTAAAGGGTCTTACTTTGGAGTAATGGAACTAGATAGAATTGGTGGCTGTACAACATTCATGAATGGACTGAATGCCATTGAATTGTTACTTTAAAATGGCTCACTTTTACATTATGTGAATTTCACTTCAATACATTTTTATAGAAAAAAATCAGATAGCAAATATTTACTGTCAACCCATGAGAAGCAATGTAGAGCTGATTGAAACATAAAATAATATGGACACACTTTACATGTTGGGGTCCCTCACCCTCCACTCCAGGCTGGCTTGTCTCTAGCCTGGGATAGGGTGTACACATTAAGAAGAGGGACTCGGTGGTGGGGTCATGCATGTCACACAGGCCAGGAGGAGATGCTGATGGTTGGGGGGGAGGGCAGGAACAGAAAACAAACAAACAAATAAACTAGTGCCACTAGTTAATGCTGTATACCCTGAAGAACAATCCTTCTTAGATATTACAATGTTCCACAGAAACATGTTTCAGATAACCATCTCAAAATCTATCTATACTAATAAAAGGGTAATATGCTAATTAGACCGGGAGACCTTCCGGACGTCCTTCCAGACAAAGCCAAGGTGGCTGGGCCGAGGCAGAGGTGGTTAGGGGGGATCAGGCCAGGAGGGGCAGGCAGTTGGGGGCAAGCAGGTTGGTGGGGGGACAGTTAGGGGTGATCAGGCTGGAAGGGGGGGGCAGTCGTGGGCTATCAGGCTGGCAGGCAGAGTGGTTAGGGGCGATCAGGCAGGCAAGCAGGTGAGCAGTTAGGAGCCAGCGGTCCCAGATTGCGAGAGGGATGTCCGACTGCTGGTTTAGGCCCGATCCCACAGGGATGGGTCCCAGATTGAAGAGGGTGCAGGCTGGGCTGAGGGACACCCCCCCACACACACGAATTTCATGCACCGGGCCACTATATGTATATAAAAGCCTAATACGCTAAGTGTTCAGCCGATCAACCACTTGACCGGTCGCTATGACACGCACTGACCACCAGGGGGCAGACGCTCTGACTGGTAGGTTAGCTTGCTGCTGGGGTCCGGCCGATAGGGACTGGGTAAGACAGGCTGGATACACCCTGGAGCCCTCCCACGGTCCCTTCCCGGCCAGCCAGCCCCCATTGGCCCTGATTGGGACTGGGCGAGAGAGCCTGATTGGCACCGATCACTGGCCAGGCTGAGGGACCTCACCCATGCATGAATTTGTGCACCGGGCCTCTAGTGTAATGTAACACTCATCAATGCCTAAGGAACACAATTTTCTACTTAATTATCAAACTTTTTTAGACATATGTAATGCATTCAGACAAAAAAAGAAAAGGCTTCTGTAATTCTGGCAATTTGGTAAAATGGATACAGAGAGCTCCTTATAACATGCAATAGTTCCGTTCTCATTAGAGCTCTCTGTGACAGCACTTCAACAGCTAGATGACTGTAGAAGAAAAAAACTTCCCATCTTTCCATGTCAGAAAGAGTACGAACTTGAAGTTAAAAGCACTTGGTTCAAATCTCAACTCCTCCGCTTACTGTGTGACCTTGGTGAAAATATCGATCTCTCTGAGCCTCGGTTTCTTTATCACAAGAATGTTGACCATGCCTTTACCCTTGTGAATTAAATTATAATGGCTATGCCTGACACAGGGCAAATGCTCAAGAAATGTTTTTCCTTAACCCCATCTGCTTCTTTCCCCAGTAAAAACTATTTATTCATGATCATTCATTGTCATAACCATCATGTAAAATCAATAATCAAGAATGATTAGCTTGTGATAGGAGTTTTTTCATTATACTTTGAGACTTATTTCACTGCATTATATATATATATATATATATATATATATATATATATATATATATATGGAGAGAGAGAGAGAGAGAGAGAGAGAGAGAGAGAGAGAGGCAGAGAGATAATTAAATGGCAAGCAGTTTGAAAAATGTCCTCAAAACATGTTACATATGTGTAAGTGAAGAGTCTAAGAATTATTCTCCATAGTTATGGTGACAGAGTGGCAGGTGCTACCACAGGGAGACAGAGAGCATTTTCCTTTGCAAGTAGGTATTAATTTCTTATCTCAATGACAGTCCTAAAATTGTTTGCTTCTTCAATAGTTTAAAAGCAAGATACAACACTCTCTTTACCTGTAGAACATTCAAAGACATGAGGTAAAGTAGTGTGGTTTCCTTTTGAACATTTTACCAATCATTTGGTACTTCCAACAAAACTGAGAAGCAGCTACAGTGTACTGAATATTGTGTGCAAGGGATCATTCAAAAATATTTAACAGAATAAGCGACTGTTCTGTGAGGAACTGAGTGTGGGTGGGAGGGGCAGTGACAACAGCAACCTCATGCAGACTTGGGAGTAAATTCTTATATTTTCCACTGGGCTTACTATACACACTATCAGGTACTTCCCAAATTGCTACTGATAGAAAATTTAACATGTATTTTTATCCCTTGATAGAAATTAAATTCAAATACAAATTAAGGGATTGTGTATGGATTTTAAATTATTCCTAAAGAGTATGTAGGAGCACAAGATGGAGAGAGACGATTTATATGACAGTAAACGTGTAAAATAACTTTTGTTTTTTTTCTACTTTCTGTCAGAAAAATCATCTTTGTCCCTAGCGTTTATGTAAAGTTTGACTATGGTGACCACACAATTGAACATTTTATACAACATTTTATAGATCTGAGAGCTAAAAAGGTCCAGAGAAATTACTTAGTCTTGTTTAGTTTCCCACCCGTTCACTTTACAGGTGGGAAACTAGAGGTATAAAAACCACCTTCCCCCAAAGTGCATTCTGAAAAATGCTAGCTCCTCAGGATTTTAAAGTGTTCAATGAAAATACAGATCTACGTTCTAAAAACACCACATCTAGGACAGTTAGACTGATGAATCTACTGCAGGTTCCTCCAACAGCTGACGATGCACACCTGCGCCTGACTATCCCAGGTCAGTGCGCAGGGCTCCATTCACAGAGCAGGCACAAGGTTCCATCATGGAGCCTTTCAGGACCTACACACACAGAACAGGTCCCAGGGAACGCTGCTCTAGAAGAGTTAACTCATGGGCATGACTAAACGAGTCCTGACTCTGTCCAGGCTGGGACCAGGACCACGTCCTAGGGCTAGAGAGCTTTCTGCTACCATCACTCTGATAAGCCCTGAAAGAGGAAGAGCGAGTTCGAGGTTTCCTCTAAAACACAAATTGGCAAACTATATTCTGTGGTAAATCCTTTATTTTATTTTTTCAATAAAGGAAGATAAAAAAAAAAAGAAGTATTTTCTGCCCTGGCCGGTGTGGCTCAGTTGGTTGAGTGTTATGCACCAAAAGATTGATGGTTCAATTCTGGGTCAGGGCACATGCCCGGGTTGCAGGATCACCACCATAGGGAGCATGCCTGAGGCAGCCAATCTGTGTTGCTCTCCCTCTCCCTTCCTCTCTCAAATAAAAAAAATACATTTTAAAAAAAATTGCATATTCTGAGAAGTAGTCACAAATCAAAAGTGCCATTTGCTTATAGTCCCCGGGAGTAACGCCGTGTCTCTGATATCACCCCGCACAGTCACACTCTTTTCCTGACTTCTGTCTGTGCCCCTCCGTTTAAGTGGAGGCTTACAGGGACCAGACAGGCAGAGGAGTGACAGGAAGTGCTGCACTCGCCATTCTTTCCCATACCCTGCCCAGCACTGGCCTTGGCCTTCTTCACTTGTTTCAGCTGGTGACTCACTGGGCTGAAGGCTTAGACACTGGTGCACTGGAAACCACCTAGTGAAATACCAGTGAAGCTACTCCTGCGCTTCTGAGAAGCTTGGCTGACCGGATGAGCAGCCAGTCTGTTCCAAGAAACACCTGCTACTCTGTCAGAGTCAAAAAGAGGGTTCGTGGGCTCACAATTTCTAACAGCAAAGGCTTCCGCAGGTAGTATGTCCCCTTAGCTCACACAGACTTTATTTTTCTTTCAATATTCCACAAAAGAAGGGAATACAAGTTGACTTTTTGAATACTTTTAAATTACTGTTAAAGTTGAAAGCAGAAACACCCAAGTATTCAGCTTTAATTACATATGCCAGTGTGCATGCATATGAGTGTGTCAGCCGTGGTCACTGTACCACTCTTAGAATGCAAGACATCCCCCTCTGCTATTGTTTTTAAAGAAACTACGCCCCATCATTGCTTTTACTGTATTATCACTTGTTTCTTCTGGAGTTCACTTGTACTTGGCATTGTTCATTTATTTCACAAGACTTATGTCACCTTCTCAAATATGAAAACAATGTTTAAAATGTGTTTTCCCTGTCTGTCCTATTTGGAGGTCTAGGACACTAAGTTTGTACTTTTAAGGACACTCTTATTTACTCTATACACGAAAGTTTCTATGCTAGTGAGCTATATAGGTTATTAAGACCCGAGGAGTTCATGGCTGTAAAGATAAGAAGATCCTGCAGTAAGGTGTCAGAAAATCCAATAACTGGAGTGAAGGAAACAGAAAGCAAGGTGGAATGGAGCAAAATAAGAGTTTATGAGGAAAGAAGCTTCAGTGGGGAAATCCCAAGGGTGGGGGGCTGAAAAGGGAGACTTGAAAGAGAGGACTCAGCTATCAGATGATGGGAGGAACTCAAATCCAGATACTGACGCACCTGTCAGTGACTCAGCGTCCCTGGCCCACACAGAAAATCAGGGCATCACTTAGGGAGGAGGGCTTATTATCATTCTTTGTCACTTTACTAAACAACTAATCCCTTCCAAAATGTTCTCCAGTTATGTTGCTATCTTTAAAAATATCTGGGTGTACTTTTGGCCTTCAGAGTTGGTCACATACTTTTCACTCATTCGTTTGTTCATTCACGTATGTCTTTAAGGAAGATTGTGCCAGATACTGTGCTAGTCACTGTCATTGCCATTGAAACTGTCACAGTGTTGTATATGAAATATACGTAAAATGGCCAAATTCTGGTGTGAGGCCCTTGAAGTCATAACCAGAAGGTAGGGTTCACGAGAAGCTCATAGTGATGACCAACCTGAGCAACACCTGAGGTCCCGGTCAGTAATAAAGCTGGTTTCCTTGGGTGGCTGCTAAACTATTTGGGAAGGAGATTTCCCAAAGTATTTTAAGTCATTACATCAGCATTGAAATAGTGTGGTTTTGTGAGAGCAGAGCTTGAAGAACAACACTCATCTGAATAAATAATTCAATTCAAGAGAAAAACATGGAGTAGATTCCTGCCACATATAGTAGTGTACAATATACTCCCAGGATGAAGCTCAGAAAAGCACAACCCTTGCTGTTAGGAAACTTAAGTCCCAACAGAAAATAGTTGTAGTTAACCATAATATGAGACAGACTCTAAGCACCACATCTGTTCCCACTATTAGCAAATCTCGTTTGTATTTTGTACTTGGCACTGCTCTGTGGATACCGTGATAAACAAAACGTGGCCCTTGACTTCAAGGAGCTCATAGTCTAGGGAAGTAAACAAAGAAGCAACGAGGACAATTTCAGTGTCATCTGGTGAGGGCTGGGACCAGGGTTAGCCCAGAGCACTGCAGGGAAGAACAGCAACCCGTTTAGGGGAGCTTCCCGGGGAGCTCTGAAAGATAAGTGAGGGGAGGCCCTGGGGAGGGGGTGAATCTCAGGCAGATGACAGACTACCTGAGGGAGGGGGCAGAAGGAGAGAGCACAGCAACCTGTATGGGAATCTGGTTAGCAGGGCAGATTGCCCTATTCATGTGTGTATGGGGGGGTGGGGGGAGCGGGTGGGGGGGAGGGGGCGGGGAAGAGGGTGATGGAAAAGAAGCGAGCTGAGGAGATAATCACAAAGGCCCGGGAGGCCCTGCTGTGTCCTGTGGCCTTTGTGGAGATGGCAAAAACACTACAGGCAATTCTCCATGCGAATTCTGCGAACAGATCACTTTTGGTCGGTATGTTTTTTCCAGGGAAACTTGCAACAGTATGAGTGACACTTCAGGTCAGGATAGGCCAGCCTGCTGGGTGGAGAGAACAAAGAGACGAAGCGCTAGGATATACTTGGGCACCGGGGACAGTAGTGGACAAAGCACAGAAGAGGGAAGTCCCGCGGGAAGGAAGGAGAGTGACTGGTGGCAAAGAAGTGAGATAAGACAAGAGGCTGTGGAAGGCCTTGAGGGCAGAAGTGTTAAGGAGCTTAGATATTACTCCACTGGCCAATTAAGAGTGAGCTTAAACCTGGATAAACAGAAAACAGTAGCATCATTTACAGGAAAAAGCAAACACACACACACACCCCAGAAACAAACACAGGTGACAAAAGCAGAGACAGAAATAGGAGGAGGAACGGAACGCAGAAAGACCCTGAAGAGTTCACTTTTGATCTCGTCTCAGGGGTTCATCTTCACACCTCCTAAGATCACAAGTACTGAAAAGGGAACTTGAACTTACTGTCCCTTTTTGTGTGTTTGGTATGCCCTGCCAGTTTGCAGAAAAAAGCCACCTGTCCATCAAAAGATCTATTCAAAACGCGAAAGGGTTTCATAAAGGCCTTATGATGGCTTACAATGGGTTAGGTGAAGAGCTTCCAGGCACAGGCAAGCCTTTTTAGGGTCACCTGGGATGGCATCTCGGCCCCGCCCCCCTTTTTTCCTTAATGGGAAATATTTGTACATCACATTCCTTCATTTTTGAAATGACTACAGTTTGAAGTGGTTAGTTTCTATATTAATTAGGGTCTTTAAAGTATATAAATATGTATATATGTGAATATATATGTATATATATGTGTGTGTATATATATATATATTCAACCACATAGAAGATGGGAAGATTTTCATTAAAAAGTACACAATAAACAGGTGCTTTTAAAAAGTAGCCTAGCTCTGATGGCAAAGTACAGCCCCATGCCAGCACCCGTCACCGCCACTTTTTAGCTGTCAAACAGACCTAAGTCATCTACTTTGTTACCAGTTACCAGGGAAGCAAGTCATTCGAGAGAGGTGGCTTAGAATTAATTGAGTCTATGCAGCAATATCTGGAATTACATTGCTTCGGGAACAAGGACAATGGCTCTGAAAACCTTTGCGTGTGCGCTACCTGTCAAATCCATGAACTGAGCCTGGCATCATATCAGTTTTGTTAGAGCAGTGGTATTTGCTAAATTATAGCAGGAGACAGGGTTTTTTCCCCCCCTTTCTTTTGGCAGCTGAGATCAAAAGAAAGGTGTACACTTTATTTTTAATCCCATTACTTCACATGAGCCCAGACAGAACATCAAAGAGGAGGTATGCAGGTTTAACCATTAGCACCAACATAATCCCAAGCTGAAAATCTCTTCCAGATAGCTACCTCACTTTGAAATAGACCACGCTTGTGTTGTTCAAAGTCCACCTTATTCTCTACTGTGTTTTAATTTTCACTGTGCGCTTAAAAAGAAAAACATATCCCAGACATGTGACTTTGCCCTACAGCGTCAAGCATGAGTTTGTAGGGCAATCTAATATTCTTGGAATAAAATGCAATTCACATATACTTTTCTCGTTGGCTCGGCCGTCGTCTCAATTTCATGAAAGGGAGGAAAGTGAATCAGATGCAGTTGCAAATCGTGTTTGAGGAGGGCGATGCTTCGCCACATCTGAAGTCCATTGAAAGCTCGTGAGTAAGAACTTGGGGAACAAATCCTTTCTGTTCAAAAGATGTGTCAGTGGAGAAATTCTCAGAAAATAGCACACAATTCATCAGAAATCACACATTTCTCTTCCAAGCCAGATAATAAAAGAAAGTTGCAGTTTTGACTGCTTTCCAAGGGGAACTAAATATAAGCATGTAAAATAACTGATAGAGATTTTGCATTAGAAATGTACCCTAAGCAATGAGAGATAAAAAAACAAAAAACAACATAGCAACTAGATAGCCTGGCACCAACTATCAGATTGTTGGGCAACGTGGCTGGCTGGCACAGATGCCGGGTGTAGAGCCTCGGTTTCCAAAGTGTCCACAGTTCTTAGATGAAATAAAGCTGGTTTTGACGAAGGCGGTGGTTAACTTGGGATTTCCCAGTAACATCATTATCATCATCACACCAGCAAGAGCAAATGTTCATGAAGTCTCTAGAACTTGCAGTGGAGTACAACTAGTCTCTGGAACACAAGAGGTATATGCGTATGAGACAGCATCTATGCCTTCATGAGTCCGCCATGGGGGAGACAGATTGTGGTGTACACCTCCATACATCAAATAAACAAATCACAAAATAACCTGTGCTTAGCGCTGAGGAGCGGCCACCAATGTTAGAGAAATTCGATGAGGAAGCTCTAGCTCAGGACCAGGAAGAATTGGAGTTATCTCATAGAGAAGGAAGAAGCTTAATTTAGACTTCGAAGTATGGTCTGGTCTCAGGTAAGAATTGATGAGAGAAAAAGACATTTCAGGAAAAAGAGAACGTTAACTGAATGCCTACTACTACGGAGAGAGAGAGAGAGAGAGAGAGAGAGAGAGAGAGAGAGAGAGAGAGAGAGGTTTCATAGTATTCCTATTTAATCTTCTGTGTTTGTTTTTTATTCTTATTTTACCAAAGAGGAAACCGAGGCTCATAGAAATTAAATAACTTTTTTTGAATCCAATTAGTCCATCTATAGTTCAGGCACTCTCCACAATACCAGGGTACATCAACTGAAAGGCAGAACACTAGGAGCAAAGTGCAAAGGGAGAAAGAAATGCAGATCATATAGTAGGAGAAGCACGACTGTATCCATTGGAGATCATAGAGGGGAAAAGTGAGAGATGAGGCAGGCAGGGAGGGAACATATGGCTTTAGGTGGCAGGCTCAGCAATATGGCTTTCATTTGTAGGTAGTAATGAAAGATTTTAATGTAACAGGGTTATAATGGGTGATGTTTTAGGAAGGCTAATTTAGCCATGATATAGGAAAGATTAGGAAGGTTAACTTAGCCATAGTGTATAGGAAAAATTAGGTTAATTTAGTCAGAGTATAAAAGGAAAGAAGTGAAGGCTAGAAGCACAGAGAAATATAGCAGGAGCCTCGGTCTTTATTATGTTAGTTCCAGCAAGAATTGAAGAGAGAGCCAAATGTGAGACACACCTTCTAGTCGGTTATGATAAATAGTGACTGTTGATTTTACAATTTTGAAGTCACCAGGCTAGTATGAACTGTTAGACTTAAGCTCATATGAAATGGCTAAAGGAGACCATTTTCTGAACATAGGAACAAAGGGCTGTCCTCTAGTGACATGTGGAGAATCATAACCAATCTCTGCTACCAGGCTCTCCACATGGACTTAAATAAACAGGACACGTACTAACAGTATCAAATCGAAACCTTTAAGAGCCAGGACCCATGAATTTGATACTGAAAAATGAGAAATGACGCTAACATCAACAGGCCAAAAGGCCATATTAATTTTATTGGCATATGACAGTTTCATATTTGGGGCACATATGGGAGGCAACCAATCAATGTTTCTCTCTGGCATCAATGTTTCTCTCTCTCTCTTTCTCCCTTTCCCTCTCTCTAAAATCAATAAACATATCCTCAGGTAGGATTTTTTTTAAAGTGCAGATCTTTGGAAAAAGCAGCATTATAAAACCAGTGACTGGACACAAGAGCTCTATCCTGAAAGCCCTACCTAAAGGCAGTCAGGAGAGAGGCAGAGTCAGAATGAAGGCCACCTCCAGACAGTCTTTCTTACGCTGTTATAATCCCCGCACAATATTTATACCAATGTTGAGCTCACCTTTCCAAAATTCATGATAAGGTTATCGTGCAAGGATTCTAGAATCCTATAAATGTCTCTAATTTGAGATAAAGTTTGAATGATTGGAAGATTTCTAAAATGCCACTAGATTTAACTTTATTTCATTAGTTGTTGGCTTGTGATTCCAGATCAATGGTATAAAGGAACGCCATGGTCTTGGTTGCCTTACCTACATCACCACCAAGACATTACATCTGCCCCCCACCTCCCCGTGTGCACTGCTCGCTCTCTCTCTCTCCCCCATACACACACACGAGCGCTCACACACAAGTATACAGGTCCTATCTGATACAGATATATACATATTCACATAGAATCATCTACTTTATAACTCATGGTTAAAGTGATGGGGTAGCTAAATCTTCAGAAGAAAGTGAGGAGACAGTTTGCCTACTGGTGTTAGCATTTGCTGTAGCTATTCCTGGCACTGGGCAACACATGTTTTTAATAAACTTGTAAAAACAGTGGAGATCTAGCTGTAAATATGTTTTGCTTGGTAATGCAGGCTGAATGTAATGATTGGATTGACAGTTGTCGGATCTCCTCCCTCTCACCCCCCAAAAAATCACAGTAAAATACAAAAAGAAATAGTTTGAATGATGAGGCCCGAGACAGTATCATGATACCAACACTGTGTTGATAATTATTGTTTATGACAACAGTCAATTTACAGTAGAAGCATGCTGCCGTTTCCCTTGTTCACAGTGTTACATGCTTTGTTTAGTCTCTTAGGGCTACCCAGCTCCCTGTGAGGTAGCCTGTATCTATAATTAGAAGTAGGCCACACAATCAGATGCCTGTCAGTATTGTGGTAAAAGTGAAAACATGAAACAAAAATTGAAGCTACTAACATATGACATAAAGAGATTATTTTTTAAACAATATATTCATTTTAACTTTCATTATCATCAATAAAATATAAAGATATGTAAATAATTAGTAAAAATATACACATAATAAACAAAATAGTGAGCCTTATCTACCAGCAGTACATTAATGATCAGTGAGTTAAATCCAAACTTGGTATAACTTAATTTTTTTACATAGATATTTAATGGAAACTTTCTGACATTTTAAACTTTACTTCCTGGGACTAAGAGACATGATCTATATAAACTAACTTATTAAAAATTACTTGTAAAAAAATTACTTGTCAAAAAGGCTCTTCTTTAGTAGCTAAAGAATTATTGTGGAGTTCCCATTCCGAATAGAGTAACACAGAAAGTCAGCAGCCTTATATTGTTTTATGGTAAAATATCAGAGATCAATATTTCAGACTTTGAATGAGCCAAATGTTGTATTTAGTAGATCAAGATTAATCTATTGTATACACATAAGTGGATACAATTAACTAAGCCAACTATTTAGTAAAGACATGGTAGGCACAAAATAAATTTAGAAATATGATGGGTAGTGTGAGAGTGAGAAGAAATAAAATTTTATATAATGAAATTCTCTCCTCCAGAAGCCCACAATCCTGACCATTCACAGTGAGCCACAAATTTATAGACCTTTATTACTAATAATCTTAAAAATCATATCTAGATTTGGAATTAAATCTTAATTAAATCAACACTGACCAATTTTACCATCATACTTTTGTTTTTCTGCTGACAAAACAAAAAACTTCTAAAAGACCTTTCTAAAATTGACCATATCTAGAAAATAAGGTAAACTGTTAGAACATAAATTTTAGATAGGCTGTCAAGAGAAAAATGTTCTATATGTCCCCACAGGGGAGCAGTAAGAACAACGAAGGAAGCTATAAGGAGAAAGATTTTGGCTCTAGGGAAAAATAAATTCTAATAACCAGAGTTTCCCACCTCTCCCCGCAAAAAAGATCAGCAACTTTAGTTTGCAATGAGTTCTCTACTGTTGCATGAAGCAAGCATTGGCTAGGCATCTACTTGTTGGGCCTGGTGTAGAGATTATTAAAAGTTGAGAGAGAAATACCTTTATGACTCAGTGGATTAAATGTTAGTAATAAAGATGGCAAAGGTGGTAGATTTATAGAGTATATAATAAAATCTGAAACAAAAAGGTCAATTGATTTTTAAAATCCACTTTTTCTTCATTCTTGTTTTAAATTACAGTAACTGAGGCTTAACAACTGATCTAACTTTTATAGGAATCTATAACTCTTACTCCAAAAAGACTTAAATCTTTTTGTTGTTGTTAATCAGCCATATTGCTGAACTGTTTGTTTTCCTTTCAATTAGTACAAGTGTACACACACACACACACGTATTATTTTGTCTTCATTATTTCAAAATATACATATTGTCCTTCAGCTTTGTTTTGGTTTTTACATAGCACTATACCTTGGACATGTTTCTGTAAATAGGGACCTACTTTATTCCTAACAATTTCACAGTATTCCACTGAATGTATGTACCATAATCTAGGCTAATAGACATTTAGACTATTTCTAAAATATTACTCCAAAAATATTGCAAGAGATTACAGTCATTCTTGTATATTCAACTTGATGTTATGCTAGTATCTCTTTAGAAAAAAATAACTGTAAATGGGATTATTAGGTCATAGAATGTGTACATTACACATTTTGATAGAAACTGCCCAGTTGCTTTATAGTTGTAACAATACTCTAATAACCAGATATGTAACAATACCTTAACAACCAGGTATGTAATAATACCCTAACAGCCAGGTATGAAAACACCTATTTCCTCACAATCTTACCAAAAACTTTGCTTTTCTCTAATTGTTACAAGGTGTCAAATACAAGGTATCAGGATAGGACCATAAAAGTTGCTAAGAAGAATGTGTTATTTTTTCCCATAATTTTTTGGTGAGATTAACCCCCCCCCCCCCACACACACACACACACACATAAAAAAAAGCTAATATTACAAAACAAAGAAGTATTGAGCCCTGGTCGGGTAGCTCAGTTGGTTAGAGTGTCGGTCCCAGTATGCCAAGGTTGCAGTTTCATCCCCATCAGAGCACATACAAGAATCAACCAATGAATGCATAAATAAGTGGAACAAGTTTCTCTCTCTCTCTCTCAAACCCAATAAAAGAAATTATTTTTAAAAGAAGTACTTGAGACAGAAAATGCTGCATGAGGAGGTAGAGATGACTGTGGTCTTTGGAGAGCAGGGGGACTTAAACAGAGCTATGAGAACTGGGCAGGACCCTGCAGGGTAAGAAAAGGTGGGGGGCAGTCTGAGTGGGAGGGGGTGGTTAAAAATGCTGGTACAAGATCACTGTTTAAAGAAGGTTTCGGTGGGTAAAATAGGTGCACAATTTATTCTCTTATATTGTTTTCTTTTTCTTTATATCACTGATAACTATCCAAAATTATATACAATTATACTTTATATAGTGATACGTACTTGTTTATTGCCCATGGGGTGGCTGACTTGTATAGCCTGCTGAGGCCCCAGAAGCTGAGCTATGCCAGCACATAGTAGTCCCTCAGTAAATGAGTTTGCTAAAGAAATGGCTGACATCACTGAGAGGAGTCAGAGGCGTCAGGTGAAGCAGTCTGGATTTACAGGCCTTATACAGGAAATACTAACAGGATAAAACTAGGAGTGTGAGGCGATAAAATGTTGTGGTGTTTGCGGGAACTTGATCTGGTTTTGTTATGCACGATGAACTGGCAGGGTGGCAAAACTGTAAGACCAGCAAGGAGATTTTTGCAATATTAGGGGAATCAAGAAAACTAACCTGGGTGGAAAGAATATTTCGAAGAAAAGAGCAAAATCCTTGCTGACAAAATGACTAATAAAAGCTACCATAGAGGTGTCTAATTTGTGCTTATTTTGTGTTAAGCACTGTAAATACACTTATTTAATCCCAGGAGGATACACGTTGCTATTCCAGGTTTTGAAAGCAGAAAAATGAGACACAGAAAGGCTCGGTAACTCACGCCAAGTCACACAGCTAGCAGATCCCTCTGCCAGACCATCCCTGCTTCTGTGGCTGCAAAGCTTGTGCTCTTTCCTTATCTGAAAAGAAGAAAACAGGCTCTGGGCACAGGGGAGGTGGTCTGGCCATCCCAAGGAAAGAGGAATGATCAAGTGTGTGCCAGGTCAGTGTTTTCATGTCCAATTAATGGGTCATGAAATCAATTTAGTGGGTCGTTAATCAGCATTTAAAAAAAAAACCAAACAGATAATATAAAAAAGGAAACATTAAAGTGAATTGCCCGTAATACTGTTCCAGATCTATATGTGTGCGTCTATTGTTCCGCTGAAAGCTTAGTAACAGCACCTTGGATGTGGATGAGGCATCACAGTTTACAGACCCTCACTGCAACCTGCTGTTTCCGGCTTCAGGGGAACAGTGCCAAGACCTGAAACCAGGGCTTCCGCCTCCCAGCCCAGGTTCCTCTTCCCAGCAAAGCAATGTGGGGAGCAGGCTCAACAGCTGTGCTGGGCTCTTGGACTTCACCTGGCCCAGGCCAGGCCGAGGAGCCACCAGCTTCCTGCCCCTCTGCCCGTGCAGGAACGTGAGGCCAGCTCATTTTGTATCAAGGAGTCAGAGAGAAACGAGCGATTTCAAGTAGAAGTCTAATGTGGGCAAAACGTGATGTTAAAACAAAAATCTCTCCGCCCAGGCCCAGGCTTTAGAAGACACAGAGAAAGAAGCCCTATAATCCGAAGACGCAGCCCCGAGAAGGTCTTGCTACATTCTAATAAATATTTTTATGAGAAGAAAACTATAAAGGGAATTCTGTTTTCCCACTGATTCTACAGCCTCCCAGAATGTTAGAACTGGCAGGTGCCTGCGTTCATTCAGTTGGACACACATTACAGAAGAGGTAACAGAAACCCAAGAGGTTAAGTAGGTGAACCCAAAGTCACTGAGCTAATGAGTAGCCACGTCCCCATGGGCTGGTGCTCACGGTCATGTCTTTAGATAATGCACAGCTTATTCAAGAAATGTTAAAGAGGTGTGGATTTAGGGTCAAAAAAGGAGTTGGCTGTGAGGTTTTGCCTTGTGTTACTTGAAGGCTGTCGATCTCTGGAGATCTGACCTGGCCTGGACTGTAGGGTGGACACGGCCTTTGCACCTCAGCTGGGCCCGACTCCTGCCCACAGGCATTGCACCGAGCGCGGCTTTACCGGGCCCAGTATCCCACCCCCTGCCTGAGACCCCCGGACCCCCGGAGGCAGGATGCCTGCCCTCACCCCAGTGCCCCGATGCCATTCTCTGCCCTGCCTCACTTGGCTTCCTCCAGAGCCAAATTCTTTCACTAGCTCGTGATGCTGACAAGTATTTATCCACTGATCAAACAGATTGAAAATCACATGAATTTTAAAAATACTTTTTATAATAAATATCTGTCTCTGGAGACTATTGTTAATAAGAGATTTTAAAACCCAAAATTGGCCCCTGAAAGCCTGAAACTACATCCAACTTATGTTTGATCTTCTGTAACCAAGAAACAACGTTTGAAAAGGAATAAGAAGATAAAAAATGAACTTAGGCTAGCATAGTGGGTGCCAAGTTTAGGTCCCTTGAGCTGTGGAAACCTTCCAATCAGTCTGTAAATGAGGTAAAGGAGGACTCATGCACAGCTAAATATTTATTGTTGCTAAGTTTCATCACTGTTAATATACAGGTAATGGATGGCTTCTTGTCCTTTGAAGTCAAACACCACCACTTAAGTGGCGACAGGCATTCACCTCCCTGAAATGGACACAGGAGCGCGCGCACACACACACACAACCCCACTTAGAGTTTTATCTTCTAAAACCGATGATTCAAATGGAATTTTTTAAAAAAGAAATTAAAAGAGGAAAAAGGAAAAGATTATTAGCGTGCATTTTTCATCCTGTGCTGGATACTTGACTCAGCAAAACACACAGTTGGTGAGGCCTTTTGTTCTTATCTCAGGATTTGTGAGGAAGTCAAGACAATCGTGGGGAGCAGGCAGGAAACACGGTGAGGCAGAAGGACAGAAGGACGGGACATCCCCTGGAACTGCTCACAAGGGCAGGGCCAGCACCGAGGAGTGGGCTCATCTGCAGGGCAGACACCAGGCACAATAGCGGGGCACGTCGACCACCCTCTGCGCCTCACCTCTGAGCAGGACTGTTAGGAAGGCCCACCTACAGGTCCACGGTCACTGAGCAGTCGTGCCTGGATCAAGAGGCAGCCCTGGAGTCACAGCCTCATCGTGTATAAGTGAATGAAGGCCACCAGGTGACAAGATGGAAGCAGAAAAACCTGTACCGGTTAGAACTGGACTTGGGTCCAGACCTTCTGGAATTAAGTTCTGGCTCCACTACTTACTAGCTCCTGACCTTGGGCAAATCACCGCATCTCTCTGTGCCTCTTGCTTCAGAGGGCTGGTGGAAGATTAAATGAGTTAATTGCTATACCCAAACTTTTCTTCACTCTGACTCCATGATGCCGTGCTTACAGGGAGCGGCTAGCTCCCAGTGTTAGCTGATGCTGTAACACTGCCATATCTCCCCATTTTTTTTTTTTCAGGAAAAACCAGAAACTTGGACTTTTATGTGAAATGTCAAGGCCTTTAGATGTTGGGAACTAGTTCAGGTTTGGTTTATTTTGAATGACTGTGTGGCCTAAGCAAAATGGTCTGCAACCTGGATGAATCCCGAGGCTTGCTAGTTGGTGAGGGTGGCCACGCACACCTTCAACCAAAACTCCAGGGCCACTGGCCCTCTCCTACTTCTTTCTTTTCCATAGCACTTCCCACAATCTTACAAATGTTTTACCTGCTTTTCTCCTTTCTTCCTTAAAACCATCATGTAAGAATGGAAGTCCCTGTTTAGTTTTGCTCCCTTATACCCCTATATCCCAGAACAGTGCATGGTATAGAATAAGTGCTCAACAGGAAATGAGTGAATACATGGTCCGCTCTGAATCCTCACCCTGTCACTCTAGGGCTGGCACAGTCTGCCCATTTCACTTCCGTTTGGCAAACTGGTCACACGAGGAGGAGGAGAGTGCAGCCTAAAAGTTCAAGCCCTGGAGTGAATCCTGGTTTTTCTGGAAGGCGCTCAGCAGGTCTGGCTGTGAGAATCTACAAAAAAACTGGTTAAAGTGACAGAGAGGTACTGGTGCTGAAGAATCCAGGGACTTCTCAAAATACTTAACAAAACCACCATAAATATCATCCAATAAAACATTTCTGCATTGGCAAAACAGTCTCTCTCAAATTTTTGAAAAGATGAATTTCTGTGGTATATTGAGATGGCTTAACTTCCATCTGGAGATCCAGCCAAAATTATGCCTTTGTGTAATACCTGAACAAAGGCAATTAGAGTCAATTTCTAATGAGGGTCCTAAACCATCCATGCTGCCTAGACATTTTTTTTTTAAATACAAGGTGAGAGTGACATTCAATTTCCCTATATGACCTGTAAAACATAAAAGATGTGTGTGTGTGTGTGTGTGTGTGTACGTACGTACGTGTTTCTACTTAAGGCAAATTCATTGGCTAAATGCTAACTAAATTGATAGAAATACTAAAATTGTAAGACTTTCTTTCAATGCATTGGAAATATTTCTTGGACAACTCCATCCATCCATACATCCATCTATCCATCCATCCATCCATCTCTCTAAAAAACTGCTGTCCTTGCTACTTTAAGCTAACTACCTGTTAATCATCAAGTGATTGAGGGACCAAAATGTGTAGGAAGCAAGGTGCCAAAGGTAAACAAGACATAAGATACACAATTCATGCCTTCATGGAGCTCCATAAATAAATGCTCAAAAGATCATGATGATCCTCACTGCGTACCTCCCACCTGGCCCAGTCTCAGGCCCCAGAAATGGCAACTGACCTTCAGCTCCCATGTCCGTGTTTCCTGCTCTTACTTTCAGTTTGACCACAGTAGATTTCTTCTAACCAGTAACATCTCTATGCTGATTTTTTAAACTTTAGTAATTGCAGAAGAATAATAAAACTTTTTTTTCCATATTTCTCAAATACATTTTTTTCAGGATTCAGTATTTGGAAAAACACACCTTTCCCAAGAAGTGCTGGGAAAAAAATTCCCACATGGAAACCCTATCCATGGACTACTGTGTGAATAGTGAGAATCTAGTGTTTAGGAAGATTTTTTTTTCTAATTTAAACAAAATAGATTACTTAGTCCAGCAAGAGCAAGCTATCAAAGGTCAATGAGAAGGCTATACAAGAAGTTTAGGAGAAAAAAAACAACAACTGGAAGATAAAACAAGGACAACAACAAAACTTCAGGAGTGCTTCCTTCCTCCCATTATTTTCCCTGGGATCTTCCTCTTCCAGTGCCGAGCCTTCCCATGGACTATTTTCTTTCATCCTGTTCCCCTTTACCTCTATGTATTCTACCTGGAGTTTCAAACTCCAATGTTGATAGGGGCTAAGCAGGTTGCATAAATAGGTTAAGTAAATTGGTTGGGTAGTCAGGCCAAAAAAGAGTGCCCTTATATCTATTGGTGTAGCTCTTTCTTACCCAAGAATATTGCTTCTACCTTATAATTCAGGTCCAGTATCACTAGGTCTAGTTTATTATGTGAAATACATGGAGTTGTAAATGTTGACTCAAATTAATTAAAAAAAAAACACCACACAGTACAAATGAAATAAAACATATTTTGGAGATCTATATAGTCTAAAAAACACCAATTTCAGCTTCTAATTTATTTTGTGACAAATTTAAAATCTCTATCTTTGGCTCTAACACTCTCCAGAGTTTTAATACATGCATTCAACTTCCAACTGGGTACACCCAGAGTTGTTCCTGTCTCCCAGTTCAAAATTTGGAGCCCATACTGGTTCCAACATTCCTGCTCATTTCTCTCTTGAATCCTGTTAAATGGCACTAGTTGTCACCCTAGGTTCCACCTTCTCCTTCCCTCCCTCTTAGCCATCCCCGTTCAATCAACCAACAAGCCTCATGGTGTCTCCTCAATTCCTCAACCTTCATTTCTTCCAGTCCAGACAACTGGCATCTCACTTCAACAATACAATAACCTTATAATAGTTTTCCCTAATTCAAATTCAAGTTTACCAGCTCCACCATACTCATATACAGTATGTAACAAGGGATGTTGATACTGTATCTACCCTGCTCAATGAATCTTGGCTCTCAGTATCCTACAGCATAAAACCTAACTCCTTAATACAGCAAACACAGACCTCAGGTTCTGGCCCCTGGCTGCTCAGCCAGCTTCATCTGCACTCATTCCAAGCACATATCATAACCTCGCAGAACAATTTCTCTATCACGGAACATGCCATCTTTTTCAGTGCCTCTATTTTTATACTTTCTCCTTTGCCTGAAATACCCTTCTCAGCTAGTCCCTTGTCTACCCAGTCAACTTCTACTCACCCTTTAAGCCTCAGTTCAAGCCATCCCTGTCATCCCCAGAAAGATTTAGGTACTCCCTTGATTCCAACTATACTGAAAAGAACACAGACTGTCCATTAAGGATAGAAAAAGAATAACACCATTCATCTTTATATCAGAGCATCTAGTACACCATCTGGCACACTGTGGTGGCTTCATAAATATTGTTAAATAAAGGAAGAGTGAGCTATGGGTGTTCAAAAAAAAAGAGTGCATAGCTATGGATGAGGAAAAAGGAAATGAAAATTTGGATTTGGTAATCTCTGGCCTCAAGTACTGTCAAAGTCTTCTATCTAGACTACCAATTAATTAAATCATGGCTTGGCCCCATTCAACTTTCCAATGGCTCCCTGTAGACCTAGAATGAATGCAAACTCATCACTATCAGAAGGCCAGGCCCACCTGGCCACCTTGTTCCCTACACCTTTCCCCTTCCTCCCCAGGCCTGGTTCCATTCTTACCTAGAATGTGTCATTTATTATTTCTCCTGCTGGGCATGCTCTTCCCCCTACTGGCTGCTTGTCTTCAGGTATTATATGACATGTCATCTTCTCAGAGAAGCCCATCCAAATCATTTACTCCCACTACCGCTACCATCTCCCCACCTCCCACCTCCCCAGTTCCCATCCTATCAAACTTTTCCTATTACCCCATTTCCTTTTCTTCATAGCTCTTAGCGATATCTGAAATTATTTTTTAACTTGTTTGTAATTTCCAGCACCAGAATATAATTTTTATTCCCCATTCTAAGTCCAACATCTTTCACGTTTTATTTTTGGAATAATATCTACATTTTTCAGTTCTTATCGCATCAGCTCCTAAGAAGTACTCGTAAAGAATTCCATCAAACGTTGACTTATAGGATTTCATTCCACTAAATAAAAATGTGAGCATAATTAATACATGTAACATACAAATATCGACTATGTAGGTATAAGAATAATCTAATCCAAGCAACTTAAACCAGAGGATGAAATGGCTCTGAGATCCAGATAGTCTCATAATCACGGCTTTCCTTCCCCCCAACCAAAACTTGTAATCTCCTCTTGCAGGCAGGAGCTATTTTGCTAGGCTGTAATTTTTACACCACTCTCATTCAAACATCTCTGTATGACTTGTCTGAAGAAAATAATTGGTGCTCTCCCTCTCGGAACATGCCTGCGCCTTCCCCATCCACTGCTTCTTCCCTGCCAGGCTGGTTACCTTTGCCTTTCCTTCTCCTAAACTCCCAGGGCCCCTCTTTTGCTTCTGTAACTTGTTTCCTGAGCCTACACAGTCCAGCTGGCTCACTTCTACTGCCTCTGTAACTTTCTCAATAATCGTTCTCTTATAATTCAAAAAAAGAAGAAAAAAATATTGAAAATAAAGCTTTCAAAAATACTGTGGGTTTGACTCCAAAATAATTGTTAATGTCCAAGCATGTAAACAGAAACAAATGAACAATTACCATTTCACAGCTCTCAAAATGTTTATAAACATAAAGCCATTTTCTTTATAAAAATATGACTATGAAGACTTTTTCTCCTTTTAACAATCCTTGAGATACATTTAGGTAAACCACTATTGAAAAATAATGTTGGAGAATCAAGTCATCATATTAAAAAATGGTATTATTTAGTGAATTGTTTTTTTTAATAACCTTAAAATTTTAGTTCCCAATTCAATGTTCTTGCTAAAATTAATAGTTAAAATTTAAATAATTGTATATCTAAAAAAGGTCAACATATTTGGAAATCATATAATTTCATTTTATAGCTGATAATTTTGTAACACTTACTCCACTCATCTTTCTAACTCATATTTTAGGTGATCAGATTTGCAGTAACGCACCAGAAGTTTAGCTACTACATATCCACGGTGGCTCCTTTCTGAGCCAAGCTACTTTTGGAATTGATGCATGCCTTCCACTGATGCATTTTCTTTGCATTGCCCTGTCAATGCGATGGCCTGAAATCAACATAAAATTCCAAATTTGTAAAACTATATAATTAAAACCTAAACATAAATTATTGTGGGATCATTTGGTTGGCTCCATTACAGGTAGTAATGTACAGTAATGATGAAGATAATAAAAAAATGACAAAATCTCTTCCTCTTCTATAATTTATTAAGTGCTTATTATGCCCCAGGTGCTGATATGTTCTATTTCGTTATAAACTATAGGAAGTAGCTACTGTTAACATTACCTTTGGACAGACGAGGAATCTGACACAGAAAGAGGTTAAGCGCTGGCCCTAGGTCACATGACTTGAAAACCCTGGAGTGCAAACCCAGACAATCTAATTCTAGAACCCTTACCAGTAAGTACTGCATTTATAAGAGCTAATATACCGGGCACCTTTAAAACAGAGCCTGCACAGGGAATGCTCTTAATATTGGGGTTATTATATTATTTCTATGTTTAATTATCCATTTCATTTTCAGAGATATATCCTGTTGATCGAATCCTTCTTTTTTATAAATATAGCCAAAAAATGTTATTTACTGAGGGAACTCTAACATGTCTCTAAAAATGACAAGAATCTAAAAATTGCAACATTTCAATATAATAATAGGTAACATTTTTTGAGTTTTGAGATAGGTAGAAACAATTATTGTACTCAATTTCCATATAAGACCTGGAGTTACAAGGAAGCTGAGTGAATTTTCTCATGTTTCCATCTCTCTTGCCCATGAGAAACTCATTCCTTGTGGCTCAGGAACAGTGGACTCCATGATCAGGCCCAGTTCCTACAACCTCCCCTCAACAATGGACAGGGAGTGGCACTCAGTAAGGCCATGGGATGCCAAGCAAGGACCCATCCAGCCCTGGGCTGCAGCAATTAGTGCAAGGATGTTGTTTTAACCAATTAGAGTCATTTAGTGAATATTTTTCCAGGCAGGACTATTGGACAAAATCTCTCTTTTCAGCAGGATACGTTGCTGCTAGGATTAAGGTTTTAACAACTAAAGGCCATCTCTGCACCAGGGAAAAGCCGTTCTGAAGGACAAGGACAAAGACAGAACTTGTGACAGTGCTTACGCTCTCTCACCCGGCCATGCATGACCCCAGGAGAACCCTAGATAAGTCAGATATCTGGCCAAATAAATGACCACCCCCTCTTTAAAACTATGATTGAATTAGCTGACATTGGGTTTTGTCACTTTCGACTTTCCATCACCAAAGATATTTGTTATTTTTCCTCATGGTCATTTTGTGTTTTCTAAAACAGCAAATACCAAATGCTTCTATTACTTAAACATCAGCTTGATTTATCAAAAGAAAACACGGATTGATAGAGTTATCTGGAATTTTATCAGTGCAATTCTGATGTGTAAGATGAGTCAGTATATACTCTATGTTACTTATTGTTTGTGAATATTAAAAATATCTCACAGCAGCTTAAGCTTATTTTTATTTTAAAGACCGCTTAAAATCTAAAGAGTCTTGATTAGTAACTGATGTTCTAGAGGCTAAGCAACAAAATAAAACAGCTCTCGAGGTGCTGAAACTATTTGTATACGATTGAAAACTTTCTTGAACGCACCATTCCCTAGCAAAACCTCTTCGAGGAAGAGAATCAGTGTAACTTAGTCATCTGAATAAAACATCTCAGTGCCATGCAAATGAACATGGAAGCCCTGAATTCAGGGTGTGCCTAATGAAAATCAGACAGAGAAGCTAATGGGAAATTTAACACAGGCCAAATGTCATTATTGTTGTATGAAATATACGATAATTAAAATGTTTCTGAGTCTTGGCCAATGACCTACGGTAATGATGCTTTGTTGACCCTATTATAAAAATAGTCTTTCATCACTAATTCAGTAAAAGAGTCCCTTTGTCAGTCTCAAGCACAAATACAAAAGGAAACATCAGCACCTGGTTCTTCCGTGAAGGCAAAGAAGCAACACAAAAATACTGATGAGGCAAGGAGGAAACCTAATTCCAAAGCCACAGCGGACAAGGAGAGAGAGCAAATAAAAACAGAGACATTTTATAGAAGAAAGAATAAAAGCAGTCGACATAGCTGATTCTGGCAAAAGATAAAGGAGATGTGGGGAAAGCATTGGATTTCATCCTGTGTAGCCCACATTCTGAAAAGCATGGGGCTGTGGTCTCTACATGAAAAGGCAGATTGATTACATTCAATCTGGGTAGAAAGAACATTTCTTTCGAATTATTATGGTGTCTTTAACTTCGTTAGAAAAATTACTCTCCAGAATAACATCTGAGTATTATAAGATCATGCGCTGCCTCCCCGGAGGTCCCTGGAATGGGGATTCACCTGTGAGGGCGGCCTGCCATTTCTCTTCCCCTCCGGCTAGTTCTCCGTGGGAACCTGCATTTGAAGGGAATTCCACGTGTGCTGTGCCCTCAGAAGACACACATATTCTCTAGATTTAGTGATCTAGAAGTAGGAGACACCACAGTAATGGCAAAAAAAAAAAATGATGAGGGTCAGCTTCACGTTTTACTTTAGAGCACTTCAAGGGGGAAGAAAGGTTCCATCATTTGAAACTTGGGGGGAGGAGGTTGTGGCATGATCTCCATAAAGTCCCTTTCAAAATTCAAATGTTACCCTAGGAAAATGGAACATTAGGTCTTCAATAATCATTTTCATAACAACATAGCATTTATTAGATTCTCTAGAGGGAAACTGGGGCCCAGATGAAAATGAGGCCCAGAACAGATACATGTTGATAAGGGACTGAGAAGGAGGGAGGGGGCACAACCCTTAGCCAGGGCCAACAACTCAGGAAATAACATAGCTGTTGTGACCTAATGCATGAGCAGACCAGAAAGTGGAGGGCTGACGCCTAAGTTAGGGAACTCATGTCCCGCCCAAAGATATTCAGGCTTAATTTTAAAAATGCAAAACTGCGTTGCCTGACAAGTACAGCGGCCTCATTTTATGATCATTGCTTAGGTCAATGTTCTTAAATTGTGCTGCACAGAGTAACTAATATCGCTGGAGATAGGTCTCAGGTGTCAAATCAAAGAAAAACAAACATACAGCCGCCGGTGTGGCTCAGTGGTTGACCAGGAGCTCAGGGTTCGATTCCGAGTCAGGGCACATGCCCAGGTTGCAGGCTTGATCCCCATTAGGGGGTGTGCAGGAGGCAGTGGAACAATGATTCTCTCTCATCACTGATGTTTCTCTCTCTCTCCCTCCCGCTCTGAAATTAATAAAAATATATTGTAAAAACAAATCAATAAACAAAAAACAACATACAAACAAACCACAAGTGAGCCTCACTGGGAAAACATCTGGGGGAAACCTGAGGAGTGGTGGGCTGTCTTCTGTGTAGCCCGCTACATCCACCCCCCACCTTTCCTGACTTACTCTGCACTCCACTAAGCTGAACCAAATGGACTGCATTAAAGGGCCCTCTTGCCCTCTGGTCCTGACTGGTGTAAGCTGTTTGGAGAAACAGGCAGGAGATGTTGAGGTATTTACTCCGCTGCGCCTTCCCTGCCAGGCTGCAATCTGTTGGCTGTGGCTTTCTAACTAGAGGCAGAGTTCGTTGACTCTCTTCAGGTCCTAGTAATGACTCCTTACACATATCCTTTCAGCCCGGGGACCGTCACACTGTTACCAGATCCAGAGGCCTGCACAACCTCTCCGTGCCTTCCTTTCACCTTGCCCGTAGGCTTGTAAAAAGCCCTCCTAGTAAAGTTTGTCTCAAGTTACGTGTTTATGCCACGTGTTTCTTGCCAGGAGTCGGAATGACTCACTGGGTAGAAAGATAAATAAAACTGGCTTCTTTTTTGTAAGACTGTGCAGAATCATTAAGATGATAATGTGCACTGGGATGCTTCCAGAATGGTCCAGAAAGGAGAGACATGCTGAGTGGGTAGGGATGAGAGGTCCCAGGAAGCAGAGATAGGCAAAGCTTTAAAAATGATGGCCGTGAGAATGAGGAGCATAACATTCCCTTAATACGTAGTCTCTGAAGTTTAAAGTTAGGGCGGTTCAGTTCTGGGAAGGGCACTGTACCCAACGCTAGCCTTAAAGTTGAAAACTGTTTTCTGTATGCTGTGGGTTCTTCTAAACTCTGTTCAAGTTTTGTTTTTCCCCCCTTTCATTCAGTCTTTCTTCTTTTTCCTTATATTCTCTCTGTCTTCTTTCTTGTGAGTATTTCATTCAGGATGTTTGAACCAATAAAGCTAGGGGAAGTGTTTGGCACTTCCTCTCTGCTTTTTACTGTACTTTCTGGATCATATATTAGGATATCACATTGCTCAATAAAATGTTCAAATGAAAACTTTGCTTCAACTAGTGAAATAAACCTGAAAACAGAACTGGAAACAGAGAATAATTTAAAAAAAACAAACACAAACACACATCAAAATCTCTCCCGTACAAACCTTTAAAGCAATGTCAATAATAAAACATTAAATTTAGAGAGTTTTTCAGCACTTTAAAACAGTGTCTCCTTTCTTCAAAATCAATCTGTAAATTCTATGTCCACCTATCCTTTTCAAAAGTACATTTTGCATATGATGTGATCAATGTGTCCACACACACATACATACACAAAACACCTGCTAGAATTTTATTATATAAAAATAATTTCTTGCCTGACCAGTGTGGCTCAGTGGTTGAGCATCAACCTATGAACCAGGAGGTCAGGGTTCTACTCCTGGTCAGGGCACATGCTTGGGTTTCAGGATCGATCCCCAGTAGGGGGCGTGCAGGAGGCAGCCGATCAATGATTCTCATCATTGATGTTTCTTTCTCCTTCTCTCCCCCTCCCTTCTTTTCTGAACTCAATAAAAATATATTTAAAAAAATAGTAATTTCCAATCAAAGTAAGCTGACTTCTCTATGCCTGAAAAGTATCTCAAATTCAACATGTCTGAATCCAACTCTTGACCTTTCCTTGCAGATCTGTGTCTGCCTGTCTTCCCTGTCCTGCAGGTCAGCAGAGGTCTAACTTGCTCAGGCCAAAGATTTTGGGTTCATCCTTTCTTTTACTCACACTCAACCATCCATCTATCACCAAACTTGGTCTGCTCTACCTTCCAAACATATCCTGAATTTGGCCACATTCACCAACTTCACTGCTACTACTCTGGCAAGATGCTTTTACATTCATTATTTTCTTTAAATCTCACATTAACCTTATGAAGGTATATTTTTTTTTAGCCTGAGAAGTTATATTTATTTTAATTATATAAAGAATTTTTAGGCCGAAACCGGTTTGGCTCAGTGGATAGAGTGTCGGCTTGTGGACTGAAAGGTCCCAGGTTCGATTCCGGTCAAGGGCATGTACCTGGGTTGCGGGCACATCCCCAGTAGGAGATGTGCAGGAGGCGGCTGATCGATGTTTCTCTCTCATCGATGTTTCTAACTCTATCTCTCTCCCTTCCTCTCTGTAAAAAATCAATAAAATATATTTTTTGTTAAAAAAAAAGAATTTTTAGTACTTTTTGGAGGCAATTATCATCATTAACACTTCATTGCATTTTGGGAATAACAAAAACATTTTTTTTTTTAAGATTGTATTTTTTTTTTTATTGCTTAAAGTATTACAAAGGGTATTACATATGTGTCCTTTTCTTCCCCCCGCCCTTGACAGTCCCCTGGGGGATAGGGGAGGCTATGAAGGTCTTTTTAATCCCCCCTTTAACATATGGGGAAATTGAGGTTTCACAGAGATATAATAACTTGCCCAAATGGAAGTTAGGATATGGAAGACCTGGGATTTGAAACTATGCCTGACAAATTCCCAAGCTTTTGCTCTTTCTAATATGCCAGGACAAAAGGTTTGCTCATTTGATTGTTTTTTGTTAATCCTCACCTGAGGATATTTTTTCCATTGATTTTTAGAGAGAGTGGAAGGGAGGGGAGAGACACAGAGAAAGAGAGAGAAACATCGATGTGAGAGAAACATCAATTGGTTGCTTCCTGCCTGTGCCCCTAACCTAGGCCAGGGATCAAGCCTGCAACTCAGGTACGTGCCCTTGACAGGAATCAAACCTGGGACCTTTCAGTCTGCAGGCGATGCTCTATCCACTGAGCCAAACCAACGAGGGCCAGGACAAAAAGATTTTTTAATTGACTCTTAAAAATTAGTAAGCAATGGTTTGTTTCTAAGAAATTATCTCCACTCTTCTGATTTAGTGGAATTAAACTGTTTAACTGGTTTGTTCTTCATAAATATGAGGTGTGTGTGTGTGTGTGTGTGTGTGCATACAGCCATGCAACAACCACTTTAAAAATGAAAACAAATGTGATGGACTTGTCACAGTCTTGGGAGATTTTATAGCTTATAAAAGAGATCCAGTTCAGAGTGATTTGGAGGTGACTGGTAGCAAGGCTTATTTACCCCATCACATGCTGAATAGCCAGGAGCTAGGCAGAGAGGCAGCTGGGTGCAAGGACACATCAGGGAGCCGAGTCCAGGGTACAGCCAGGGAAGATGTGGCGGATGGGAGTGGGGAGGTTTCAGAATCCAACATTTAAAATGATCCCAAGAGGAAAATGCCAGGTGGAAGAAGGGGGTGCAAGGCATCCAGCAACCTTCTGGTAAAACCAATTTTCTGTCTGACATAAGAGAAAGCACATGCCACACGCTAAGGATCCCAGGTTTCCAGGGGAAAATCGTGCATTTTCCCAACAATGATCTTGTTCATGCTGTGAGTGCCACCCCCACAGGGAATGCCCCAGTGAGGATGACCTGTTATTAAGTCGGCACATTTTGGCCTGTGTCAACATCAGGACAGTTCTTCTGGGTACCAGAATAATATGCCAAAGAGACCTTTAAACATTTTATATGTTTCCTAATTTAAACCGGGAATATGATGGTCCCTTAAGGTGACTCTTTTTAAAGGGTAGATCATTAAAAAGGTTATATGAGTTGATTCCATTAAAACACACACACACACACACACTCACTCAGAATGAAATATACATTTCAAGCACATATGACAGGCATCTAAAAGCTTCGGGTTTAAACCCTCAGTTTATCAGCTCTCGAGGCCTAATTTTGCAATCAGCTAAACCTACAGTACATTTTCATCAAGTGCTGCAAATCAGCAAAATATTAAATGAATCTTGAAAAAAATGATTATGAATCCACAGTTCTGTTTGACTGTATAATTCTATTTAAGATTAAAATTACTATCATAAAAAGGCCACTTTCTGAATGTAATTCCACAAAAACATCATCACAAAAGCTTTTACTGCTATTTATGTCAGAATGTATTTTAAACAGTTCTAATCATTTACCTTTGTGGACACTTAATTAAAATTACAAAACCAATTTTAATCTGTAGTCCAATTAATATGCAAATATATGCAAATGTGGTAAATCAAGGTGGTGATTAAGTTAAGGACACTCTATTTCATGTCTGCTTTAAGTGTGAAAACAAACAATCTTTTTTGTAATTGTACTGATGGATTGTGATGTTTATAGGGTTAGTATGGGGTACAAATGTTTATGCATCAACATTATGCCAAAACAAAGATTTTATACTCTGGAGTGATTTAGCATCCAGCATACATTCAGATGCAACAAAGTCATTTTGCAGTCATCTTGTGAATTAGAATAAGGTCAAAGCAAAGTTAAATTTCTATGTCATCCATTTGTATGGCTATTTAAAATTCAACCATCACTTTCTGATGTGTTAGGTAAGAGCCAAGAAGTCTCAAGAATGGCATATTATCGCCCTTTATCATTTAGTGCTCCTAATACACTGGTTTATCTTTGATACTATTACAGCCACCGTTCATTCTCTCATTAAGGTACAAAGATATTCAGCCTTTTTAACCCCTCTTTCTCACAAGTTTTAAATATGGAAAGTACAGCTAACATCCAAGTGACCATCCCAGTTTAACTGCAGAGATCCACAGCACATCCTGACATCCAGCGCTTCCAGCATCCTCTCCCTCTGCTATTGTCTAGAGAGCCCTAAAGACACAATTTTTCTGAAGAAGAACTGGCTTCGGGAGCACTGTTTTAAAAAGGGCAAATGTTTAACCTCTATGGGATTTAGCTTTCTAAATTCATAGTCAACTTTATGGTGATTTTTTACTTTTTTAAAAAATATCCTGTAACTTCTTTCTAAACAATGTCTTCTCCATTGTCAAATATATCTCTATTTTTCTGAAATGTATGTCTTGCAAAGATGAAGAAGAAAATTCATTTTTTTTGAAAAAGAAATACTGTGACCTAAAAGTCACAGTCACATTATGTCATATCTTGGAAAACAAAAGTAATCTCCAAGTTCTAGTCTTAATGAAATTTCTGTGAATTATCACATAGCACACTTACGTTAGAGAAACATTGGGAATAACAGATTTGACATACTACTTTTGTGCAAATGTGAATTATCTCCTTTCTTTAAGCCCAAAGAAGCCAGAGTTGCTTATATAAATTTTGAAGTGATTATAAGATCTATGAGTATAGTACCTTCTTATTTCAATGCTTAAAATTTCTTTCAACATTAAACATTTAGATATTGACCAATAAGAATTTTGGCAATGCAGCATGAATCATCAAGCACTTTGCATGCATTTCTTACTAAACACCTATTTTCCACATCTACATTATTTAAAATAATCTTTTCCATTCTTAATTGAAGATGTATTCATGTATATATCCCCATATCACTTAGAATAATGAGGAGAGTGAATTTCATATTGCAGTCATCCCATCATTTTTAACACTCGATATACATTTTAAAATATTATCGCTCTATGAAGGCAGATAATTTAATAAAAAGCAATATAGTTTATAGTTATGTTTACTAAAGTAGGTAATGTGTCCTTAACGTGCTTCTGGAAACTTATTTCTCCCTCTCAATATAATCTAATTTCACCTTCCATATTTTGAAATCCTCAAAAATATCTAACTTTCCAAGAACAAAGATCCTAATAAATGTTGAATGTAATTGCTGCATATATTTTTCCTTTAACTGTTCCGCTGTTACCATCATTACTTTGCATTGTACATATTCTTACAAATCATTCTTCTAAAATATTTTAAAATGAAACTGTATACGACAAACCATTAAGTGCATCTCTCTCTCTGAGTAGGTGTTTAGGGACTGTAATTTTCTAAATGTATCTAGTACCAACATATTCAATTATGAAACAGTCTTCGCGTGATGATGCACCTAAGACAGCAGTTTACATTTATATTAACAAACTCTATCTTCATTACAGTGCAAGGACAAAGCAGGATTCCCTTCCCCAATTTAGATCCAACAGTGAAATATATAACGCAATCCAACATAAAATGAAATAAAAGGAGGAACATAAAAGGCACTGCATTAAATATTAGAGAAAAATAGCAAGCACAGAACTGCAGAAGCGGCAACCTAGAGAGCTGTGTGGAGACAATGGGCCATCTCAGTGAGACCAAAGGTAGTAAAAATGGTTTGAAAGTTAGGTCATCAGGATATTAAAGTTTGTCTTTTCCTATGAAATATTTGACAGGCTTTTCTTAAAGATTCTTTATTACCCAAAGTTAAGGATGTCCATATTTTAAAATTTCCCTCGTATATTAATCTGGAAATTGCATCAACCAATAGAGTGGAAAGCCTGAACCACACAGAACCTCCTCTGGCCCCGCTCTCCTAGGAATATGCCATGAAATTGTATTAGTGGGTACACAGTACGCTGGCATGACACTAGAAAGCAAAGCATTAATGGATAGGAATACAGATCAAAATATCACCTAATTAAGAAGTAGCCATGACGGGATGTCCTGCTGGCTGAACGGAGAGGAGAGGGATGTTATTTATAGGACTTCATCCAAGTCCTTAGCTTAAAGCTCTATAGTTTGATCTAATTGCAGGTATGGGAGAATGGATTAAAAATAGACAATAAAAAAACACACACACACACGATTTTTTAAAGGACATACAATTTACGGCATTAAAAAAAGTTATTAAGCCGAAACCGGTTTGGCTCAGTGGATAGAGCATTGGCCTGCGGACTGAAAGGTCCTAGGTTCAATTCCGGTCAAGGACATGTACCTGGGTTGCGGGCACATCCCCAGTAGGAGATGTGCAGGAGGCGGCTGATCGATGTTTCTCTCTCATCGATGTTTCTAACTCTCTATCTCTCTCCCTTCCTCTCTGTAAAAAATCAATAAAAAATACATTTTAAAAAAAAGTTATTAAATTTTTAAAAAATTCTTTTGCAATTAAAAAAACATGGAAATATTTTGCTGTTTGAAGAAATATTAATCTTGGGAACAAAACAGAGCTACATATAGTTAGGATTATCTCAATAAAGTGCTAATTTTTAAAGAAAAGAAACTTGCCTTCTTTATTGTGTGTTATATGAGTAATTATTTAAAATTAATCCCCACTCCGCTAACATTCATAGAATTTTATATTTCATAAGCACTACCCCTTTGTTGGATGTTTTCAGAAAAGGCTAAAGTTTACAGAAATGTATTCTTGCTTTCCTTTTCATGTCGTTTATTGATAATCCTGCTTAAACAAACTGGTTTGACCTTGGGAATGTCTCACATTCCTCAGAGCAGCCCTTTTGAATAATCTCCAAAACCTACACATCTGAGATGATTTTGGACCTTCTCCCAGAAAAAGCCTTCGTCCTAATGGCCATCTAGGGGGAAGGAAAGGCCCAACATTTTCTCCAAATTTCTGGGAGGGTGGATGTTGGCTATGCCAGACTCAGTCCTCTGTCCTCCTGCCCGGATGGTGGAAAGTTAATAAAATAAATAATACATGACAATATGGCATCATATTCATATCACTTTATCTGAATCAAACAAATGCTTTCAGATATACCCTACTCTGAAAGCGAATCCTGGAAGTTCACAAAAATGGGGTAAGAGAGGGGGCAAGAGCAAGAACCTAGGCCCCTTGTAGGCAAGGACACAGCCTCCAGGGAAAACAGGCCAGAAAAAGCTTTGCATCTGTTTGCCATTCTAAACCCAGCCCCGAGTAAGTCATCTCAGGGATTCTACTGAGTCTACAACTTCCTACAACCTTTTCAGTCTGTTTATTTCTTTGCTCACACGAAATGCCACGCATCCAAAAACTCTGGATCAGAGAGCAAACAACTTCAATCCAAGTTCAAGCTGTGGGTGATCAAGAATGAGACTTAGTATTTACTTGGCCGTATGCTTGGTCAATTTTATGTGGAATAAAATAAACATCTGATGGCCAGTAAGAAAAGGAGAAAAAGGAGGTGTATTTCCCATTTCCCCTAAAACTGCTGCTCTAATGCTTTGGTCTCACTGGAGCACATTCCTACATCAATGGGCATGTGTGTGCATGTGTGTGTGTCCGTGTAAAATAATCTCACTGTCTCATCAGCATGATTCAAATGAGGATATTTTCAGTTATTTAGACTGACTTAAAGACTCACCGACTTTTAAAACTGCCTAGTGAGTGACCACTTGATCCATATTCTCATTCACAGAGACTCAGACAGCTTAAGTGATTGACTTGCCCAAGGTCACTCAAGTAGTTGATAACAGTTGCCAGGCAGGGACAGTAACAAGCAAAGCTATTCAGAAGGTACCGAGCAGGACTTGTAGCATTCCCCAGGAAGATGGCCTGTCCTCAGATCCTCTCAGTAAGCCAGGGCATGGGACAGGACATGTAAGAGAGCTGGCCAACATGTAAAAAAGGTCTCTGTAACTCCATAGTCATCAGAATACAGATGACAGGTTTAGAGCCTTTGTCTGCCTTAACCACAAGGCTTTTCAGCTCAGGAAAAAAAAAATAACAACAAAAACAAACTTTTTTAAAGTTTAAAAGGCAGGACTTTTAAATTTAGTCTTCACTTTTACTAGTCCTACAAATGCTCCCTTCAGTGGTTAATAAAATCAACTAGAATTGTGCATCAGGTCCTCTTGGTTTTTTGGGGGGTGGCTGGGGTTGTGAGGGACAAGGTCTTGATATCTAAGAAGCTTAAAATTGAGTTACAAATGAATTACAAATTTTGCCACATTTCTTCACCTTTTCCTTGACTTAAATGATTAGCTATTAAAACTTACTTTCCTTGGTAAGATCCTCGGAGAGGGATAACCTTTGTTAACGTCAAACAACACTGTCTGCATACATTATCTGATCTCTTTAAGCTAATTGGAAATCGCAACTTGATAACAGCATAGCCAATCCAAACGGACAGCTATATACTGAGACCCAAAGTATTTCCATCACACTGTGGAACTGTGAACTATGACCTTTAAGAATGAAGAAAAGGGTTATTTCTGTAAACAGAATTTCCTGGCAATTATAAAATGCTGATTAACATAGATTTGGCAAGCAATCTTCTTTACTTTCCTGTGATAGAAAGGAAGCATATTTCAGCCCAATTTCAAGGGAGCCATTCCAAATAGAATGTCCTTTTGAATAAATGGTTTTAGGGCTCAACAAAAAATGGGCAATTGTTTATAAACTGTGTCCAAGAGCCCAAGAAGTTCTGGGTCCATAAGGTAGGGGTGGGCAGGCAAATTAACTGGGCAGGCCCTCCACTCCTATCTATGAAGTCAGCAAAACTTCTGATACCGTTATGCTTGAACAAATATTTGCTTAGCTAAATAAAGATGCACAATTACCTCAGTTGAATGGAGAAATTAATGTTAACACAGAGAGATGACCGCTAAACAATTATTTTACCTTAAATAATATTCCCCCAACTTCCAACATTGATGATGTAGTCCTGCAGAAACAAATAGAAATGGGCAGAACTTAAGACAAACATTCCACCGTGCAGTTCCCTTGAGTTAAGCACACATTTATATTAAATGGGATGTATGAGGCACTATGCCCCTGTGGAGAGAGAGCATATCATCTCCCTTATACAAAGGAGGCGGCGGGAGCTCCGTATTGGTTGAGCATGTTGTCCAGTTACATGGGAAGTTAATGGCAGAGCTGGGAATAATAGCCAGGTCCTGGCAACCAAGTCAAGACTCCTTTTGACTATCCCAAATGGAGATAAAGAGAACCCACTACTCTTTGATTTGTTGGAAATCCACATGGTCATAAAATAACTATGAGTTAAGAGGAATGCAAGAACCTCTTATTTAAATGTAAAGATAAATGACTTAAAAAAATGAACATGTTTAAATACTGACATAATTGATTATAAGAGTTTAGAAGCAGGACTGGGAAGGAGGGACCCTCCCTCTACCTTTAATTTTATCTAGAGATAATGTAAACAATTATAAAATTAATGTTACATGATAATCTACTGACTATTACTTGAAGACTAAGGAAAAAGCGAAAGCTAAACATACTAACCTACGACTGATTTTATTAAATCTACAACATCCCATCCACTATCTGTTCTAGCCAGGCAAACGAAAGAACAGAGAGCACTTTCCAATCTCATTTTAAAAATCATTTTCCCAAAAGTGAAAAATAGTTTAGCTTTACTGCTTAGGATGATGATGATTAAAGATAAACAATCACTTTTGGAATGCATGTATTTTTAAATCTTACATAACTGTGGCAGCACCCAACTTCTAATGAGAAATATAAAATGACAGCATTTGCAAACTTAGAGGGACGCGAGATATAATCCAGCTCAATGATTTTACTTTACAGATGCAGACACTGAGGTCGTGAAAGGTTAAATGACAGGCCTGACCACACACACAGCGAGTCAGTAACAGCGCTGCAACTCCAACCACGAGCCTGGAGTTCTTTTCACTACAGCAAGCACTTTAAATTATATCCAGAGAGTATAAGCAATGCTCTCCAAAAATGTGTCAGAGGCTATAGATGGGCACAGAACTAGCCATCATAAACCATGATCATTACCTCAATAAAGGGGAGGTTTAACTCTCTCTGACACAACCAAATTATCCAATCACTTCGGCCTTCGTTTCCTCCTTGAAGTACAGATATTTTTGACATATGCTATGTTGCATAGAGTAAAAAGCTCAAGTTTTGCCAACATTTGAGGTTGAAAAGTGCAATTAACTTTTGAGGAGATAAGCAATATGGAAAAGACACCGAATGTACCATATTGACTATAATTGATAATTACAAGGTAGAGCTTTCTCACTGATTCTACCTTACTCTTCCAAGCAGAAAGAATTCTACATGAAACATTTGAAAAATAATAAAATGTACATGAAGCTAAAGCACCAGCCAAAGATGCTGTATATCCTGGAAGTCTGAACCCATGTACATATTGGAGAAAACACACAAGGGAATTTTATTTTATTTTTTCATTTATTCAAGCTCTATTTTTTAAAAAAAATTAATATTCTTTTTTAAAAAACTTTATTGTTGATAGTATTACCTATGTCCCCCTTTCCTCCCATTGACCCCCTCCAGCCCACCCTCACCCCCACCCCCACCCCTACCCCAAGCCTTCAGCACCCTATTGTCTGTGTCCATGGGTTATGCATATATGCATGCAAGGTCTTTGGTTGATTACCTCCCACCCAACCACCCTCCCCCACCTTCCCTCCAGGATTCTGCACTCTGTTCCATGCTTCCATGTCTCTGGATCCACTCTGTTCATCGGTTTATTCTGTTCATTATTAAGATTCCACATCTGAGTGAGATCATGTGATACTTGTCTTTCTCTGACTGGCTTATTTCACTTGGCATGATACTCTCCAGGTCCCTCCATGCTGTCTCAAAGGGTAAGAGATTCTTCTTTTTTACTGCTACATAGTATTTCATGGTATAAATGTACCATAGCTTTTTTATCCACTCATCTACTGATGGGCCCTTGGGTTGTTTCCAGATCTCAGATATTGTAAATTGTGCTGCAGAATAAGGTAATTTTAAAAAGGATGCTACTTAGATAGCCTAAAAGTCATAACATGCATTCTTATGTTAAAAGCATGACCCTATATGATTATATTAAAATATATTCTTCTTTCTCTATCCAATTCTACCTTAATCAAGCCTGGAATAACCAAAATTTAGTATTTATTGTGAAGGACTTGGATACTGGCTCCTTGCATGTGTTTTGCTTTTGGAAGTCACTCTCAGAAGTTTTATTTAATGACTAGAGACCTGGTACACGAGATTCATGCACTCACAGGGGGAGGGAGGGCGCCTCAGCCAGGCCTGCACCCTCTTGCAGTCCAGGACCCCTGGGGGATGTCCGACTGCTGACTTAGGCCCAATCCCACCTAAGCTGGCAGTCAGACATCCTGTCACAGTCCGGGGCTCTCGCAGTCCAGGACCCCTCACTCCTTACCACCCGCCTGCAGCTGGCACATTTTAGATCCCAACCCCGGGCAGTACGGCTTTCAGCAAGAGCCCTTCTTTTTGACAAACACAACTCATGTTCCCAAATGGAGCAGCAATTTGAGGCAGATACTGAATAAAGCTAAAGGACAGTCCTGGTGGCCCTGGTTGCACTCACTGCACAGCACTTCCTGAGCCCGAGAGACAGGGAACTGCTCCGCCAAATGGCTATTCTGCTCAAAGCCACATCCGAGGTGCACGACAGTGGGGACCACACAGTCAGCTACACAGGAAGATGCATCTGGCATCTTGAGCTGAGAAGTGGGCCTGCTTGAGGTGCACCCTCACACTGAAGGAGTTTTTTAAATGGACCAGTTAGAAGTCACCTTCTACAGGGAACAGAGGCAAACACATGTGGCATGTGTGGCCACACTCAGGACATGCAGATTCAGAAAGAGAGGGCCCGGGACAGTGGGAAAGACTATCCTGGCTGCTCCTGTGACTGCCACACAGCGTCCAGGGTGTTAGTTGCTCTCTGTGTAACAGCAACCAGTTCCCTCACTTCACAGGCCAAACAACAATGCAATTTTTTCATATTTCTTTGGGAAACGGTATGAATCTTTTCACATTGGTTTTTAGAAAAAGTAAGCAAAAGATGAGATTCATAAAATAAAAAACATCTCAATTCTCCCTATTTGTATGAGTAAACAACCCTGCCATCACCACTGTTTACTCGTGTATATGAAGAAAGGAAGCTTGTTGTTTTGCAAATAGCAAAACCAGGGAATATATATATATAACTGACTCCAAGACGAAGAATCCTAAATTTTTATAAAATTGCCTTTTTCACAACTTGAGAATTCTGTTACCTATGTAAAAGGATTTCAAGTTACTTCGAACTGATGGTTGGTGGTGCAGGATGGAAATAAGTGGTAGCTTTCATGATACAAATGGCTCTCAAGGCAGTTTTCAATGGGAATAATACAGGTTAAAAAAGTCCCTGCCCCAGCACCTAAAATTTCAATTCAACTCGAAAAGTTAGTCCCAATGTGAACGTACAATGAAGGCCAAAACATTTAATCTCTGGTGAAATTTAAAAAGACACCCAAGTACTGAGGACCAATAAATCATCATCCGTTACTCACAATAGTCCAGTATGAAGCCTTCCAATATCAACTCGTTTTACTCTATGTATCCAGATACTGAGCTATACATGCTTCCCCCTACACATTACTTGCATGCGCTCATTCATAGTCTATTGTGATAGTATCATGCTATTTGCTATCCTCTAAATATTCTGAGTATATATCAACAGCAATTACTTTTTCAGAAATTAATAAGTATGCATGTGTGTGTGTCGACAGAGCTCAGATGCAAAAGCAAAAACAATTGTTAGCTTATTAGTTGTGCCCTGGCTGTTGTATCTTAAATGATTTATATAAAAAAGTAAAATCTTAAAAAGCATTTAATTTTTATAACCACAGAAAGGAATTTTCAGAATAATTTCCTTTGCAAAGTTTGATCTGAATGGGAAAACCTTTCTTGGTGATCATTTGTCATAGGCTTTATTGTTGCATGTATCGAAAGTGCAATGATTTGTACAACTGGAGAAAAAATAGAATCTAAACATTTTTAAGTTAAGGATAATGCATAAAACTGCCTTTTGACCAAGTTATTTAAATGTTTACTTTTAAGGTATTTTCCAGCGCCTCGCGGCAGTTGGAAATGTTAAGGCTCTGGCTCAATGAGCCCCAAAAAGGAGAGCATGTACAGCGCTCGGAACAGCCCGCTGCATTCCTCCTTTATTGTGCAGTTCACAGTCTCTGAATACAACACAATCCTCCAACAGAGTCAGCTTTCATAATTCAGCAGCACAAAGTCTGCAAACACATGTAACCTAGATCCATATTTCCCAGTGACAGCATATGATAGCAGAATGTGAAGTATTAATGCTGGTGTCACTACAGTCCTACACTCTACTGCACTTTAAGAGAAAGCAGCTGCTGAGATGAAATGTGTGCCAACTGTCTGAAGACAGAAACATAAGAAACATTCCTTCTGTTACAAAGGGAGAGACACACACAAACAGACTTGCTTTTAGGCCCAACAAGCACAAAGTTTCTTACTTTTGCCTTTTGAATGTCTCGAAAACGCTCACCCATTCTGCATAAGCAGAAAGATTCGCGTTTAAGAAAATCCCAATTTCCCTGAGAAGAGATTTTAATTATGCATCCACAAGTCAAAGGGTGGAAAAACTGCTTCTTAGAGCACACACTATACAGTCAATGAGTTCATACACCTATGGGAGTATAATTGCTACCTATGCAACAGGTAACATTGATCAGCTGTACATTTTCATACAACAACATATGATCCTCAGGCCTCCCAACAAATACTGCCTTTGGCATCTTCATAAAATTATCTTGAAATAATCATCCAAAATCTTTGTTCTAACACATTCAGTTAGAAACCAGGCTGTCGCTTTCTAAACTAGAAACGTGGTAGGATTGTCACTTTCAGCAAACCCTTCACAGGGGGTACAGTCTACAAATCTGAAATTTGCATTTTTCTTTTCTCTTGATATAAAGATTGGCAATTTGTTGGTGAGCCACGGTGTCCTGATTTGTACACGATACATTCTTGATGTAACAGTGAAAAAGGGAACCAATGTACTGTACTGCTATCTTTTAAACACAGCTCGACAATAACAATAAGGGTGTGACACAATGTGAACTGTTTGGTTATAATTCACTTAAAAACGAGTACAATCTCATTGACCCCCTTATCAAACAATTTATTGTGCATTTGCAGACTGGACAATGAAATAGAGGAGGGAAAGTATTAACGGTGACACTATTTGGCAGGCTTATCGTGCAGTCCATTCAAAAGGCAATTTTAAAATTGAATGAAGAGGTTTGACTAGGCAATAAAAACAGCCACAATGCCAGTGAACAGTACTTAGGAGGAAAGCCTCTAATTATCCTATTTATAAATCAACAGCAATTTTACTGATGACTTCTCAAAGTTGATTAAAATAATGTCCAAAAATTTTTAAACTAGATCATATGCATTTTATTAAACTATTATTGATTGTTTGAAAATGATAAAAACTTGAGGGCCAGAATGAGACAGCACTTCTGAAGGGAAACATTCATACGAGTCTCTGTAACATAATTATGGCACTGCCCTTGGGGAAGGGGATTTTATTTTATAATGAGAATGTTTACACTGTTATGGGGTTCAATCTATCTGGGAGGGAAGGTTAAACTTCTTTCCATTAAAGACAGCCTTATAATGAAAAGCTGAAAGGAGAATGGAGTCTAATATAGTAGATGTAATGGCCTATTAAATGATTCACACACAAAAAATGAATCAAATTCATTGTATCTTACTGCTGTTTTATGACAAAATTGTTGAAAAATAAAACTATTGTCAAGATAATTGCATATTACATAGGCTGCATTACTGTAAGCAGTTCTCTTATTGGATGACCTAGACTGTAATTTTTAGGTACATTAACAGGACATTACATTTTAAATACTTTACATTATTGGAATCTTATAAAAGAATCCCACTTTCACTCTGTTGGCAAAATCAATTTAGACCTAAAGCCATGCTGCAATTGTGCATCATTCTTTTTCAATTAAAATTTTCCATACATCCTTTATGATGTCATTCTTACATTCCTGCAACAGATGCCTGTTTATATACCAATTTACTAAACGGCTGCTGTACTGGTATTACGCTATTGTGGATGTAACCTCTCTGACTAGTTTCCATTCCCAGATCTCCTCTCAATAAATGTGTATTTTCAAAATAACTTGCCTCTTTAACAATAATCTCTAATTACCAAACAATCCCCTCTATTGAAAGCAACAAAAACAAAATGGCTCTATATTTTTAGAGTGGATAATTAAATACACATTTCTGGAAAGGATGATATCCTTAAAATTTAAGAAAGGGATGTTTCCATGAGTGAGTTCAAACACAATTTTGACATGTAGTTTAGAGGGTGAAATTCCAACACCAGATTATTAATTCTGCCCTCTGAGAACCCAGCAAGATCTCTCTCCGACTAGCTATAGACATAGCTGCTTATTAACTAGAGCCTGAGAACTACATCACAACATAGCCATTTTTAAAGCAATAGTATAAGGATGTTAATAAAACCATATGCATAATATATCAGCATTATTATATCTCTGCAACATTTAATAATAGAACCCTCAAAGCTCCTACAGATTAAAATTTAGTTAACTGAACTTAAAAAATCCACCCATTTGAAGATTTTATATATATATTTATATATATTTCAGATTTGTGGGTGAACAGACTGAAAAACTATGTTTTGTATATCATCAGTATTTAATTTGAGTTAAACCATGCTGTGATTCTGTTAAAGGAAGTTCTTCATTTTGAGAACATTTATCTCTGAATATATACGTGTGAAATTCTGGCACTGAAACTTTCATAAGGCTCTTGAAGGAAAATTGTCATGTTGGATAAAACACTAAACAGTATCATCTCTTTCTCAAAAATAATTTTCCGTTACAACTGAAAAAATATTTTTGTCTCACAAATTTCTTCGGATTTTACAGCCTTATGTTTATCAGGGGATTGCCTGTCGCTAGCACATTTTGCACACTCAAGTCACTAAAGTTACAACATAGTTTGCTTTATTTACTTATATATTTTTGTTATTCCTCACGGGAGAATATTTTTCTATTGATTTTTTTTTAGTGGTGGAAGGGAGGGGAAAGGGAAGAGGTAAAGAGAGAAGGAGGGAGAGGGAGAGAGGGGAGGAGGGAGGGAGGGAGGGGGAGAGAGAGAGAGAGAGAGAGAGAGAGAGAGAGAGAGAGAGATAAATCCATGTGAGAAATACACATCAATTGCCTACAGCGCTAGCCCTGACCAGGCCTGGGATTGACAACCCAGCTATGTGTTCTTGACTGGGTATCAGACCCAGACCCAAGACCCTATGGTGCTCAGGCTCTCTAACCATTTAGCAACACTGACCAAGGCCCAAATATTTTTATTTCTAGGAAAAATACCTGTATTGCAAAATCTTTAACTAACTACTACTGCTGGTTAGGTGAAACACTTGGTTAGCCTCTTTCTCTGATCTAAATCAGGCTTTCCAAAATCTGCAGAAGGGAAATATTTGTGAGTTTCATTTCTTCCACTTCTTCCCTTCTTCAGAAGGGTTTGGGAGGTAAAGTTACTGAGCTTTCTAGAAGAGGTGTCAGTAAGGCTGAAGGTAAGAAAGACAAAACCAAGGTAAATAAATGACTGCAAGAAGGTTTTCCTTTATTCTTTCCCTGGACTATTTTAATATCAAAGAACAAAATGCAGAAATGTAAGTGAGAAAACAAAAGTTTTTCCAACACACAGTGCTGCTGAAATTGCCTTCTTTGCATTTTTGTTGAAGAGGAAAAGTTATCTGATTTTTCAGGGCATCGAAAAGGTCCAGAGCGGTTCTGCAAAAGGCAGTGGCCGCCTCACTGCAGTGCCAGTGGTTGGGATGCTGCAATACCAAGGACACCAGAGAGCAGCACTGGAGACAGCATTTGGGGGGAAATATAGAAGAGTTTGCCCTAACTGGTTTGGCTCACTGGATAGTGTTGGCCTGCAGATTGAAGGGTCCCAGGTTGGAACCCAGCCAAGAACACATACCTCAGTTGCAATCCCTGGCCCAGGTTGGGACATGTCTGGGAGGCAACCAATCTATGTATCTCTCTCACATTGATGATTTTCTCTCTCTGTCTCGCCCCTGACCTTCCACTCTCTCTAAAAATAAATGAATGAATGAATGAATGAATGGGAAAATATCCTCAGTTGAGGTTTAACAACAACAAAAATATATAGAAGAGTTTGCAGGGCTCCTGCAACAAAGAAGCACTCAGATTTTACACCTCCCCCCAATACAGCACAAAGGAAAAGGGAAAAGGGGGGGGGTGTGAAGAGAAACAGAGGGTGGGGATAGGAGGAGAGGGGAAGCTAGAGAGAGGGGGGCCGGGCAGAGCAGAGAAGAGAAAGCTACTACGGGAATCTGTGTCTGTCACACAGCCATGCCCTTACAAAGCAACCTATCTGACAGGAGCCTGGGCCACTGTGGACTTATTACCCCTGACTGGGGACTCAGGTGTGCAGAGAAAGCCTGCCCCTATCGTTTAGGGGTTTATTGTTCATGTACTTTAAGGGTTGTTTGAAGATGAATTTCTGAATCACAACAAAAAGCCCCTTCTGCTGCTATCACACATCTTTGTGGAAGGAAACTTACCAAAAGGCAGAAACAAAAAGAGTAACCATATAATGGAGCTCAGTGTTGGTGTGGGTGCATGTTTAGAATGATATGTAAATACAAATATCTGGGTAATCAGACCCCAAAGCCTGATGTCATTCATAGGAAAATGGGAAAGAAAAAAGCAAGACTCATGTAGTCATTGTATGAATCAGTAAATCTCTGCCCCAAATAATTTTATTAGGAAATAAAGTACTTGGGCAGGGTAGGCTGTTTTGAAAAGGAGGAATGGGAAGATTTCAGGTTGGGCTGGCTTTCCTCTACTTCTTGAGGACAAGGTGGTAGAAAGTAAAACAGAAGTAAGAGAAAGGTTGTTCTCTAAACAAGCTTCTCAAAAGCTTCTGCTCTAAACATATTGTAACCGTATGTTTACAATACCCATACGGTTAAAAAGTATGATGATTGTAAGTCCTAGTCGGTTTGCCTCAGTGGATAGAGCATCAGCCCTTGGACTGAAGGGTCTAGGGTTTGATTCTGTTCAAGGGCATGTGCCTCCGCTGCAGGCCCAGGCCCTGGTTGGGGCCCACACCAGAGGCAACCAATAGAGGTGTCTCTCTCATATCAGTGTTTCTCTCTCTCCCTGTCCCTTCCACTCTCTCTAAAAATCAATGGAAAAATATCCTCAGGTGAGGATTTCAAGGGAAAAATATCCACAGGTGAGGATTAACAAAAAAAAAAAAATGGGAAAATGATTGTAGGTATATATACCATAGCCCTCAGAGGTGGTTTTGTATAATCATCTCACACTACAGCTGACGAAATTAAGGCTTAGATGAACTCATCTGCCCACAGTAACATGCAGCAAGAAATGTAGAGTTGGGAATTGACCCCAGGTTTTCTCGCTCCTAGTCATGGGCTCTGTAGAGTTTGCCCACCAGCTTTTAGCTGCCAAACATTTTCAACTGAGCCCTGGCTGGTGTGGCTCAGCTGGTTGGAGCATTGTCTGCACACCATAATGTCCCAGGTTCAATTCCCAGTTCGGGCACAGAGGTTGCGGGTTTGATCCCTGGTCAAGGCACATAGGGGAGGCAACTATCAATGCTCCTCTCTCTCAAATCAATGTTTAAACATTCCACCTGAATTTTATCTGATGTTCATCATCCATGAGGGGTTACCCTTATTTAAAAGGCATTCACATACACACACACACACACATACACAGTCACACTCTTTAGACTGGAGAGCTAAATTTGTCTTTGTTTTTTTGTTTGTTTGTTTTGTTTTTCAATTTTATTGGGGTGATATTAGTCAACATGAACATATAGGTTTCATGTGTGGATTACTAATTTACAAATCTGTATATAGGACCATGTGCCCACCACCCAAAGTCAAATCTTCTCCTGTTACCTCATATTAGGACCACTTTCTTGCCCGCCCCCCCTTGCCCTGGCAACCACACCACTGCTGTTTGTGTTTATAAGTTTCAGTTTTATATTCCATGTATGAGTGAAATCATACAGTCCTTAGCTTTTTCTGTTCGACTTATTTCACTTCGCATAATGTTCTCAAGGTCCATGTTGTTGCAAATGATGCTATTTCATCCTTTCTTATGGCCCTGTAATCATTTATGTCTTTGGTTTTGTGCAGTTTCTAAGGATGCATTATCAAAGAAGGTAGGACTCCTCAATCTCCCCATCTAAAGGCCTGTGGTTGCCTTACAAAGCAGGCACTAAGTAGAAAGAAGTGAAGAATATTGGTTAGGGCTTGGATTTACATGCTAAGTTGCAAGAACGGCAACACCTATCCCCCTACTTCCAAATAATTTGGTTTAGAGACATGGACCTGAAGCCCAATTGCCTGTGGCTTCATCAGAAAATCCACATAGCTTCTGCCTGCCTCGCTTGGAATACTTTCTCTGGTGTCCTGAGTTGCCATGAAGGAAGTCCAGTTATCTTTAGAAAACCTTGCAACATAGTCCTTCTGGCCAACAGTCCCACCTGAGTCCACACCCTACCATTCCTTCATTATTTTATATAAAAAGAAATAATAGTTTGATTTTTATTATTTGTAAAGAAGAAATATGTATACTTCTGGAGATAGTTACACTGTCTCTGCCTTAAATGAGTTTTAGGCATGATTTATAAGAATAGAGTTTAAAAATTTTTTGACAGTAATCCACAGTAAAAATACACTCTATTGCAACTATATATATATATATATATATACAAAAGTTTTACACAGTAATGCTTATATACGTATATATGTATATGTATGTGTGTGTGTGTGTGTGTGTGTGAATAAAACAGAAGTTTTACACAATAATATTTATTCTTACCATCTGGGGTGCTCTGTAATTTTCAATTTTCTTTCTTTTACCCCTTACATGTTGGAGGTGACTCACTGAATGCAGTTCAGGACTCAGTACTGAATCAGGACCCACCTTGCTTAGCTACAAAGACCATCCCCTCCTCAGAATTTCCAACCTGTCTTCTAGATTTCATTTTTTAATTGTCTTTCAAACATTTAATGTCTCCCCCAACTAAGTGGTAACTTCCCTCATGACATGTCTTCCAAAGATTTTAAACTACAAAACAAGAAGTGCAGATACATATCCTCTGGCATCCTATTTTCTGGACGAGAGGTAACACTAGTTCATTTGTGGTATGCATGCCATTTATAAACAGCACTGCTTTCATGTTCATTTTTCTAGTCCCTAAACCAACAGCAGCAAAACTTTAGTGTGCGTTAAAAATCACCTGAAGCTTTAGTTAAATATACAGGTTAACAGACTCCAACCTAAGAGATTCTGACTCAGGGGGCCCCTGGTAGCCTCTAGGAATCTACATTTTTAACCACCCCCTTGGTCTTTTCATCTCTCTGGTCACTTGAGCTTCTGCTCTAAACATATAAAGGTCTAAAATGGGTCAGCAAGCTTTTTCTTTAAAGAGTCAGATTATAAATATTTTAGGTTTGCAGTTCACAGGATGTGTGTTGTTACCTACTCAACTTCGCAGCAGTGGTGTGAAAGCATTCATAGACAGTATGTAAATACATGGATGTGGCTGCATTTCAACTAAATGTCATTTACAAAAGAGGTGGCCAGCTCCTGGCCATAGTTTGCTAAACACTGGTCTAAAATATGCACTAAAAACTAGTTTTCTTCATAAAGCACTTTAATCAGATCCATTGGTCCTAGATCCCTTGTCAAGCAGTTTGCCAGTCTAAAATCATCACCAGACTCTGTGGAAAAGTGTGCGTTAGTCAATTAGTGATGCCTATAGGAGTGTTAAATGGCAGACTGGTAGATGTGAACTTGAACTTTAATTTTGATCTGAGGGTAAGAAATGAAGAAGCAGCATTTCTCTTCAGATAATCTAAAAGCAAAATAGCGTATACCTTTAATTGAGCTATGGGATTCAACCATGCATGCATTGCAAGAGGGAATATCAAGAATCTAGGCTGGAGATGAGTGGATTAGAAAACTGTGGTACATCTACACAGTGAAATACTACGCTGCTGTAAAAAAAAAAAAAGGAATTCTTACCATTTCCAACAGCATGGATGGAACAGGAGAGCATTATGCTAAGCGAAATAAACCAGTCAGAGAAAGATAAATATCACATGATCTCAATCATTTGTGGAATATAATGAACAACATAAACTGATGAACAAAAAGAGAACCAGAGTCATGGAAGCATTGAACAGACTGTCCAACCTATGAGGGAAGGTGGGAGGGTGTGTGTGTATGTGTGTGTGTGTGTAAGAGCTCAACCAAAGGACTTGTATGCATGCATATGCGCATAACCAATGGACGCAGATTGGGGTGGGGAGTGAGGCCATGTGCTGAGGGGTAGGGGTGGTCGGGTGGTAGGGTGGTCGGGGAGAGGTCAGTGGGGGAAAAAGGAAACTTATGTAATACTTTAAAGAATAAAGAATGAAAAAAGAATCTAGGCTGGGAGAACAGTTCCACTAGCCATTCCATCCAATATTCCTTTATACCCAAGAGACAGAGGACTTGAACTGACTATTGGTCCAGGAGGCCTCCACTTCCAGGTGCCTTCTATGCAGGGAGGCTATGAGTAGGAGCCGACCATTCCATGGCACACTCATATGACACCAATTCTACACTCAGGCCAGCTACATCTTCAGGTGCTCAAAGAAAAAAAACAACAACACAATTTCAACACTGAAAGAAAACAACTAGTTTTATGAATATCCTGAATACAAGGCCCTAAAGCAGTCTTCATGGTGTTGCTCTCTATAGGATTTTTCAAAAGTACTTTAAAGAACATGAGCTTTCCAACCCAAACTCATTGACATTATATCACATAAACAAAGTGATAAAACCTAATTTCCCACATATTTTGTGGCATCACTGTGTATTATTTATGAATTCTTGAGCATCCACACATGTATGAAGGTTGAATGTCTATATACGTTGGCTAACAATTTCCTCAACAAATATACCAATTTGTTGGTTGCCATGTTGCTAAGAGGAACTATAGCAGAGATGGGTTAAAGAGCTCCTTGCTCCCTTTGCTTCTCCTCCCACTGGTTAACATTTTGCTTTTAGCATTTTGAGTAGAGGGACAGCCAGAGAGTAACAATGACAAGCTGGGTGGGGAAGAACATAGAGCTAGAATTAGTTGAGAGCCTGCTATGTACCAATAATTTAATGTCATTTCCTTTAAACTCTCACAACATAATATGATAAGTATTGTTATTCCCATTTTACTGGTAAGAATACTAATTTAGTGAAGCTGAGTAAGTTGCCTGAAGTTATATAGCATGGAAGTTTCAGATGTTTGTATTTGAATTAAAACTAGGTCCAGATGGCTTAACCAGTGAGTCTACCAAACATTTAAGCAAGATACTATACCCAATTCTACACAAATTCTTCCAGAAAAGTAAAGAAAAAGGACTACTTCCCAAATAATTCTATGAGGCCTACATTACTCTGATACCAACACCAGACAAAGACAGTACTAAAAAAAAAAATTACAGACCAACAGATACAAAAGTTCTTAAAATTTCAGCAAATTGATTCTAATAATATGTACAAATAATATATATGAGCAAGTGTAATTTATCTCATGAATGAAAGGTTGGTTAATATTCAAAAGCAATCAATGTAATTCATCATATCAACAGATTAAACAAACAATGTAAGATTATCTCAATAGATGTGGGAAAGGGATTTGATAAAATTCAGTCTCTACTACTAATAAAGCTCATCCAAAGCTGGGAATAAAAGGGAGATTCCTCAATCTGATAAGGGGCATGTAAGAAAAATCTAAGGCTAACATCATGCTTCATGGTGAGAGACCAAATGTTTTCCTTATAGTAAGAGAGAGAGGAACACAGGCATAAAAAATAAAAATGGCAACAAACAAGGACCTATCAATAATAACCTTAAACATAAATGTCCAATCAAAAGACAGGGTAGCTGATTGGATAAGAAAACATGACCCAAATATATGCTATCTACAAGAGACCCACCTCAGAACAAAGAACTCACACAGACTGAAAGGATAAAAGTAAAGCAATTGGATTAAAAGTGATAATTATTTGAAACAGCAATATAAAAACATCAAGCTATTATAAGGTAGAAGAAAATTAGGCTGGCCATTGACTTTTTTGCAACAACATTCACTTGTAGATAATGTGAAGAGATGATGAGGAAGCATGTGGATTGTTAGCCGATTTCGGGCACTGAGATGCTATGCTTTCAAGGATGATTTTTATAGATGAAATTACTTTAGAAATAGTTCTTGGCATATGAAACCACTTTTCTTTTGTTTTTTTAAATTATTTTTTAAAAATCTTTATTGTTGAAAGTATTACATATGTCCCTGTTTTTCTCCCATTGACCACTTATAGCCCGCCCCCACACCCACACCCCAGACCCCAGACCTCCAACATCCTATTGTCTGTGTCCATGGGTTATGCATATATGCATACTAGTACAAGTTCTTTGGTTGATCTCTTCCCATCTGCCTTCTTCTGAGATCCTACAGTCTGTTCTGAAACAACTTTTTAAAAATTTGTAGGAATAATACAGTCATAATGCAGAATCAGGGTCAACAAAGGAAACTGCCTGGCTAGAACCAAGATGCCTGCAAATGTACTTCACATGAATAACATACCTGACTGAGATACTGACTAATGAACTTAAAAAAAAGTAACAAACTCGAAGGTATATGTCCCATGAGGACTGGACATTTACAAACCAATCACCTTGGGAAGTGGTGTTCTTTTTTCCCCCCATTTGATTAAATCTTTATTGTTGAAAGTATTATATATGCTCCCTTTTTTCCTGCCCATTGATCCCTTCTAGCCCCCCCACTCCCACCCCTGGCCCAGGCCTTCACCACCCTATTGTCTGGGAAGTGGTGCTCTTATTGTTTCTGGAATGGACTTCATGATGAAGTTAAGCACGACCAAATCAATAAATTAACCAAACAAAGCCAAGCAAACAACTCTCTTATATAAGTACACTAGAAGCCTGGTGCACAAATTTGTGCATGGGTAAGGTCTGGCCGGTCCGCCCCCATGGGGGGGGGGGAATGGTGATCAGGATGGGCTGGCTGAGGGGAAGGGATGCTGGAGGTTGGCTGGCAAGCCCTGTCCCCAATCTGGGTGGGGGAGGCCGATCACGGGTGGGACCAGCCGGGTGGAGGGGCCATAGGCAGTTGGCAGGCTAGCCCCAACCTCTGGTCGAACTCCTGGTCGAGAGGACAATTTGCATATTAGCCTTTTATTATATAGGATGATTCAAAACTTTGATACAGGAGATGAGTCTCCAAACTGTCCATGAGATCAGACTGCAATAGTATTTGACTAATTTCCCAAATGAAATGTACTCTTCAAAGAACAAATCTGCCAATTAACACTGAAATTAAAATGAAAGTTGCATGGAAGTAGTAAGAGTTGCAAAAGGGCTCACAGAGGTGTTGTCATTGACAGAGAAAGCAGTGAAAAGCTATGAGGGAAAGAACATTTATCCAGATCAGTGCTATATATGTACATATGTCCAACTGCCAGCCACACCAGTAGCATCACTTTATAGCCAATGCCACACACAGTGCTTGGTACCTAAGCTACACTCTACGCATCTTTAGGGTGTTGCACTATAATTATTTTACTTGAGAAGGTGTGACCAACTCAAACCAGTTTTAAAGTATGTTTCCCAGTTTAAAGTATGTTTCAAGTGTGCAGCCATAATCTCTGGAAATATCCTAAAATGTTAGTAAGAAATGGCAATTATCTAAGTTGTAATTTGTGTCTCAATGAGATAAGAATATGGTAACTATACAATGATAACTTTTGATCAGATAATAAATTGTCCATAAAATGTTACTTAAGATATGATTCTATTTTTTATTAAACAGATTAAAATAACATTAAAAGAAGTGAAGAGTTTTTCAAATAAAGAAATTGTTTTTTGACAATTAAACTAATAATCAAACATTATAAATTCAGAGTTAACTAATTTGGATAAGGTGGCCTGATAGTAGGTTGAAACTTATCTTTTCCCTATGTTAAAATACAAAAAAAAAAAGAAAGAAACTCTGCAAAAATATTTGTCATCCACTCACCCACCCTATTGATCCAAAAAGTATTGTATCTAAACAATGAATAGCAAATAGAATTTCAATGAATAGTTCACAGTTTTAAGAACTAATGTCGCCCGTTGGCCAGGTGAACTGGGTACAGCTAACAAAGCGAGACTGTCAGCCTCATTCTCATAATATTTCGGTGGCAATTTCTGATGCTTGAGGGTAGGATTATGTCTTATTCACTTTATAAATCTATACTCAACACGACACGTGCACAACAGTCATCCAGTGACTCTGTGAATTTGACTTTCGAGCAATATTTCCCATTCTTCCCGACACCACTACCCTCATTACTCCCCAATGTCACCCTCCTCTTTTCAACTCTCAGCCTTCACTTTACATGCTCTCTCTTCCTTTCCACCCTTCTCCATGTAGTTCTCCCATGTTTACTCAGGGGAAATTACTCTCAGCTTCTCCTATATTTCCAGAGAAATTTGCTTGTACCTCTGCATTTGTACTCTTTAGAGTCTACTATTTATAGATCGGTTAGATTAGAACCTCTTAAAAAGAATTTTGTTTAGTGTTGCATTTTCCACAGTATTATGAGCATTCTTGGCACATAGTAAGGACTCGGTAAATATGTAATGAATTGTATAATTGAATCCAACAGCTGCACACACACACTCACACAGAACACAGTAAGTATAAGTCATTGTAATGAGCTACTGTAAGAGGTTGGTCAAAATAATAATAATAAACAACCACATTTATTGAGTACCTGTTTGCCAGGCAATCTGTTAGATGCATCATGTACATTATCTTAACTCTTATAATAAACCAATCTCTTGGATAAAGAAGCCAAGATTCAGAAAAGTTAGGAACATTAAACAGAGGGAAATACTAGTATGTTGCTGAGCACAGATCCAAACTCAGGTATTCCTAGTTATAATGACCCTAAATCTCTTGCTTGCATATCTTCTTTTCAATTCTTTTCTTGCCCTCTCCCACTGGTATAGCTATTCTTATTACAAAATCTAATTATTATTCAGCTTAAGTTTTTCTAATTTAATCTGTTTTCAAGATTCTAGGCTACCTATAATGCCTTTTTAATATCGAGACTATTCTAATGATTTTGCCTACCATAATATTATTTTTTTAAAAAACCAACTTCTAAGTAAATAATATCCATGTTGCAATTAGATACACACTGTATAGTGGAAGATGAGGTAGGTAGGTGTGCATGGAATAAAATGTCATCATCCCTTGAAGCAGTTTGACATCCATAAAAATCCCATGCAAACAAAACCAGAACCTCAACATCCCAATGTATACAAGAACAGGATAGCCTCCAAAACAAATGCTTGTAACCCTTTCTACACGACAATCTTCAGTATTACAGATGCCTATGAAATTTCCTTTTCTTGAATATCTAGTCCTTTGCTTTAAATAAGGGGTCTTTAAAATAAGGGAGTCATAACTAATAGATTCAAATATTTCTACCTTTAAAATCGGAATGTCTTATGAGTAAAATAAACCACAAACGAAAGTGCTTGTACCAAGTACACGGAACCTTTCTTCTCCTATTAGCATATCAGTCTGCAATCATATCTAGATCAATAGTGAAGATATCCACTTAAAAGAGAGCCATGCTTTCTTTTGTCAGAAATTCATTACTTTTTATTAGGGTCATTGCTTGAAAACTTCAAAACACCATATGGACCTAATTGTGGTTTATTTTGGCAAAAAGGAAGACACTGTAGAACAATTGAGGCATTACATTCTACAATTCCATTACTTTCATCCCTCTCCGTTTTATTACTGTGTCATTAAAGGCAACTTGAGTGAGCGAAGAATTATAGCGTCATGTGTACAGGCTAGTAGATTAATAACAAAACACGCTCAAGTTTAAAGGTATCTAACAGCTGTTTTCATTATTTTGTGTAAATACGCTTGAAGCATATCTATCTGATTAGTGGATAGAGTGCTCTTCTCTGTCACATGCCATGGGCACTGCTATGTGCAAGTAATCAAAGTGCTCAGAAAATGAGTTTACATTGTTCACTGCTGAAATACACAAATGTCAGAAAGTGACTGCGCATCAAAGCTTCGTCAAATCATCTGCGGCAAACAAACAGATTCCAAGGCACATTCAGCTGAAAACATTCCGCGGCAGCGCAGGGACCGAGCTGGCCTCACTGCCGGCCAAATGAAGTGGTGTGCTGAGAAGAAGGTTGTGTGAGAGGGCAAAAGATGGCTTCAAAATCTGAAGTGTTCATACAGAGTCACACAGTCATCTGCATGCTTTCCAACGGCGTCGACATCTAATGTTTTATTATTTTTAGCCTAAGAACATTCGTTAACTTTGATATGCCTTTAAATGTGAATGGATACGGCAGCATGTCATGTGCTCTTATTTTAGAGCTCATATATGCGTAAAATCCATACATAACTTAAGCCTTGTCCTATGAACCAGGAGATCACAGTTTGATTCCAGGTCAGGGCACATGACTGGGTTGTGGGCTCCATCCCTAGTGTGGGACATGCAGGAGGCAGCCTATCTATGATTCTCTCTCATTATTGATGTTTCTATCTCTCTCTCCTTCTCCCTTCCTCTCTGAAATCAATATTTATATATATATATAATAATTTAAGATTTTTAATGCAGTGATTCAAAATTCCATTCTCTGATGAGTCGTTCTTCCTGTGTTCCTTTTCCTGTTCTATCTGTTAATACACTGACTTTGAATTCTAATACCCAATCGCTAGCTACTTAAACATTTCAAAAATATTTATCCTCACCTATCAGCTTCTGTCCCTCTACAGATACCCCTCACTTGACCTCTTGTCTTCTCTAACCATAGACGCACTTGACTCCCATTCCATTACAGAGCTGACAGGCTCAACCACCGTGCGGCCGGCCACTCAGCGGAGTTTTCACTTCATCACCATCTCTCCGCTTAACTGTCTCTGTGGTTTCTCGTCCCCTGTGCATGTCTAATCTTGGTGCTCCAACCCAGACATTTGTTTTTAAATCTATTCAAAATTATGCCTGCCCCCCTTTTTTGGTGGGGGGAGGGCACAATCCTGATGTCATATCCACGTTAAGCCCCACAATAATATGGGTGCTGAATATTCTCAATATGGTGATGAGTGCAACTTCCTTCTCTTCCCAAAGCCTGGTGTTAAAAATGCCCCCGCCCCCCCACCCCGCCCCCACTTAAGTCCCCTGTCAAGAACTGCTGATTTTGACATATCTGGCTTCCTCAGAAATGCCTTTAAACCACTTTATGATGACCCCTCCCATCACAGAAACACTTGTTTCAAATTTGTCCGTCTGCCTCGTCCAAGTTTCTCATCTTTTCCTTCAATTTCATCCACTTGGCCTTTGGGGATGTTTACACTGAAGCTCGTATTTCAAGACTCATCTAGTTTTCCCTCAAGCATCTCTAAGTCCTCGTGCTGTTTGAAGGCTCGCCTTGCCATCTGTGTACTCTGTCTGTCTGCACCTCAGTTTCCTCCTGCCCCTCCGACGAGAGGCTGGAGCACCCCTGAGAGTGGGCTCCAGCAGCCCTAACGCAAGCCAGACCTGGCTGCCGGGGTGTTGTGTAAGCTTCTCCACGCTGAATTGACAATGAGTTCCCACACTGACCTTCTAGCTCCAAGTTTACTCGGAGGTGTGCTGTAAGCGAGGCTCACAACCAAAAGTGTCAAGGTTTCCAGGGAAGGGTAAACGCAAGCTTTGCAAAAGGTTAGATGGCAATGCTGTAACCCACACCCGATATCTTCATGTCACCTTTCAAAGTGGTAAACCTCACTTGTTGATGTATTGACCCAGCTCAACAATGCAAATAAAACCCATCTAGGGACACTGATTCTGTCCAAATCGAATCTAACCATGTTTTCTCCAAGTCATATAAAAGGCTCCTTTAAAATTCAGGGGTCAAAATGCAACATTGACTTTCTTGCTCTATTAATTCATTCCATAAAGTAAATAGCACTTAAGCTAAACAAGACAGCTAGATGGTGAGCACCAATTACAGCCCATTTCTCTCAGAAGAAAAAAAAAAAAGCACAAGCTGAGTGCTAACCAAGCTCACTGGTGGTTCTGCAGCCGCCACGCAGAGGCCCCTCCCCAGAGCTCCGAGCTGTGCTGCCCACTCACAATGTTTATTAGAAGTCAACAGGAAAGCAGTGTGCTGGTGCTTAGGGCCCTAAGTGGCATGACAGTGGAGTCCCCACATGCAAGAACCTTAAAATCCAATGACCGAAAATACATAAACGTATGATAATAGACATACATTTACATGACACCTGCATACAAAATGATGACTCCAACCTACTTAATTTTAAAGCTTCCCCTCTTCGTTTGTCTGGGTCAGCACTAAAGTAAGTGATGGAGGTATGGAGTAAATTAAAGGCAGTATCTTACCACAATGCCATGTGTGAACTAAATGACCCCATTGTCTAATAGGAGTGACACTATTCAGAAAAGTCTTCTGAAGAAGGAAAACCCTAAGTAGTGGTAGTAAATAAGGGTGAGAAAAAAATATGTAATTCTAGAGCACCCGTGGGCCGGATCCGGCCTGTTTGAAATGAATAAAACTAAAAAAAAAAAGACCGTACCCTGTTATGTAATGATGTTTAGTTTGAATTTATATTAGTTCACACAAACACTCCATCCATGCTTTTGTTCCGGCCCTCCGGTCCAGTTTAAGAACCCATTGTGGCCCTCGAGCCAAAAAGTTTGCCCACCCCTGGTCTAGAGTCTAGAGTCCCAAGTAGGAAGACAGCAGGAAAGGAGCAGGGATCACAGATGCGAAGGCCTGTACACCAGGAGGGAAGAGGCATGTGCTCTCTCTGCCCACAGTCACACAGAGCTGAGGATGCGGGGAAGGCTAGTGTTCAGCGAGGAAATGTTGGCTCGCCTCTTTGCACTACGGATAATGCACGGGGCACCTGGATAAACTCGGCCGGCTCCACTCCAGGGCTTACGTCTCCGTCTCTCCTTCTTTCCACATCACATGCTTCATTAAACCTTCCATATATCCTGTACCTTGATCTTCCCTAACCATTTTCCACATCAAAACTCAGCAACACGATCGAGCTCCTTATTTCCACTTGGAAATGTCTCTCTGGTTGGAGCACTGTGCTGTGATCCCATCTTTTATGCCACACCTTCCAACTCTTCCACAAAGACACAGGCTCGTTCCCTTCAGGGAAACGGGTACCAGAAACAGTCCTGCCTCACAGGATCCATCACTTTCCTGGGAGGAATGTTCTGCTCTCTTAAGAGCTCTGCAAACCAGAACATGGTGCGTAAACGTCAGGCATGACTCTAGCGGCTGTCATTCATCACCCCACCTTTCAGGTTTGCTTATATCTCAAAGAGCCTGCATCACTCTTCATATGGTAAGCGTGCAGCGAGCAAGCAGCACGCTAGTTTAACATATTTTATGCAGCACCTGGCACACCACATGCAACAAGCTTGTTGCTGATGACGCTAATGCTCACTGAAATTAAAGTCTATCGGCTCGTGATCACATAATAACTGGCAATCACCTTGAAATGGGAATATATTAAGCCCTATAAACACAGCTAGTACTTTTGGCCCAAGTTCTGTTCTCAGTGAAACAGGAGAGCAGCAGTTCAGAGCTCCCATCAGAATACACGTGTTTCAAAGCATTTAACCTTTCCATCATTCTCAAGAATATATACAGTTACCCTGGCCGGATTATTCAAATGACTCTCCGACTTTTCCTGTTTGTGCATGCCACTCAAATGAGGAAGATTAAACAGTGCCCGGTTCACAGTAAGATTCCAGTGACACTAGACTGAGCACAGAAAAATGATTTCTTCTTGATTCTTATAAGCTGCACACAGAACAAAATCAGTTATTTTTCACTAGATTCATAATTAAAATTGAATTGGGCCACATTAACCATTGGGATTCAATTTTCTTCTTTATGCAGGATGTTCCCAACACTCTTTCTCCTCTAAAATGCCCACTTTAGAGATAAAGTAGTCAATGTTAATCAGTATATTCTGAACTTATACTTGAATACAGTATCTGGTATTAATCTATCTGATTTCTATACGCATATTGTGTTGACTTAGATATACAAGTATGCAATCCTAGAATAATTAGGTGTGAACTTAGAAATCAACCTCATCCAACACCTCACCCATTCAGAATCCCTCAGAAAGAACTGACTACAATATTCCCACTACAGCCCGGTCAGAGTGGCTCCATGGTTGAGTGTTGACCTATGAATCAGGAGGTCACAGTTAGATTCCTGGTCAGGGCACATGCCCAGGTTGTGGACTCGATCCCCAGCAGGGGGCATGCAGGAGGCAGCAATGGATGATTCTCTCTCATCATTGATGTTTCTATCTCTCCCTTCCGCTCTGAAATCAATACAAAATATTTTTAAAAATATTCACACTACTGATTCCCACCACTGAATTCATTTTCACTTGGTTTCCTTTAGTACAATGAATATTTGCAACAGTGGAGCTTAAGACAATTTTCCAAGGTTTAATAGAGGAGTTGTCAAGTCGGGTGAAAGGTTAGGTCCTCCCCACCTCTAAAATACCATGGGCCCTTTGTTCCTTAGTTACCTCTGATTTTTTCAAAACGTACCATACACACACACACACACACACACACACACACACACACACACATACACAAAGCTACTTAATTCTAAAAATAAATCTAGTTATTAAGAAGATGTCTTTCTAGAATTGATAGCTTTGTTCTACGCTCCTCGTGTAATAATTCTCTCTTTAGGAATAGCACAACACAAGTGAACCAAAGTTTGCATGTAACAATCTTTCAAACTCCAAGGTTCAATGATTCTATAAGGTGAGTACAGGTATTTTGCCTCGTTACAAAATTTTCCTTCTCCAGGTTAAGTGTTTTAAGATTCCTCAAGTGTTTTAGTTGTACCTGTATACACCCTTTTTGAACGCAAGAGTTAACTTTTATTTACTCTTCCAAATATCACTTTGTGGTTTTCAGTGCACTACTTTGGTCTGTCAAAATAATTTCAAAAGTTCATCCCTACCACCCATTATTCTTTCAAGCATTCCTTGTTCTGTGTCATCCAAAATTCGAGGACACTTGCTTTGGGTTTTGTTTCTGGCATCCTGACAGAGTAAAGAGGGAACATTTCTCAGGCACCTCCTGTATATGAAGAACCACGGTGGGCAACTGACCCTTCGTGCTTCCCGGAATATAATCCTCACCAAAGTCCTACTTACTACTGAGTTTATGGATGAGGAAATGGATACTTAAACAGCTGAATTGACTTGCTCAAGAATCTGGTAAAGGACAAAGCTTGGACTTTAAATAAAGTTTGTCTGAATCCAGATCTGTGCTTTTTCCATAACAAACCAGATCTCTCTTGCCCTGCCCAGTGTGGCTCTATTGGTTGGAGCATATTCCCATACACCAAAAGGTCTCAGGTCTGATACCCCGTCAGGGCACATACCCGGGTTGCAGGTTCAATCCCTAGTTGAAATGCTTATGGGAAGCAACTGATCGATGTTCCTCACTCATCCATCTCTCTCTCTCTCTCTCTCTCTCTCTCTCTCTCTCTCTCTCTCTCTCTCTCTCTCTTCCTCTCTGGCTAAAATCAATAAAAACATATCTTCGGGTAATGATTAAAGAAACATTAAAAAAAACACCCACAGGTCTCTCTTTAAGGTTAATGGAATTCATCTGTTCAATGAAGATTAGGTAATTGTGAATTGACCCAACTGTCTTAGTTGAAAAGCTATCATGAGAGGGTGTGTGTAACACCTGCTGATGTCATCTATGTGATGGAGAGAGTACATATGCATGTGCATAGACTGAGGCCTACGGTATACCAGGTGTTTTACGTTACAAAACAAGTTTTATGGGATTCTCATAACTCTGTGAGGTGGTGTGATTTTTGCTATTTCATAGTTGAGGTTCACAGAGCTCGGTGACTATTCTAAGGTCAAAGGGCTGGTCCCATCACATCTACGAACCTAGCAGCCCTATTTCAGTGGATGGTGAAGTTGGTATGGCTCGACCTATGCACTGCCAGGCATGCTGGCTTCCAGAGAGCAGCACACATTCGTTTTAAAGACTGCACACATTTCTACTTATGAATGCATCTAAATGTGGACAGCTACTTTTCTCGTCTTTTCCTGTTGCTGTCATCCCACGTTGACAGGAGCTATATTCATCCTGCACACTCTAGCCACCAGCACTTCGCTTACGGCACTTCTTTTGAAAAAGAAAATTAAACAGTGGAATCCTTTCAAAAATAAAATTCACCAGGAATACAAATGTATAGATGAGATCAAAGCACAGCAGTGCTTTGGGTAAAGCAATGGGTGAGGAGAGGAGAGTCTTGTTTCCCCCATACACTCCTCCCTCCCACCAATGTCCCCTCCCCCACCAATCCCTCACCATCACCTGGGAAGATTCTGAGGGTCCTCTTGGTTCTTGGGAACAAAATGGGAGGGATATTCTGGATGCTGCTGCTGATGACGGTGATGATGAAGATGAGGGCGATAATGATGATAGTGGCAAACAGTTACTGGCTAATTACCATGAGGCTAATATAGAAAGTCCTTGCAGACATATTTCTAAGAATTCTACCATCAGCCATAAAGGGTTAACACAAACTAGTTTATTAAATAATAAGCTGAAAATCTGTTAGTCGAGGGGAGACCTCAGGGATATGATACAACATGAACTCTGGTGGCAGAAGGGCCCTGAGCCTAAGAGGAAGCATCACAGGGTGAGGCTGACTCAGTCAAAGCCAGCAAACATCCATTCACACATTCATGCAACAGGTAATTCTTGGGTGCCCTCGAAGTGCCTAGGTATTAAGGGGCCACCCCATGTGAAGCTTACATTCTAATAGGATATGTGAATGGTAGCCAGAGCAAAAGGACGTAGAAGTACATTGCAGACCAACTCTGCTTGCTTAATGATTTGTAGAATTCTGGCCATGCTGCCGCAGTGAACACAAGTTACTGAGGGCTAAAGGGAATTTCCTAAGTCCCCTCTAAGCTGTAAGGACCTCATTACTAACAAATGGTATTTATAGCTGCCCAGGGTGGGGGGTGCCTCTGAGATGCCGATACTCAATTAGTAGAAAAAATTTTAGAAATGGGTAATCTGAAGGAGAATAGCAAAAGTATATTTTCTATCACTATCCGAAATTTATACTGCTCAAGTCAGTGTTATTAAAACTACAGAGTGGGCTCTCCGTCCCAACATCCATGAACTCACTCTCCTCCACTGACTCTCCTCCCAAGAAAGAATGCTTTCTCTCCACATAATCGGAGAAAAATTAGACAAAGAGAAGAATTTGCATTTGGGTGAATATATAATGAAATATTACATTATGAAACAGCATGTAACACTTTATAAACTTTCCAATGTATTTCCATTCAAGATACTCCTGGAGGTCAACAGCACTGATATTCTGATTCCCGGCTTACTCATGGAGGAGGCTGGGACACTGGTCGGCGCTCTCCCTCTGGCACCGGATTGTCCGTCTGAGTCTCAGGTCAGGGCCTTTCCAACACACCCCGTTTCTTGAGAAGAGGACACAATTGCCTGGGCTCCTAGGGGAACAATTTTCTACATTAAGAAAATACCCTAAAATTCCCACTTGTCTTTTGGCTCTAAAAATATAGGAAAAGTGCTAAAAAGCAAAAGAAAATCAGCCGCCAAGGGCAGATTCTCCACCCCACTCTGCAGATGTGCCAAATTGATTCTGGGCAGGAACTGGAGCCCTCGCTGGCCTGGCTGGTCTGAATTGTGGTGCTAAGAGCCTGTCAGAACCAGAACAGCAGAGAGCCCCGGGGAGCAGATCAAGGGAGGGAATAAGGGTCTGGGAGGAAGTTTCAACTCCCACCTCTAGGCCATGCCCATGAGAAGCCCTGGCTAAACCATCCTGCCATCAGCATTTCTCCCTCTGGATCCCTCTTCCACCAGCTCTGTACTTCCAGGGTCAGTCCATCCAACTGGCCTTTTCCATGGGTCTCAGGCTCCAACCCTCTTCCCGGATAGGACTACAGCAGTAAGGAGTGCCTAGAACACAGGCCAGGCAGTGGTAGCATTAATGTCCACATCTGGGTCTCCTGAGCCTGCTTTCCCGCACTGACTGTGCTTCTGACAGGCCTCACAGGAACTTGGCCGGACGCACCTGTTCTCAGCACTGACACTTGGAAGCCTTACAACTGCATCTGACCAGCCTCAGAGTCCTTCACCGCCAGGAGTTCCCTGCAGCCCAGGACTTGGGAATCTAGACACACACACACCTCTCTCTCTCTCTCTCTCTCTCTCTCTCTCTCTCTCTCTCTCTCTCTCCTTCCCTCCCTCCCTCCCTCCCTCCTCCATTGAGAGTTCACAGCCTGTCACACAGCTGCACCTCTCTCTTTATAACACTGGACAAAGGGATTACTTCTATCTAGTTTCTATTAAAACTACTGAAAACCCAAGGAAAAATCAAATGCTCAGAATGTTTAAAAATAATAAAATATTTCAGAATGATAAGCCTCAATAAGCAAAAAAGTCGTAAGTTATCCAACTGTTTATCAATAAGGAGAAAACCTACCCTACTCTAATTGTAAATAAACTTTCAATTTAAACAGATATATGTGTCAAAACCTTACTATTTGTCAATTATGTTTATATATGAAACAACCCAATTGGTTCCTTATCCTTACAAAGTATCACATTGGCATAATCTTCTTCCAGACTGACATCCCCAGGATTATTTGCAGTTCAGAATAATTAAGCAATTCAACAAATGAAGCAAATATCTCTACCATATTCTGAGACACAAGTACCCAAATCTCCTAGTACTAGTATACAATTCATTTGGGGGGAAACAATATAGACATTCTTTTCCCTATTCCCCCCCTTATGTACAATTAAGAACACTGATCATTATACATAAAACAAACGTAAGAAGACTGAAGGGTAAAGAGGAGAAGCCATTCTGAGAGTTGGCTAGAGAACGTGAGACCTAAGGAATGACACTGCAGGGAGTTCCCTGGGTTTTCTTTTTGAATGATGTATCCCAGGCTAGATACTGGAGAAGCCAGCATCCTGAAAACGCCAATGGGCAGAGACAAACAACAACCCCAAGCAAAGCCTATTCTCTCTCGCCGAAGAATCAGAAAAGGCGCAGCCCAGTAAGACAGAGAACTTTTAGACAGTAATCATTCCACTGCAGCCAAACACCATCCTAACAACTGCTGCTCCAAACCTACCAGCAAAGACATAGTGGAGAACCTTGATTTTCACCCTGGCTGGGCTGTAACAAAGTGACCCCCACCAAACCCCACTGCTAGCAATGTCAGCAAAGGCACAGACTGACAGCTGGAACTCTGATCCAACCCGCTGGGCTGTGTCAGAGGAGATCTAGGGTAGCGTTGTGACTTTCACCTCATCGCAGTGGTAATAAGCCCCCTAAGGAGTCCTCCTCCTTGACCCCGAGTGGAGAAACTGGACTTCTACCTGCACCACTCAGTAATGAGGTGGCATCTCCATCATCCACCAGGGCCCTGTCAGATAGCCTGCAAAACCACAAGACTTAGATAAGATCCAGAGTCTAATAACATAAGACCCAAAATGTTCAGGTTTCAACTGAAGTCACTCATCATTCCAGGAACCAGGAGATCTCAAACTGAATGAGAAAAGTCATCAACAGATGCCGGCTAAGATGCGAGAGACGTAAAGCAGCCAACATAAAAATGATTCAAAATTATACAACCAACAACTCATAAACACATGTGAAACAAATAGTTTCAACAAGAAAGGAAACAAAGAGCAAAAAACACAAGACTTAAATGGAAATTTGAGAAATCTGAAAACCAGAATATTTCCATTGAATGAGCTCACCTGCAAGGTTAAAGGAACAAAGGAAAGAATCGGTAAACTTGAGGGGACGATGGAAAATAGCTAATCAAAAAAACAGTGAAAAAAAGTGTATGGGGGGAAAATAAACACAGCTTCAGGAATTTGTGAGACCTTAACAAAAGCTCTAACGTTTGTGTCATTGGAGTCTCAGGAGAAGAAGGTGAGATTGAAAAAAAATATTCAAAAAATTAATGGCTGAAATTTTCCCAAATTTGACTCAAAAAAAAAAAAAAGCAGAACATAAACTAACAGATTAAAGAATCTGGGGAAACCCTAAACAGGATAAATCCCCAAAAATCCATGCCAAGACACATCTTAGGCAAACTTCTGAAAACTGAAGACAAAGAAAGCAAATTTTAAAGCAGCTCGACAGAAACAAATGCATTAACTAACGAGGGGGAAACAATTTTAGTAACACTGCATTTCTTGTCAAAATCTGTTTGCATTTTTCATTGTCTTAATTTCTAAGACACCTCTTCCTGTAGTTCATTCACAATTCCACCTACCTTACTTTCTCTTGCCTACAAATCTAAGCAGATAGAATATCGTGCATTTCTAAGACCATATCAATCTCACCTATGTTTAAATTGAGCATCATCAGTGTGAAGTAGCATTTTCAGAGATGTGACCTCCTAAAGCGTTAACGCTCTTCTCTACTTGGGAGTGGTTTCAGGCTTGGGGCGTAGGATTTGCCCTTTGTGGCTTCTCACATCCAGGACTTGGAAAACATGAGCCACAATACAGAGGACGGTAAGAAGCCCAGCACAGCCCTGCAGTGATAAATGAGTTTGCATCATCTGTCATTAGAACTTCCTGCCAACTGGGTCATTCCCTATTAAATTACCACTTGTCAATGTTTAAAATACTGATTGATAAATGACTGTGCCAAAACTGATAACACAACAGCTTTTATTTTCTAATAATCCTAGTTACTGCAGCCAGCTTGTCAAGGCACAGATACCATAGTGTTTTTTTTTAAGTACTTACTAAGAGACAATTTAATCTAAAGCAATGCTAGTGGGTATAACGCCTCGCCCCCTATATGTTACCTACTGGTTCCACTTGCCAAAATAAACCTACTGGCGATTTAGTGATATGAGGACTCCAAGTTTCACATTTCATCAAATGCTAGTAATCTGTTTTATCAATATAAACTGCATTTTAATGAAAAAATTCTTTTCTTCAGTATACTTCACTTTCAATGCCCTTGAGCATAATAATTCGTTCATGCTGTAGAACAAGAATGTTTTACAAGACCTTAACTCTCAGGAGAAATTTCTCCGTAAATACAAAATGTGAGTTTTATGGGAATGCGTTGTATGTACATGAGTCGTGCCCGACACTACAAAAACAAAACAGGTTTCACTTAGAGTTTAGCCTAAACATTCTTCTGAGATATTGTATGGCTAACTTGTTACTAAAACAAAACTTAGTTGAGCAACTAAATGATAGGTAAATGAAATGGGAGTCATATCCCTGAGGGCTCTAAATCAAATTATGTCAGAACACAGCACAGGCAAGTGTTAAGGCAGAACCAATCACTGGGACTCAGCGCAGTTTTAACAAACTAAAAATTCTGTCATCCTTGCTTCCTTCTTAGTGAAGATGCAAAGTGAAGATTCAAAGTGAAGATGCTCTGGCTAAATTTAAGGTAGGCCCTGTACAGGAGTGCACACAACTTCACGTGGCGTTGTGACCCTCTCTAAAACCATTCAGAATCCCTCTTTCCCACTAGGGTTACTTCCCCAAAAGTGAACCCTAACATCATTTTGTTTCCCTTTCTTTCATACTTCCTGCTAAAGACATACATGAAAAGTCAGTATGTCGATCGGAAGCGACTGCTGATACACCAAGCCATCACCCTCTGTGGTTTCAAACACCTAAATATATTTTGGTCACCTACTACTTTACTGCTTTTTCTCACCATTTTTTTTTTTTATCCACTCCATTCAGAAATGCCCAGTGGCAATGTCATGGGAAGAACTGATGAAAACAACAGAAACACAATACCAATAATTTCTCACCTGTGACATTCCTTTCCATGGCACTTTTATGTCTTATTTGTCTTCTCTGTCATACACAGGTCGTAACGGAGAGGCCATGACATCTTCCCCTGGGATTTGTGTGGTGCTACACGGCATGGTCAAAGTGGAGCAAGAGTTTAATAATGAATACAAGCAAATGGTATTCAGAGCGGCCTTTCGTGGAGACAGCAGAGCCAGCTGCCCCAGGGCAGAGCTACGGAAACCAAGACTGGCAGTCACTCACAGGCGGGGAGAGGAAGCAGTAGCCTGCAAACCTGTTCCTTTATAGGTGCTGAGTCGAGGAAAGCGGAAATTGCCCAAGAAAAACTCTCTAAGGACAACATGTAACAAGGTGTGTATTAGGTGTATAAGTAACACGTTGAATGAATGACAACATATCCAGGTAGCACACAGCTCTCCTTTACATAAATGTGCATGCCCTAGCATCCCACGGTGTCAGCTATTTCTGCCAGGTGTTTTTTCTTCCAGTACATGTTTTTGAAAATAGCAAATTCTGGATTTACATATGTATGTATTAGTCAACGTTAACCAAGCAAGTGAAGCAAACACTGAGTTGCCAAAGTAAAGATTCCATTTGAATTTTTTACATCTGTGTGTGTGCTATATGTATGTATATAATTAGTGACAATTTAGAAAACATGAACAAACAAACCAGGAAAGAAAAAAATGTTAATCACCCCAGTCCCACCATTCATATATTGCCACAGGTAACATTCTGGGGTACATCCTGCTAAACATCTTTCTACATTTGAACATGGATATGCAACCTGTGCACATGCGGGGCATTTACATGGGCAACAGATTACAAACACAAGAGGTCCATTCACAATGCCAGGGGGCTTTCATTTCCTGTCTCTAAGAAATGGGTTCGAGTGAGCTAAAACGGGACCATTTCTATTGTGTCACTCACCTCTGAAAAAACAAAACAAAAAAAGGGGGGGGGGCTAGGGAAATATAAGGGTTTGGGAAATCTCTCAGGTAATCTGGTTGTGATTCCCTTTTTCTATCATCATGCCACTCTTCACTGTTTACCGCCTCAGGATTTATAAAGCCCTTCATATAAATTAAAGTCCCCCGAGGCTAGTAAGGAAAACATTATTGTTTCCATTTTACAAGTAAGAAATTAAGCCCCAGGTCCTGTGGGTGAGAGCAGAGAGTCCGCAGGAGAGCCCAGGTCTTCCGTGGAAGGCCGTGCCGCAGCCAAGCGTGCTTTGCTCCCCGAGGCCCTGTTATGGTGCTAATGGAGGGCCGGGCACACCCTGGGCCAGCTCCCAGTTTCTCCTGTGCAGCAGTAAGTGGGTGTTAAAGGAGTGAAGGCTGGCGAGCATGGGCCTCTCTCTGTTAAAGATGAATTCTCACACTGAGAGCTCCTTCCATACCACCTGACCCTCAATACTAGAGGTCCGCTCCTCCCCTCTGTAGCTTCAGTCAGCAGAATCCACCCATCCTCACTCCCCGCAAAGTCCTTCACCCCCTCCTCCGTCTCCACGCGGACGGTACACAGCATCTTCCACTCTCACTGACCGGCCAGCCCTGCTCCCCGCAGCGCACCATCTCTCGTCCTTTCCAATCATCCTCACAGGAGCACCGTGAAATCAGCAAGCCTTTCTTTTCCCTCTCAAACTTTCTGAATCTCAACTCTAGCCAATCTACCTCTCTTCAATGAGACCCCCCGCCCCATTTTCCTGTTTCTTAATTTCCATAATTCAGCCCAGACACTTCATCTAGAAAGAAAAACTATGAAGTATAAAAACTTTCAGTCTCTGAAAGTAATTAACATACATGGGACACATTATTTTTAAGTACCTGAGATTTCTAAACATAAAGAAATAATCAATTTAGCCATTAGAGTATAAAAAATCTTAATGTTAGAATAATAAGTACTATAATTCTATTTTGCTAGTGTCTTGTTCGCATGATGGTAAATAACTGACTTGGTTTTTAAAAAATATTTTTTTTTATTAATTTCAGAGAGGAAGGAAGAGGGAGAAAGAGAGAGAAACATCAGGGATGAGAGAAAATCATTGATCAGGTACCTCCTGCATGCCCTCCACTGGGGATCGAGCCCACAACTAGGGCATATGCCCTGACCAGGAATCAAACCGTGATCTCAACGCTCAACTACTGAGCCACACCGGCTAGGCCTGACTTGATTTTTTAAATAGGTGAGGGTGAGGTTAGTTTCTATTTGATAGGTTGATCAGGGTGTGTTTTCTGTGAGTTTCAAAATGTCAATTTTCTATGCATATACATCAAATATCGTTGCACACGTATTTTAAATCGCTCAAGATGGATCTAAGGCCTCTAGTGCAATAATCTTTTAAAAATAACATTTGTCTCCCAGCAATCTGGTTTGCTATATGACTTGAAATGTGTTACTGTCCTTCAACATTCATATCAGCTGCAAGTGTTTTCAACTATTATTTTATTTTCTCATTTGTCTTCAACTCTGTAGCATGCTGTAAAAATGCCATGACATCTGAAAACGGTTACAGTGAGCAGCCACCCTATCAATCAGGTCTCTTATGAGTTCCATTTCGCCATTCTACTACAAACTGTTGAATGCTAAGGTTTATCTGTCTTCAAGAAAACGGAATATCTCCCTGGTCATTACCAAGATAAAGAACTGAAAATATTTTTTAAGCATAAGAAATGTCTAAAGCAGTTCTGGCACATACAAACGTTTATAAAAAATACACATATAGACTTTTTGAATTTGGCAAAATAATGCTGTGAGATGTTGCATCTGCATTAGCCATAAAGATGTGGAAAACTTCTGGATAGCTAAGGACTTAATCATTTTGGGTCCCCCAGAATTTATTCGGTCCCTGGACACATAGTAGGTCTAAAAAAGTGTTTCATAAATTAGTCCTTAAAGTTATGCACTAGACAAGCATCCGAATGTTCAAATATAGGGGAGGTAAAGTCTGGACAAAATATATGGACAAAAAATTAATAACTATGTCTTCAGGAACTGACATTTGCAGGATTAACTCCCAGAGTTCATTTCCAGAACTGGACAAAAAATTATGATGAAGGAGTATTGAAAAGGCAGCAAGGAGTTCAGAAAATGTAGTTTTGGTTCTAAGTTTATACTAATCATTTTTAGCTTCATGCTGAACCCCGAGATCATAGCACCCGAAGTTCTAACTGTGAGGCAGGACTGTCTTTCCGAAAGGACAAGCTGTCCCATGGCTTAGAGCAGGGTCCGTCCTCCAAGACCCAGATCCAACGTCATCTTCTCTGCTCTCTCTGCCCCAGCTCCGGTTCTGACTGCACCTCACAGAGCCCGTACCCATTATCCGGTCGAATGAGTGACTAGGGAAGCTACAGAGCAGGTGGTTACACAAGAACCTTCTCAAATCCTAGGGCCTGTCCTCCGTACTATGGCCTCTGACAAGTTACCCAGGCCTGTCATGCTTTGGGGCCCTATCTTTCAAATAAAGCAACAAAGCAGTACCTGCTCCATAGGACTGGTTTAAGAAACAAAAGAGATCATGAATATAAAACTGAAGACTCTCTCTACAAGTGCTCTTGCTGTTAATTCTTTCCTTCTGCTATTTCTCTTTCACTAAATCCTGAACTTCTAGAATATATGCTCCCTATGTGTTTCACCATATATCAAAAACAAAGTTACCAATACCTTCCCTAGAAACCACAAAGAGTTATTCAAAATATAAAATCAATTCACAAATTGAAAAAGTAGTGCATAGTTTTAAATGCTACACCAAGACAAAGGGACGAAGTTACTGTTACCACATGTCATTAGGACATTAGGTAGCAGATAGCTAAGTGCTAGAAAGTCACAGGATAAAACCCCAAAATTCTATGAAAGAATGAAAAAGAAAAAAAATCTGAGACCTGTAGCATATAATAAAGATCTGTTGGGAATGCAAATGTAATTCCCTCTAGTATCAGACGACCAGAAGTTGTGAAAATATCTGAAGGGATGTGCAGTTTTGCAACCTTTCCACCTTCTTTTGCATGTCACCTTTCCTGCATTCTGGCACACCTTCCTCACGGCACCTTCCAGACTTAGTCCCATCGTGCTACCCGCCAGGTAGGTGCTTGCCCCAAATTCTGTATCACCCAAAGCTCCTCTCTCCTCAGGGTTTCTGACAAAGAATACAAGAACTTGGAGTTGGAATGACTAAGTTGTAGTTTCAGATCTCGGAGTTAACTCCTCATCTGTAAAAGGGAAGGAAGGTTAGAAATCTCTAACCTCCGTCCTGCTTTAAAAAAAAAAAAATCAATGAGCACATCTCAATAACGTATCAAGAAGAAAATCACTTTGACTAAATTATAAATAAAAACTATACTATGTACATCTGCTTTTAAATATAATCTTTATGCAACATAAAGCTCTGATGAAAGCTATGGGTCTTCTCAAAAAGCATGCACATGTGCACATTTTCATAAAATTTTATATATAATTTCTGCAACCTCCAACTCCAAGCAGGAATTCCAGCAAGAAGTACCTCACTGGCTGGTGGAAGCATTTCAGGAGGTAGGAGAGAAGGTGGGAGAAAATTTGGGCTCTTCTCAGCTACCTCTTAAATCATACCATTCCAAAAGCTGCCTTAAACCACAAAAACATGCCATTGCCTCTGCATTTTATGGATTATTAACTGTGTTTCATGAGGGTTACAGACAAGGCCTTTGTTATTTCCAATCAAATCACTTCTTTCCACAGTTTCCTATCCTCCTCCACCCTCCTTCAAAGGGGCAATCACTGGGACAGAATCCCAGTAATGATGATGGTTCCCATACTTAACCATAACCCTCTAAGGCCATATTTCCTTTCCCTTCCATCATGTAGAGGGAACAGTTAAGACTCAGTGTTCGCTGTCTCTACCCTCTGGTCAAAGATACCAGAATTGCAATGGGAACAGAAAGTATTGTGAAAGGAACACTATTAAATAACTGCACACGAATTCCTCCTGGAATACAGTCTCGACTTTATAGGACCTAAGACCATTTTAACAAAGGACATTTATTGTGAAATGTCTCTGAAACCCTGTAAGGAAATATTTGCAGAGCCGTGCCAGCATTATAATTTCAGTGATAAATGGTCCAAGCCCTAAAGTTATGCTTCCCATCTACCTTGGGGTGTTTTAATGTACCCGTGGCAAAGAGGCCCAACATTTATTTCCATGTTGTCTGTGTCCCTTTGTATACCCTTTCTCCCTTCATCTTCTCCTTAGAAAAAAAGAAAAGAAGATGAAGAAAATAAAAAGTTATTTGGTATTCCCAATCACATTTATGGAGGCAGTCTATATGATAAAATAATAATAATAATAACACAACATTTGAAGAAATTACTCCCTAAAAAGATGTTTATACAATATTGTGAAATAAATGGGTTTGCAAAAATAGAAATGCTTCTTTTTAAATTATAACAACAATGAAAATAGTAAAGAAACCAAAGAGTTCAGAATGAAAATTAATAGCGCTATTGTTTAAAATAAGAGAATAGGAACAGATTCCATGTTAAACAGATTTCTTTAAGCTTCTAATTCCATTTAGCTTGGGAAGACAAGAAAAAAAGAGAAGATAAAGCTACACATTTAAAACTGACAAAGGGCAGTATTTCTATGCAATTTATAATTAATCTGTGGGACAAAGTGTCAGTAGAATATATTGAGAAAAATAGTTTAGTGCTATTTTATAAGGGTCAGACATTAGGAGAAAAAGTATTGCAATAGAAGTTACGCTCACTAAGAAAATAGTATAAGAGCTATTAATCATCGAGATTCAGGTCACACATTGGCCAGCAGCTGGAGTCAAGGCAAAACACTGTGCAAGTGGCCAGGTGAACTGTGGGTGATTTCTATGTTTCTCCAGGTGTTTTACCTAAGTCACTGCTAAAGAAAAGAATACTCGATAAAATTCTATTTCAGCCTATATATTATGATCTAGTTGGATGCTCCTAACATTTCAGGAACCTTAGGAGATGAGACGAACATTTTCTGTCATCTCCTCCATGCAGTTACCTACATGCGGACAAGATTTCAATGCTACACTAGGTATGCATGTATTTTACCAGTGGTTCTCAACCCAGGAAGCTTCAAAATGTGCTGATGTCTAGGTTCTATCCTCAGAAATGCAGATTGGGGTGGGGTGCTGCCTGGGCATAAGGATTTGTTAAAGTGCCACAGGAATCTAATATACAGCCCCTACATTCCAATGATCAGTGTACTAGGCAATAGGACTGCCTTAAAATATCCAAAAGGATGTCTCACACACACACACACACACACACACACACACACACACACATACACCCACACCCCTATGGCTAATATCCTCTAAAAAGAAGACAAATGAATCTGTATAATATATGATTTATACCTCCTTTTACCCACCATATAAATTATTTGACTACCTCTCAATCACTTTAAAAAAAAAAACCGTTAAAATAACATATCTAAGAAGACTTTAAAGGCACCTAAGTAGATTTTGACACACTGTGGTAACAGCCTGACCAAAAGCCATGGGAAAAGCCGAGTTTCTGGAAAATAGGTGGCAGCCATTATCCACATGTTCATCTCAACTTTCCCAATCATATGATCACACTACTCCAGGATGAAGCAATAGTATTTCTAATACCATTAAGGCACCATCACAGAGAACTTGCAGAGTCCAGTCTTTAAACATGACATTGCATTACTATAATGTAGGGTCTGTCAGTTCTTCCATTAGAGGGCATTTTTAGGAATCTTAAAACCTGAACATTTGAATTTGTTTCAGGCATAAATGGACTAAAAAGAACTCAGGTATAAAATTGAGTTTTCATTTCTGTTATCTAAGTACTAAAATTATTTTAAAATGTAGATAAGTAAATAAAATTTGTTTTTTCCCCACATCATTCTTAGTCTAAGAAAAATAATATTTTATTATTCTATTTAGAACTTAGACCAAGCCCTTTTATTAAATTGTACGACTGACCAAAATGGTTTTGAGTCCTTCCCTGGGAACTCCTAAGAATAAAAGGAAAACCAACTTCCCAGAAGAATTAGGGCATATGACTATGGATTAAAAAATTACCTGTAATTTTTACCCTCAATTTTTATATTAGATGCTTAGAAATTTGAAACAAGAAGCTTAAGATTTCATATGACCTAAATCAGAGTGGAAGAAAGTTCATACAACAATTCATACTAGCATTTATTGGGGGAAATGAAATAGGAAACCGGACAGAGATATAGGACCTAGAATCAAAATATCACACAGTATAACGTAACTTAGAGGTCACCTTCACCAAATTCACAGATGCAGGAATTCTCTCTAAATAAGCTGACATGTGACCCTTCTGCTTGCATACTTCCATCCTGGCAAAAGGAAAGCCCATATAAACTGTCTACACGTTCTCACAACTCTATCAATAATAATTCTGGAGCATAGAAAAACACACAAGTTATCCATACCCTAGCCTGTTACTAGAAGCATTTTAAATTTCCTTCTCAATTGCACTCTAAACCCCCAAAATGACCCTTTAGTCATCCTGCTTTATGGAAGCAAGAGTCACTCAAATGATCTTATTCTCACATAACTCTGTGGTCCGGTCTTAGGAACACAAACTTTGGAGCCAGAGAGATCAAAGTTTGATTCAGGTTCTGCCCTTTATTTGAAAGGTGACTATGGGCAAATTACTTATGCTCATCTTCTCATATGTCAATGTATTACACTACCTCACACAAAAGGTTGTGTGAATTAAATAAGATATGATAAATGAATTATACAGTACCTCACTTATTTCCCCCAATACACGTATTACTAATATTCACACTGATAGGATGAAAGGGTCCATTTTCCTTATTTTATAGGCATTACTATGCTACAGGGCTGCATGGGCCAGACTGAGGGGCAAGGCTGACTGGGAAAGAACCAGGGAGCCCAGGAGAAGCCACGGGCACTGGGAGCTATCCCTGGTGCTGCTCGCAGACTCAGGGCCCAAGTTGCCCATGTTCCCAGCATGCCTCAAGCCAACCAAATTCTGACTTATAATCTTCACCTTGACTTAGCAACATGATCTGACTATCCTGTATTCCTGAGTTTAATTCCTGTCTGATTCCGCCAGACACTGGATTATAGTCCCAAATGAAAACCCAACCTGACACCACATTGCCTTCATTTTTGCTTTGAGATTTTTGACTTAAAGTTAAATATTTTTATCTCTAACCCACCAATCATGGTTATTAAAAATGACCAATGCCCCTTTCTCCTAAATTTTCTCTGGAAAACTTAAGTCTGAGGCAGTCATCCTATCGAATAATAGACAAACATGGTAATTGACCATACCTTCGCTACGCCTCCCATGGGCTAATGAGCACAATATGCAAATTACCACCAACAAAGATGGTGGCTAATTTGCATACTGCAGGCAGGGTGGGACAGCACAGCTGCCAGCACGAGTCACCATCCCGGGCGCAGGCCGGCCCCAGAAGCCCCAGAAGCTGCCTAGAAGCTGGTGACCAGGGGGAGATGGGGGTCCCCTGCCCAGGCCTGACACCTCTGGTGGAGGCATCAGGCCTGGGCAAGGGGCTGATCTGGCCATCAGAGGGTGATGGAGGTCGACACCTCTGGCCGAGGCGTCAGGCCTGGGCAGGGGGCGAAGCTGGTGATCGGGGAGATATGGGGGTCTCCTGCCCAGGCCTGACACCTTTGGCGGAGGCGTCAGGCCTGGGGTGGGGGGGCGGGGCAAGCCGGCAATTGGTGTGAACTACAGAGGAAACACCTTTTCTGACCTCTCATTGGTTAAGCTCCCTATATGCCACTGGTAATATTCTTAGTAACTTGGGTAATAAGAATCCAAAAAGGTGATCTAGAATTTTTCACCACACTCCTGGCGAAAAAAATGAAGGTCTGCTGCTGGAGGGCTAAGAAATGTCATATCCTGCCCTAGCTGGTTTGGCTCAGTGGATAATGCCTTGGCCTGCTGATGGCAGGGTCTGGGTTCAATTCTGACCAAGGGCATGTACCTAGGTTGCAGGCTCTTCCCTGGCCTGGGCCCAGGTCAGGGCTCATGCAGGAGGCAACCAATCAAAGTGTTCCTCTCACTTCGATGTTTCTCTCTGTCTTTCCCGTTCTCTTCCACATTCTCTAAAAATCAATGGAAACATATCCTCAGGTGAGGATAAAAAAAAATAATAAAGAAATTATTATTATATGAAAGACACATCTTGAAAATGCCTAAAGAAAGTTGTCATTTTTTCATGGTGAAGGGACTGGAGTCTGTGTTGATCAAAAAACCTTGCTGGCTGCGGTGACTGGCAGTGACTGCAGCAGCGGGGTGATGGGGCTGGTGCCTTCCCCTGATCATCCCGGTCACCTCCCACAAAGGGAGGCCAGACTGCGGCTTAGGCCCTATCCCCAAGGGGAGCAGGGAGCGGGCCTAAGCTGTCACTAGGACATCCCGAGGGCTCCCAGTATGTGAGAGTGGGCAGGCTAGGCTGAGGGACACCCCCTCCCCAGTGCACAAATTTCATGCACCAGGCCTCTAGTTTATATATATACAAGCCAAGTAAGCAGAATGACCAGAACAACCTCCCATGGCCCCTCCCCCCGGCCGGCCCAGCCCCATCGGTTGGATCCCACCCATGCAAGAAATTGTGCACTGGGCCTCTATTTCAAAATAATCAGGAAGTTTGAAAAGAACTGAGAGCATTGCGAAATCATCCAGAACTGGTTGACAAAAATATGACTCAAGTGTAAACAATGCTTTTCCCATGCTCATGGCAAACATCACTAATCTATCACACACAAAAATTTTAACCCTCAGCATGGCCACAGGTTCCTCAATGAGTTCCAGCCATTAAAAGCCAAAGATGGAACGCAGGTAGAAATCTATCTTTCCTGAGTTAGTATGAACATGTGTGTTTTTAAAAGAGGTAGGTGTTGTGTGTGTGTGTGTGTGTGTGTGTGTGTGTTGTTTTTTTTGTCTTGGTTGGAGCACCATCAGAGCCTACACTGATGGTCTGAGGAGGGTAGAAGCACCCTTAGGATTCAGTTACATTGACTGCAAGTACATGGTTATTACAGAGGCAGAGCAGCCTCTTCTAAGACTGGAGGTGTGGGCCTTATGTCCTGGATAAGTTCCAACTTAGGTAATTACATCCTGCTTACCTCACCCCCCTAGCAATTTTTCAAGTGCATCCAGTACTATTCTTCACTCACTACCCTAACCTGCTGTGTAGTGTTGCGATGAGCTGTTAAACAGCTGCCACGCTTCACTCCACAGTGGTGACTGCACACCACTGTCTAATTTGTAACCATTCGCAGTGTGCTTTGGAATCTTCAGGATGGAAGTGTTACCCTCAAATGCAAGATATCATCATCATTTTAAAGGCATACAGTGCAACTGCTTATTTCAGTTAAATTCAGCATAACATATTTAGAAAATACCTTATTTCATGAAAAACCATAAAACTCGGTTAAAATACCCATGAAACATGCTACAAAGAGTATATGAAAAGGTATTTAAGGAAAGCAAACTATTTATCAACTATATGAATATTCTGCCAAAGAAAGGAGTAGTAGGAAGAACAAATGCTTCAGACATTTTTATTTGAAAATACATCTGCCTTCATCAGATGGTGAAAACTCCCAATGTCACCCAAGAAAAACAGTGAAGAGAAAAACTGAACGTTCAGTCAATGGGAAATGGAGGGATGCCAGCGCGTATGGAGACAGAAATCAAGGGTAAATACAATTTTTAACATTTTCTTATTTCTCATCAGGACAGCCAGAGAATTATACAAATTCATTTTCTTTTCTTTTTTTAATATATCTTTATTGATTCAGAGAGGAAGGGAGAGGGAGAGAGATAGAAACATCAATGATGAGAGAGAATCACTGATCAACTGCCTCCTGCATGCCCCACAATGGGGATCTAGCTTGCAACCCAGGCATGTGCCCTGACCGGAAATGGAACCATGACCTCCTGCTTCATAGGTCAACGCTCAACGACTGAGCCATGCAGGCTGGGCTACAAATTCATTTTCATGAAGACACTCAATTTTCACCATAGATTGCCCAAGGACAGGAACTACATTCGGGCAATCCTGAAAAGAACTCACGTGCACCAGGAGGGGCTGCTGCAGTTACATGGACCCTCCACACAACTTGATTTATAGAGATGCTTTAGGTTCGGGGTCCTCAACCTTGACCACACAGTAGAATAACCTGGGGAACTTAAAACAACACAAAACAGAATAACAATACCAGAGATTCTGACTTAATTGGGCTAGACAATGGAATTTTTTTAAAAAGTTCCCAGGAGATTATAATATGTAGCCAATATTGAAAACCACAGCTTGAGGCTATATTTTACCACCATGGTTATAATTGTTTGATGGAATTTTTTATAGGGGAAAAACACATTATTTGAGGGCATACATATCATCATACATTATTAATCCAGGTCAAACAATTAGATCCCAAAGATATGTTTCATGGAATGAAACGTTAATCAACTGGGAGGGGATGTATCACCCAAGGATTCTACTCCTGGAGAGCCACAATTCTAATGCAATCTTGTTTGTTGTACAAGAAGATCTTCTGCCAGAAACAATAATTAAGTATCGAAGAGGTTGTTGAAATTACAGTTAGTTTTTGATATATTATTTGTGTTACAAATTTGTCTGCAATAAACTCTACAATCTCAAACTAGCCTTTTCCTGCCACCTGCATGTTTAGAAAGTAAATAATAACCTGGTACCATAAAATGCTTCCTTATCTACCTTCAAGTAGAAGTACTGCACCTTCAACCAACTTGCACATTCATGAGATGAAAAGAAATACCTGCAAGCAGGAGTAGAAATAAGTTTTCCTTCAGAGCCCAGGACTCCACAATTGCAGGTAATGATGTGAACAGAAATGAAAACGTAATTCCATGGACTTTTATGGACTATAGCGGCCCTGTTCCACAAGCGTTAACCCTGGACAACAGCCATAAAGTAAAACGTAACAAACACAGATAAGAGAAGAATTAAAAGTAAACAAAACAGAGCAGGTGAAAAATATCCAGAAACAGCAGGAAAAGTAATAACTAAGGACTTATTATAAAAAGTCATTTAAGTGAACTAAGTTAGTAATGAGAGATAGAAAAAAACACACAACTAAATATTATCCATGAGCACAAATTAAACCTTACATCTTTGAATAATCACCAAAAGCCTCAGACATTAAGGTAGCAACACAAAGAGGTCGCCAGTTCAGCTGCCTGTGCGTGGCAATTAAAACTGGTAAGAAAAGAATAGCAGGTGTGGTGGCACCGAGAGGACGGGCAGGGAGATGTGCATGAATATAAACTATGCACTGTGTGACACAATTTATCCCTGTTCTCTCTCACTTAATCCTCAATTCCACTCTATGATTTGATGCGAGGGAAATTAAGGGTCAGAGAGGGTGACATAATTTGAGAAAGTGGCTGAGCCAAGACTGAAAGCCAAGTGACTCCCAAGTTCATGTTTTCCCTCTGCACCACATGTCCTCCTCTAATCCCCGAAACTCCCCCCTCCACCCTCACCCCTCCCCTGTGGCACCCTCCGAGCTAACCCATGGGCTCACCCCTGGGGCATCAGCCAGCTATCCAACAGGTCTCAAGAATAAAAAGAGGACTTCACCTGAGGGTCCTGGAAGAGGCAGAGCAGGCATCTTGCCACAGCCATCATGCCGTGGAACGTTTAACATTCTTTGGAGAGAGACATGGAGAAAAAGCTTCAGAACATTTTCTAACCATAAAGGTTACAAATGTATACAAAACTTGCAAAAAAGGAAGCATGAAATTGTTGGATATTTTTGATCATTGTTTACTAGAGGCCCGGTGCACAAAATTCATGCAAGGTGAGGGGGAAGGGGTCCCTCAGCCTGCCTGCACCTTCTCCAATCTGGGATCCCTTCTCAATCCAGAACCACTGGCTCCTAAGCGCTCACCTGCCTGACATCCTGATGCCCTTAACTGCTCCCCTGCCTGCCTGATGCCCCTAACTGCTCCCCTGCTGGCCTGATCACACTTACTGCTCTCCCCTCCTCATCTGATCCCCCTAACTGCCTATCCGCTCTCCCCTCCTGGCCTAAACCCCCTAATTGCCCATCTGCTCTCCTTTCCTCTCTGCGCCTTCAGACCCCTGTGCAAGTGTGCTGAGAGCTCTCTGCTGAGGGGGGCCGCCCTTGGCAGTAGTCTCATGTCCCGGTGGCACAGTCCCCACCCCCATCTCTGCCCACCAGCTCCTGTGTACGTACTGCCCCTGTCTCTGCCCACCAACTCCTGTGCACGTGCAGCCTGTTGGACAGTCGTGACTGGGACACCATTAGGACCAATTAGCATATTACCTCTTTATATATATATAGATAATACTGGTTCACTCAGGATTTGTGGCACCAAATCCCAAGAAAGGAAGATGATCAAATTTATTTTCAGGTTCTGAGTTTCCAGTGCTGGAAACTCCAATTTCTCACTCATAGAATACGTTTTATACGAGTAGCCCAGTGTTTACTGGAAGAACAAAATGTTATAGGCAAATAGAGTTGGCTGAGTCATACACATTTTCATCTCAAAATGAGTTACAGGCTGAAGAGCTAGGTATTGTCAGTGAAAAACAGTAACAAGTTGTGATGCAACTGAAATATTTCAAACTCTCCTAGGGAATTTCTGAATACCATCAATTCCTGGTGATATCCATCTATTTTATCAATGCCAGCTAATCCTATCCTACTAATTACTAAGACAATAAAACACCCCGATGCCTGTGCCTAACAATCTCATGAGTTTTTCCACTGGCCTCTACATTGTCACTCCTCAGTGACAAAGCTCTAAAACCTCAGCAAGAACCCTCACTGCTGAGTTTCCCCAGCTAGTAAATAAATAAAGTTTTGATTTCTTAGGTTCTCTTCCAGTTCTGGAAAGTTTGAGTCTCTTCTTTTATAAGAAAATATAAACTTCCTAAAACTGAAAATAAAACAAATTTGCCTACAATAGAAATGTGGTTGACATTTTTCTCTGATTTTCCTATCTCAGTTCATTGTACAATAATTTCAAAACTTACGATTTATTTTTCAGTTCATTCACCCCCTTCTCTTCTATTTCCCACAGAAAGCATCACCTAATTAATCCAGGGTGAATTCCATTTCCCTACTGTCTCTTGCTTATATCCTTTCAAATCCATTCTCACAGCCTGAGACAGAAGTCCCCTCTTCAATTAGTGGGAAATAATTATAACAAACACTTTAGGATTTGGTATTATAAAATAAGTTTTGGTGTTATAAAAATGAAATGTGGTAGTTTTGACTAGAGCCTTCATTTCTCCACAGAATCACTCGGTGTGTGCTCAAGGTATCATCAGTTGATACTGAATAGAGCAGGTTTGGATTGGGTTTGAATGAGATGGGTGTCCCAAACAGATAAATTCCATCTCTAGATGTAAGTGAATTGAGAACTGCAGGCCATAAAGATGAACTTAAGAGTTTACAGTCAAACCTTGGTTCTACAACGACTCCCATCTCTAACAATTCGGTTCTTGACCAAGTTGTTCACAGAAAAAAAATGTCCCCGTTTTCAAATAATATATGATGATGCATTGTAGAACTATACACCTGAAACCTGTATAATATTTTCACCCAATGTCACCCCAGTGAATTCAGTTTCTAAAATTGCCCATTTCCTAATCTAGCAGTGGCTCCCAAATGTCTATTGGCTAAAGTGTAAATTCCTCAGCCTTGATTTTTATTTCTAATCTCCCCACCTCTTTACCCAACTGAGTCAAAGGTAATTAATCTCTTCTGGACCTGATGATCAGTTACTGCCACGAATCTGGTTGTACCTATTCTCTCCCTACAAAATGTGCCCTTGGCCTCACTCTAAGCCACCCCCTTTCCCTCACAGCAAGAAATGGAAACATGGCACTAATGGAAACAGCATATGGGGGCCAGAAGGTTGGGGTTGTTGCATGATTTCAGGCCAGAAAAGAGGTTCAGAAGGTTAAGCTGGCCTTGCAGAGGTTTGGTAAAGATTAGAAATAATACACATAAAGTGAATGCCCAGAAAAGGCACTTGATAAATGATTGTCATTATTATTATGCCTAAAGCTTAGTCAGTCTTTAATATCCAGCTCAATACCATAAAAAGCACTGTTTTTTCTCTCTTATAGTCACCAGAGTATTGCCTATCATTTCTACAAAGCTCTCTCAATTAAGGAGCCTGTCTTATATATCCTCATATCCCAGAATGTCTTGCATCTACCATACAAACAGTGAGCTTTTAAGAAATGTTGGGTGAACAAAGACATTAATAAAAACTCAAAGAATTAAATTACTGTTAAGTATCTTTTATTGCACTTAATTACTTTGAAGCATATATTTAAAGAATATCTTTTAAAATAAAGTTTTTATCTGGATTTCTTAGGGAATAAGTCATTCTGGGTAAGAGTGTTCTAGGAGCTCACTGTTGAATGAACTTTCCAAGATGTTTATTTTTTAATGGACAACTTTTTAAAACACTCTCTAGCATTCTTCAAAAGAGCGCCGAACAACTAAAATGACTTCTGTACTGGTCACCCCGTCTCCATTCCACACCCAGCCCCGGGAGGAGTGAGCTCTGGTTGCAGGCGCCAGGCAGACATGGGACTTTCCTCTCGTGCATTCGCACTGTTACCTGAGCCACTTGGCTGGTAAAAGACAGTCCTTACATTTATTTGAATGAGTGGTAAACTTAATATCCTCAGGTGTTTATAAAATTATTAGGGTTTTTCAGAATTTTGTTTGCATCATGCTGAATGGGTGAGCTTGTCAAAGAACCTATCAACAGATAACTAAAATGATGATATCATGAGAGTATTTTTAATACCACTGACATTTACTGAACACTTATCAGGTTGTAGGCACTGAATTCAGTCAGCATCCTATCTAATAAAGAGGGAATATGCTAATTGACCCTTACACTGTCACAAAGATGGTGGCACCCACAGCCAATAAGGAGGGAATATGCCAATTGACTGCCCCGCCTTCAAAGATGGCAGCGCCCAGTCCCCTCAGCCCCACCACACGCCTGCCTCCAGAGTTCCCCAATCCCCTCAGCCGCCCAGCTGCCCAGGGACGGCCTGAGGTGCAGGCAAGCCTTGGATGGCGGCTGCCCAGCCAATGCCCAAGGTGCAGGCAAGCCTCAGATGGGGGCTGCCCAGTCGCCCAGGGCCGGCTAGAGGGGCAGGTAAGCATTGGATGTCAGTTGCCCAGCTGCCCAGGGCTGGCTGAGGCTTGCGCTGCCAGCAGTGGTAGCTGCAGAGGTGTAATGGGGCATCGCCTTCCCTTGATCGCCGGGTCACCTTCAGCCTCTGAGGGCTCCTGGACTGTGAGAGGGGGCAGGCCGGGCTGAGGGACGCTCCCTCCAGCGCATGAATTTTCATGCACCAGACCTCTAGTATTGTTATAATTATATCTATCTTCATAATAAACCTAAGAGTAGTTCTGTTTCACTTTTCATTTTACAGATGAAAAAGTGAAGCTCTGAGGGGTGAAGGGTCTGCCCTAGGCTGAACAGTTGCAGTCAGTGGTATAATCCAAATGAGAATACTCACACATCACCCTGCTGCTTCCCATCTTTCAGTCAGCATTCCCCAAAGTGGAATGATCTGCATAAGTGATTTTTAGAAAGATAACAAAGCTTGATCCTTTAAACATCCAAATAACATACCTGAAATCTTTCCAACATGCATGGTTACATAGCCTTCATGTAATGCACAGAGTATATAGCATGATTGTTATATACTCTGATGTTGAGCTTTGGGAAACTCAGTGATGGCCTGAGCCTGCGGAGGGGAAGAGAGCCTAAGCAGGCCTTTGTTGAATTCCCCTCAACTATGGTTTGAGTCTGTCAAATGAGAGTCACAGCCATTTGTAGAAAGCCTGCTCTCTGACTCCGTTTGGGTTGATGATGCAGTCCCTTGCTGAGTATGTCTTCTGACTTGAAGTTATTACTCTACCCGGTGATCTGTGGCTTTTGCTTCTTACCTTCCAAATTTCTTAGGCCAGAACTACGAGGATCAGAAAAAAGTATATAGAATGCCTGATGCAAAATCAAGCCACATGTTCTCCATACTTGATGAGAACAGGAATAAATCACCCTGTGAAACAAGGATAGTTTTACTGTTGCTGATGACTTCAGAGTACTTCTTTTTGTGGTCTGGTTGCTATTGCATAAGTAGAAGAGAGCATATATCTAGGTGCTATAATTATCATTAATATCCTATATAATAAAGAGGTAATATGCAAATTGACCATCACACCCTCGCACAAGATGGCCACCCCACATTGTCACAAGATGACTGTGCCCATGTCGTCACAAGATGGCCACCACAAGATGGCCAGCAGAGGAGGGCAGTTGTGGGCAATCAGGCCAGCAGGAAAATGCAGTTAGGGATGACCAGGCCAGCAGGGGAGGGCAACTGGGGGTGACCGAGCTGGTAGGAGAGGGCAGTTGGGGGTGACCAGGCCATCAGGGGAGGGCAGTTAGGGGCGACCAGGCTGGCAAGGGAGGGCAGTTGGGGGTGATCAGGCTGGCAAGGGAGCAGTTAGGCATCAATCAGGCCAGCAGGGGAGTGGTTAGGGGTGATCAGGTTGGTAGGCAGAAGCGGTTAGGGGCAATCAGGCAGGCAGGCAGGGGAGCAGTTGGGAGCCAGTAGTCCCGGATTGTGAGAGGGATGTCCGATCCCTGTGAGATCGGGCCTAAACTGGCAGTCGGACATCCCCCAAGGGGTCCCAGGTTGGAGAGGGTGTAGGCTGGGCTGAGGGACATCCCCCCAAATGCATGTATTTCGTGCACCAGGCCTCTAGTAAACAATAATTTCCTTAAAAATGAATCTTGATTAAGCAAGGTTTGGTCTATATAACTTCAGACAAAAAAAGGGATTGCATATATATGCTGAACTCAAAAGTCTCTTCCTGTAATTAGGCTAGCAACAGCAAGATGGTCACAGTATAATGCAGCATGAAAGGTTTGCATTATATATAAAGGCGATTTCTTCCCAATGAGTGGTGCTCAACACTGAAATGATTTACCAAAAGCTTTTTTCTTTTCTTTTTTTTTTTTTTTTTTTAGCACAGTGACCCTATAAGAAAATTTTAATGACATTTAAAGAAAACATGATTTTGCATTCATTTTTAAGAGCCAAAATAATTATTAGCAAATATGGGTATGTTTAAATTTGTAAAAGTGAAGCAAAACTTTTATTCTTCGACTTCAGGCCTAGATTAATATTTAAGAAGACAGTACCCACTTTATTATTTCAAAAAAAAACAAAACATAGACAGTCCTTTCACAAATATGTCTAACACTAATACATTCTCAAAATATCTGAGAAATACGGCCACATGTGGTAAGAAGATTAAGGTGTTTTCTGGCAACAATCCCAAAAGCAGAACTTCACTGTAAAAAACAAAAAAAAATTGGTGGGGGAGCCACGGGGGCTGCCTTCTGTCCTATCCATCCACAATTTCTCAAACTGCAGACCTGCTGTTGTTTCTGACACATCTGCTTTGCAATGGAAAATCGTGTTTTCTTTCCTAAGAATTCTCCAAAAAGCCCTTAGGCTCCTCGTCGTGGTTTGCACAGCCTGAGAGTTTTCATTTAAAGTTTTCACACTGTTTTTAAAATTCTCCATTTTTGTTTCAAAAATAGTTAAGCAAAGTCCACAAACCTCTGATTTTGGCTTCACATTTTAGCTACATGGAAAAGGTAGAGAGAAACGTGCAGAGAAATTCTTTAGATTTCAATAAATGAGATTACTCATAGTGACCAACATGGTTTTCCCTCCTTCCTCTGCTGTCAGGAATGAAGGAGGAAAGCAGCTATTTGTTTAATCTCATCCCTATTCCTGGGATGTACAATCTACTATGAAATGAGGAAACCCACAGGTGAAATCTACTCCTTCTTACTCTGGGACACCTCCGATGATCCATATTGTGGGAAATAGAATAGACAGTGAAATGATCACAGAAACATATGACATTCTCCCCCGATGATCTCAGCAAGGTTGACACTGATGTTCTCCATGGGGACTGAAGTGGAATAAACCCAGAGAAACTACAGATTTCTCAATCGGAAGCACACCAGCTTCATTGTGCTCAAAGTCCAAACTCCCACTCCTAAGGATATAGCACCCACTCACCCTGCATTAAAAAATAAATACATGGATAATACATTTGATCTTTTCTACATCAATTATGGGTAAATATAATGAACAAATTGAAACTTTTTTTCATAATACAATGGGGCTGAGAAAGCAGAGAAGTGACAAATATACACATGTATCAAGCCTTGACAACTTGAGCATTTATTTCTTGTCACCTTTTATACAACAGAATGTTTTTTTGAAGCAGACATATCCATTTTAAAACTCCCTAGTCATGCCTCCCTGATGGAATTCTTTTAAAAGACATGATCACTGTATTTCTACGTTCTTAGGTGGTCCAACTTGTTGGAAGTGGGGATAATCTAGTTATAATGGATTGGCCTTGCCCTATGAGACAGGTGTCATTCTAGAAACTCACTTGTAAGAGAAGAAAATTTGCATAAATGAGAGATAACTAGAAATAGAAAATGAATGGTCTGATACGTAAAATAGCAGTCTGATCTCACAGCTGTTTGTTTGAAGCAGTCTTCCTATTCTGCTTCTTTAGGTCCCTCTTCAATTTTACTAATAAAATTCTTCCCTAACATTTTTCATTCCTCTTCAGGTATCCTCTTCTTTCAAAATGCCAACCTTTAAAAGTCTACGGTCTGAAGCCTTGAGTCTTTTTATCCATAATGTTACCATGACAGGTCCCCTTTCATTCGATGCTTCTGTGGGTTCTCTTTTATAAATCCCTTGTCCTTCACTGGTCAGGGTCAAGTACCAGGGACCGGGAGACCAGACCCTCTCTTGGCAGGACCAGCAGGATAGAAAGGCTGTTAAGAATGTGGGTTCTGAAACAGGATAAAAGCAATTGACTTCTAGTTCTACCTTTACTTCTGTGTGACTGTAGGCACAGAGTTACTCACATTCTCTATGGCTGAGTCTCTTCAGCTATAAATGAAAATATATTTCAGACTTGTTGAAAGATGAAAATGGCAAAATATGTATACTGCACTTTCCAAGATTCAGGGCTAAAATAAGAATCAGCAAAGGGAGCTGTTAGGGTGAGCTCTACCTTCCAGAGATGACATGATCAGAAAGCAATGTTCTGGTTAGATGCTCTGCTCTCGCGAGACTGAGATTTGCATAAGGGGCTGGATGTGGAACATGCCCTAGTTCTGGAGGCCTTGCCTGGATGACGGTCACATGGCCTAGGGTAGGCTGCGGGACTGCTTCCTTTCCTCCTCATCACACACTCATCAGCACCACAGAGTTCTGTGTGAACTATGCTTTGTTGAAATGCACAGAATTTCCTTAATTTCCATCTAATCTACATCATTTAGCACAATAGTTTTCCTCTGCAATGTGTCTGTTATTAGTCTCATCCCACCACGTTTTCAGATAATATGAATCTTCTGATAAGACACAGGCTGAATATTTTCATTCTTTCAAAATTCATTTGTTGAAATCCTAACCCCTAAAGTAATAATATTGGGAGATAGGGCCTTTGCGAGGTGATTAGGTCATGAGGGTGGAGACCTCATAAATGGGATTAGCGCCCTTTTTAAAAAGACCCCGGAGTGGTCCCTCGATGCCTCCTTAAGCGAGAACACTGTGAGAAGATAAGTCATTGATGAACCAGGAAGAAGTCCTTCCCCAGAAAGCAAATCTACCGGAGCCTTGATCTTGGACTCCCCAGCCTCCAGAACTATGAGAAATACATTTCTGTTGTTTACTAGCCACCCAGTCTACGATACTTTGTGGTAGCAGCTCAAACAGGCTGAGATATGGTATTAATGTGGCAAATGGGCTTTGTTAATCATCTGGCAAGTCTGGATGCCTTCAGTACTGAAGAAGCTGGTGCATAGAGCCAGCAGCACAAAGAAGCTTGGTCCATCAAAGGGCCCCAATCAGGAAGATCTAAAATGATAGCTTGTTGACATGTTCCCTAGTCACCCAAGCTCACAGCTAGTACAACTGCATGAGAAAGGGTCTGGGTGTTCATCATCTTCCGTTAGGTAAACATGGCTCATGTATGCCCTACAGTAGGACATGACGTTTACCTTCCTTTACTGTGATTTATACTTTCTTCCAAAAGTGGCTTCCACATTTCCTTACATTCTTTTTTAAAAAAATATATTTTTACTGATTCCAGAGTGAAAGGGAAAGGGCGAGAGAGATAGAAACATCAATGATGAGAGAGAATCATTGGTCAGCTGCCTCCTGCACGCCCTACACCCGGAATAGAGCCCGCAACCTGGGCATGTGCTCTGACCAGGAATCAAACCATGACCTCCCGCTTCATAGGTCGATGCTCAACCACTGAGCCACACCGGCTGAGCCATTTCTTTACATTCTTAAAAGGAATGTACGGGCTGCCATTTTCTCTTTCGTGATAAAATCACAGTCATCCTTCGATGTTCGAGCTGTGCCACTGAGGACAAATGCCGGCAGGGGACCCTCCATGTGAGAGCTGCCTGCCCTGCCCGGAAGGGCTCCAGGCTGCTATGCTTTTTCACTTCTCATATTTTTTTAATAGTTTAACTCTCTCCTCCCTTGTTGTCAAGCTGTCAGTCAGCTGTCACTTTTTACTGCTGTCATGAGCCTGCCTTTATCACACCCCCAATTGGATGCTGCTAATCTGTTGTCAGCTGAGCAAGAAGACAATTGGGAGCTGAAATTGAATTTGCAATCAGTGGGGTGAGAGCACTGGAGGGAGATTTTGAGTTATGGGTTCTAGTTCCTGCTCGTCTTTATCTAGCTATGTGATTACCAGGAGACACTTACCTTCTCTGGGCCTCAGTGCCTTCATCCATAAAAGGAGGAGGAGAATGTGTGTGTGTGTGTGTGTGTGTGTGTGTGTGTGTGTGTGTAAAAGAGAAAGACACACAGATACGCAGAAAGAGAAAGAGGTCTTATCCGGACTTGAATCCTAAGTTCGTGTGGCTACCAGAAAGAATGTATGAAACTTTCCTGTGAGTTAGCAGAATGCAGGGTGGGGTACCACTGACACTTAAATTGAAAAATTCAAGGACACATTTTAGTCATCACTTTAGTCAATCTCATTCCTCTGCTTTCCCTACTGAGCATCATCTTTTTTTTTTTTAATATATTTTATTGATTTTTTACAGAGAGGAAGAAAGAGAGATAGAGAGTTAGAAACATCGATCAGCTGCCTCCTGCACATCCCTCACTGGGGAAGTGCCCACAACCCAGGTACATGCCCTTGACCGGAATCGAACCCGGGACCTTTCAGTCCGCAGGCCGATGCTCTATCCACTGAGTCAAACCGGTTTCGGCTGACCATCATCTTAAAACACTCTTCCCTTTGTTCCACAAGGGAATTCTCTCATTGTTGACCTTCTGACCCCTTTATCTTCTTTTCTCATTTCAGTCCTTGGCTCTTCCTCTACCAACCCTTTAAGTATTAAGAGTGCCAAAGGCCAGTCCAAACTTAAAGGGCAGGGCAATGATAAGAAGCCAACAACAAGTTTGAAAAGCAGCAACCTATGTGTCCCAGAAACCAACTGAAGGATGTGTCATAGTATGTCAATTACTGTGATACGTCAAGTAAAATGAGGACTGAGAGGTGACCACAGGATGCAGAGACATGGAAGTCACAGGTGACCTGGACAGGACAAAAACTGTTTCAGTGAAGTAGCTTTTGGAGAGAACAATGGTAATGAAATTAGCAATAACAAATAACAAGTCTTGCAAGAAGTTTTGGTCCTGAGAGAAAGAAGGAAATGAGGCAGTAGTGGAAGGGAGAGGTGGACTCAAGAGAGAATTTTTTCAAAAGATGTAAAACCTAACAGCATTTTTGTATGCTAATAGTATGATCCAGAAGAAAGGAAAAATGATGATGCAGAAGAGAGAAGAAAAACTTGTTAGAACAGCAGTCCTTAGGTTTGGGAGAAGGATGGGCTCTGACAAAGAGTGGAGTGGAGGAAGGGCCTCAGACAGGAGCAAGGCCAGTTCACCCACAGGACCGGGTGTGGAGATGGAGACCAGGCCCCAGAGGCACACAACTGTGTAGACATGGTGGTGGCAGAGGACAGAATTCTCACCTGACTGCCTCTATTTTCTCAGTCATGATCTGAGGATGAAATTAGAGCCTTTACTATTAGATGTTTACAAAGGAAGGAAAATGCAGGGTTATTTATTTATTTATTTATTTATTTATTTATTTTTATTTTTAAAATATTTTATTTATTTTTTACAGAGAGGAAGGGAGAGAGATAGAGAGTTAGAAACATCGATCAGCTGCCTCCTGCACATCTCCCACTGGGGATGTGCCCGCAACCCAGGTACATGCCCTTGACCGGAATCGAACCTGGGACCTTTCAGTCCGCAGGCTGACGCTCTATCCACTGAGCCAAACCGGTTTCGGCAGGGTTAGTTATTTAAAAGAGGAGAATGTGGTATGCTTGCCAGGCAGATCAAGGTTCCATCTGAATTTAGGAGTAATGGGTTTAGAGTAGACCAATAAGAATGGCAGGATGTCTTCTCCTCATTAAATACAAAGGAAAGGCGGCAAAAGATTTGAAAGTATATGCAAAAGAGTATTACAATAGAATATGAGAATTAGGCTGGGGAAGAAGGAGGGGAATTAGGGTAAGAGAAGAATGAAAGTGAGGGGTTGGCTCAATCAATGGGTGGTAGGTTCTCTGAAGGTCAAAAGGCTGAGTCAGAGTGATAAAGAGAATAAATAAACTGATCTATTTATATGGCAGAGTAGTTTTCTCTTTTTTAAAAATATGTTTTTATTGATTTTTTGAGAGAGAGGAAGGGATAAAAGCATCAATGATGACAGAGAAACATCGATTGGCTGCCTCCTTCATGCCCCTTTCCGGGCATCAAGCCCACCATCGGGGCATGTGCCCTGACTAGGAATTGAACCGATATCTCTGGGTTCCTGGGTTGACACTCAACCAGCCGGGCTCTCTTTTTTCTTTTTAGTACCTCTCTATTTTTCATGTGCTCACTAATAAAGAGAGAAGAACACTGCCCTTTATATGCAGGTGACAATAAATGTGCTAGGTTATAAAAGAATGGGATGGGGTGTTAATAAGATGAATTCATCTCCATTGGGACACTACTGTATGTCAGGCATTATGCTAGGCATTTGCCACACACTAATTCATTTAGTCACAACATCATACCTATGAGGTTATAAGGCAAAAATAATCATGACCATTAAAGAACCTAAGCTCAGGGTCATTTCACTTATACTAGTACAGGTCACAGAGCTTGTAAGGCAGACTCAAATACATGTATGTGCAACTTTGGTGTTAAAGATATTTCCCATCCAAAAATAAATTCATATAATGAAACATTTTCAAGTGAACATTCGTTCTGTATACTGTGTCCTGCTCTTTGACAATAAAGCAGTGGAGGGGGAGGAGGACATGAGGTCACAGCAGGTGCCACAAGCCAAATGTTACTGAATCCCTATGTGACAGACATGTTCTGTGTTTTAACAGTTATCCACATTATAAAGCCTCACAGATTTTGCTGAAATATGGCGTTTTCCCTTCCCTGTTTACTATCCATTATTATATATTATTACAGCACATTGTATTAATAATTTAATTGTACCTTCTTCTTTGTTTTTACTTGAACCCATTTTTGCCATGACCAAATAATATTTGTAAAGGGAGAAAGATATAAGCATTCAAAAACTGTGTTTGTATTTTAAAATCACATTGGCGACTTTGCCTTTGGAATTACTAAGTATTTTTCAACATCTCAACAAAATAATACTCTTTTAAGACTGGAGGCATTAGAATGATTGTCATTCATGCAAATAATCACTTACTTACACTATATGAGTTTGGGTTGGATAAAGCAAATTACCATTTGAAAATAACTCAAATAACACTCTGGGCTAAGACCTCGCTTATGAATGTTATCTTGGCCACAATATTTCTTAACCTTCTTCCATTTAGCGAGATGTATTTATGGTAATACAGTATAAATTAATAAACTATTCAATTGCCACAGGTGTATTAAACACATAATGATGGAGGGATATGTCATATGCAAATGAATTTAAAACAGTATTTATTTGGAATTCTATAGCAGTAATAATTAAGATGTGCTATAACCACCTATTTATCTAAAGATGTATATTTTTACTTTATATTATATGAAAAACATAAAAACATGTCAAAAATAAGGTTCATATTTTAAAAATATGATCTAAAGTATAAGCTGTGTTTGAGATAATCGTGGATCTAATGTATAACAACTATATTTTTCAAAAGTTGAAATTTATCAGACATAAGAAAATTGTATTTATACAAGTACATAGTATACATACATATATGTATGTATCTGAAAATCGATGGTTATCTTAGTTTCACTTAGCTTGATAGTATTCAAAACTGTAAATAAACCATTTAATGTTTTTGACAAATGACCAACATTGACAGGAAGCTTGGACAGTACAAAAAAATGGAATAAAAATTCATAGGGCCCCAACTTTAATCTAGTCTGTGACAATAACCAGCTGTGTGAGTTCAAGACAATCTCTGCCCCCTGGGCCTGCTCTCTGAACTCTGTAAAGTAAGGACTGGGCAAGGTGCTCTAACTGAAACTGTATGACTCACTCATTTGACTTGGTATTAGGCATATTTTTCTTCAATGAAATACTTACTAATAAGAAACTCAAATAAACCAGCATTGGGGTGTGGATGAGGACAACTGTCTCCATAGCAAAATCTGGACGAGCTCTGTAAGTCCAGAACACAGAGAGTACTGGCTGCATAGCACGGATGGACATTAAATCGTTTCCTGCCTTCATTTCAAGGATGGGGAAGAGACAGCTGTCCCTGAACTCTTTTTAAGGACACAGCCAGTTACAAAACAGCAGCATCCCCAGCTAGTGTGAATCCCACTGAAGCAAACTTACTATTCACAAGGGAGAAATACTTCTGGTGGTAGTAAAAACAATTTTGCTAGGTTTAATCAAAAGTGAAAAGGAATTCTAAAATGTTCCCTTTGAGCCACATCATTCGTTGCTAATTCAGGGTGGGCCTAGCAACCAGGGTAATAAAAAATGTCCTTAGTAACTGAGAAAGAGAAATGGCAATTAAGCGCTTTTGTGACCCAACACAGAATACCCAACTCTCTATTAAGATAATATAAATAATAAAAAATGGAAGAAGGGAAAAAGTGAAGAAAATAGCATGGAAAATGAAAGTAATCCAAGCAGCAAACTTTAGCACTGATTTACTTAGAACAGTTATTATTATACATATACATCAATGGATATAAGCTGAATGCAAAAGTTGAGAAATAGGCTTGATGATGACTTCTTTAACAAAACAAGGAAAGAACCAAAACAGTAAGTGTTAAAAGTCAAAACAGCTTGTTTTAGCAAACAAATAAATAAGATAAAAGAAAGGAAGATCTCAATATCAGAAGTAACCATTCAGTGATAGGTCGGACAAATGATTATTTAAAATCTTTGCAAATCACAGCATGGTGAAATGGAATTCGATTCTCTAATTAACCATGCTTATGCTGAGAAGATAAAATTGGCAAGAAGAACACCAATTGCTACACAGTTGGGAAATAATTTGACAAACAGAGTCAAACGTACTGACCTGCTCACATCAGGAAACCTGATGGGATAGTAAATAACTTGGCACTTGGGTCTGATGATGCTTTCCAGATCCTTGGGTCTGTGGTCAGGAATCAGCTTCATAAATTTCCCAATAGAAGTGAGAAACGACTCCATATTAAAAAGAGAGTTGAATACCACCACATCAGCCACCAGGCTATAAAGGGAAAGGATAAATACAAATGATGAGCCCAACAGAGTTTACACTGCACCTTGGGCTTGCAAAAAAAAAAATACTCTGCACTTCCATAAGTAGTTATCAAAATGCCTCTAATAGATAAGTTCATTTTGTTATATTATACTAGAGGCCCCATGTATGAAATTCGTGCAAGGGGCTTGGCCCTCGCAGCCCCAGCTGGCCCTTACGGCCCTGGCTTCGTCTGGAAGGTCGTCCGGATGGTCATTTGGCTGTTTGGTCTAATTAGCATATTAGCTCTTTATTTATATAGGATCATGGGAAGTTAGATTGTTGGTGTCAGGATGAAAGGCAGGAGAGGAATTAAATGATTTAATGCTTTCCTGTGAGGCTTCAAAGCCAATTATATTCTTCTACAATGTCAGGAACTTTCTATACTATCAATAGCAATAAGTACAGTAGGACCTTTTGCTTTGTGACCCAACCACCCATGTTGGTTTCTCTGTCAGTGATGGAGGTTGTTTTATACCATACTACTGAGAACAGAATGTCTGCCATATTTTTCACTACCTCCAAGGGGACTAATTGAGATAAAGCTGTTTCATACTAGAGCATACCTTCAAAGTATGTGGTTGAAGTCTCTTTCTTGTTTTAACCCTTGCTTCAAGAAACTTTTTAAAGTTCTGGGCTATACAGGAGGGATCATATGGGGCCTCTACAAATAATTTCACCAAGATATTTGAAATAGTCAGAGAAGTAAAAGAAATTGGCAGAAATCATTACATAAAGGAACTCATTATAAAGAATCACAATACCATGGACTTTCATAATTAAACAAAACAAATGCAATATTGGCTACTGCTGTAAATGAAAGACTGTGCTCCTCCCCATAATATTTTTAAAAAACAAAAAGCAATCTGAAATACACAGCTATAAGACAATGTGAAAACAAAGTCTGTGTGTCATAAATACATGAGCAATTTTCAGAATTTTCTATAACATATTCTTGGAAACCAATGACCACAAATGATAACCATGGGTGAGGGCAGGATAAAACATAAGTACAGGGTGAGGCAAAAGTACATTTACAATTGTGAGTACACAAAACACGGAGCTTATATTCTTGTGTTATTGTATTATTTTCCATATGAACAACTGTGAACTCACCTTTGCCCCACCCTGTCTATAGTATAAATATGTACTATGTTCCCTTTATGCGTCAAAATACTGATTTCAGAGATCATTGTTTTGATTTTTTTTAAATGGCCCTCTTTGCTTTAAGCAGGGGATTTTCAACTGGAGTGCCACAAGAATTTTTAAAACATGCAATATCTGACTATTTAGTTAGGGGCACTGACCTCTTTTCCCTTAGATTGTCAATTAAAAAATGACAGCAGCCAACACAGCAATAGCTGTCTGGTGTGACTGAATCAAAATTATACCTATTTTTTAATCATATTGGCATAAAATATATTTTTGGGTGTGCTGTAGAATTTTAGTAATTAGTTTTTGTGTGCCATGAGATAAAAAAGGTTGATAATCGCTGTTTTACCTAGTAAGCAATGAAACGGTGTCTCAGTGTCACCGGATCTTAATAAAATGAATACAAATGCTTTGATATAGGATCCAATAGAAAAAACAGTTTTACTTCACCTTTAAAATGACAGGTAAAAAAAAAAAAAAAGACTGAAAGAAGACATGCAAGTCCATAGACTGCAAAACACAGATAAATAAGCAGAGCTTATAGAAGAGGAATACACACCATAGCACAGCCTCAGGTTAGTTTAATTCACATTTACTGAGACAGCTAAAGTTCCTGTTATTAATATAGAGCGGAATAAAAAACGAACAAAAAGAATGTTGACCTGTCACCCCTATGCCTGCCTCACAAAACTGCTTTCCCATACAAGTTATTTTTTTTTTTAGTTGTGACCTAGTGCCAATTTGGGGATAGGGGTGATTACAACATGGATAATACAAAAGAATGTCAGAGAAGTGCTGACACAACACCAAGCAATAAGGAAGCCAATATAATAATATAGCAAAAGTTGAAGGATGTTTTACAGCTAGTCTGTTTTCACCATATGTCACATATTGTAATAGCGACCCACAGGTCATCATATATAGTTGCGACATGTGTTCGTAAGTCAGAGGGTTAGTGAAACCTCTCTTTAAGGTGAGTGCTTATGTCAGTCATCTCTAAAGTCCTTAACTGCCACACGGCCAGGAAAGAAATCTCCCAGTGCCAACAAAAGCAGAAGTCAGCAAGAAAACTAGAGAAACATTTGAGGAAGCGGGAGTCATATGTTTCAAAGAGAATCTGAACAGGACTGCTTCCTGACACTCTTATTTTTCCTCTGGATAACTGTGAGCCATTTTTTTCTTATTAACAAGCCAACCAATGATCAAGTCCACTTTTTTCTCTCCAAGCATGTCTAACAGTTTACCCTCATGAGAAGAGCAATGCTGAAAAATCATGTAGGAGTTTTTATAGTCTCATTGCTACAAGCAAAAACAATCTTTTATGGAAGAGAGAGATGAGGGGCAGTAAGCTAAATTTTTTTTTCCAAATATCCGCATACAACCCAACTACTTACAATCTTAACACCCAGTCTATGCTAAATTAAAGATCCAAGATAGTTTACAGAAATACTCTTTTTCATGCATTTCCTCCCTGATATGAGTGAGTGTAACTTCCATTAACTTTAAAGCCACCCATAAAGGGAAAAATGGGCTTAATTTTTTCCCCCAGTTATTTCTCAAGGGTAATAAACACACACTATCTGAGGAAAAGAATGATGCTAATTCAAGAAATCAAAAGAATATTACAAATGTTTTCCATATTGATAAAGCACAAAATGATTTTATTTTTGTTTTTAAAACATATTTCCCTTCTCTGTTTCAATATAAAAGAAAGTATTTTAATTTTATTATGAAATTTTAAAATGGTTGCTTTTTTATGAGACATTTGATGGGAAGCAGTTCCACTCTTTTGATAGCACTGCTACTTCACAATTGAAGCAGCTTGTAAAAATGATTGCAGAAAAGCATTCACAAAATGCTCAAAACACAGACGCAGCGCCATAGAGCTGCTTTTCTATGTCAACTAAACTATGGACTATACTTGCAAGAGTTGAGAGTCTCTTTAAACACATCAACAATCCCAATTGCTAATAACTGTTTAAAAAGGTGAGTAAAAATTAGCCATTCACGGCCAAACTTAGTCAATTCGATTGTTGCAGTTGTGTGAATAGGATGCAATAGCCAAGCCGTTTCAGGGTTGTTATTAACTTCTTTCATTAAGTAAGCTTCAGGAGATACACTTTGTTGAAGTAACAAGAGAGAAGGACCATCACCTTTGAAATGTCATGGTATTTTAAGGCAGTGCAATTTCAGAAGACTCAATGAGGGGGCGAAAAATACCAACAACTACCTAAAGATTCATTTTCCATAGTTTTCTTTTACAAATTATATAAAAACAAACAAACAAACAAACCTCCTTGCTCCATTACGTCTTATTTTTTGTTTACTCCTCTGAAAATTTCTATTTTGATTTTAGCTGGATTCATTGAAAGTGGTTGGCAAAAGAGCAGACTGACTGCCCTTTCCTGAAAGTATGTCTTAAACAGCAGATGAGAGAATCAGGGGTGAAGAAGGTCCCTGTGAACCCGTTGATTCCACTGTGAATGTTGTAGAAAGTAGATAATTAGTTCAACATATTAGATCTTATATACATATATAAATGTATATATTTATTTTATAAAAGGATTAGCTGTGATCCTATACATATATTGCAGAGGCATAAGTAATTACTACCATGGAAGGTATGTTTAAATAAACACTGTACCTATCTTAAGGTGTTTTAAAATAAGGGTACATTAGGTCTCCAGATTTAAAAGCTAACCATCTATCAAGATAGAAGTAGCAAAGGACTAAATATCAGGATACAGTTGATACCTACCATGAGAGAATTTGGTTGTATCCATACTGGAAATCCCTCTCCTGACATTTCTTGACAGGATATACCAATTGGTTCTCGTGGAAGTAGAGAATCTTTTTCAGCTTCCCAAGGTCAGGCCGAAGGGCAGCCAGTTCAGTCAGGTTAAGCACTGAGCTTGCAAAGAGGGTCCTAGGAAATAAGGAAATGAGGGTTCACTGTCCAGAGCACGCTTGACGGGTGTCATCCTTTGCCCTTCTTCCCCCTCCCCACATCCTACCCCCAGAAAAACACGTGCCCTACAGGGACACATCAATAGTTAAGAATTAATACCATGTAGCAGCATTCCAAGTCTTGATCTCTGAAAAAAGCAGCTGCTAAGAACTATAAAAGCTCCAAATCTCATTGGTCTTCTCAGCTCAGTTACTGAGAGATGCAAAAAAAAAAAAAAAAAAAAAAAAAAAAAAAAAAAAAAAAAAAAAAAAAGCTGGATGGGTTTTATTGAAAAAGGCAAGAAAAGCTCTATCTGAAGGACAAATGGAACAAAGATAAGGCTGACTGGGGAATACTTGGCTTGCCAGTTTCATTACACTTTACTTCTTTATGCAACCAACTACTGAAATTCAATATACAAGCAGAGATGGCACATGCTCATGTTATGACATAAACCCTTTTGATTTATGCAATAGACTTATCTAGTGTGGTCTTTTTCTCTTGGTATGTTTTCTCACCATGCCTCCCCCCCTTCTTTTAACGATTCTGCAATATTTCTGGGTGGGTGGGGGGTTCTAATCTTTTTTCTCTGCTACTGGACTACTAGTGGCACCAGATATACAATTTGTAAAACCCCTTATAGATCACATAGATATTTAAAAAATGAAGAAAGGCTGATTGATTCCCTTTCTTTGGGGGAGGGGAGGAAACTGAAAGCTTACCTACCATGTTTATAAAGGAAAGTGTCTATCAACTCACTCCTTCCCCAAACACTTACTAAATGCCTACTACGTGCCAGGGTCTAGCCAGGAAGAACAGAAAAGACGGACAAGGCTGCCCACTGCAATGAATGCTGCCTGTCATAGTGACGTACACAAAGTACTGAAGTTACAAACAGGAAGGAGAGAGAACTGCCTGGGACAGCCTGAAAATGTTTCACTAACGAGGTATCTACCACGTATGGACACAGGAGGTGCAAATTACAGTCCCTGAGCAGCCAAGTACATTTAGATGGTACAATTTTGATGGAATACCACCTTTATAACATAATGCAGCACCATTTGACCCTTGCAGCTTTAATTCCCAGTCTAAAAAATGAGGTTCGGGAAGGTTAGGAGTGTTCCTGGAATCACACTGTTGGAAAGTGGCAAAGCAGGGCTCCCGGTCTCGCAGCCCCAAGTGCTTTCCATTACGCCAGGGACATGAATTGGTCATGGGCGAGTTACATTGCAAATGCATTTTTCTGTACTTAATAAATACAAAATATCATCCTTGTTATTACCATGATTACAACTCCTATAAATCCGCCCTGGCTGACAAGCCAAACGGCTAACTTCAGGTGTTTATATGATCTGCAGCACTAGCCTTTCACATGAGAAGAGTGATTTCATAATAAGTGCATGTATCATAAAGAGGAATTCAAGTGTCTTCTTCATGGGCTACAAAAGGCACATCTGATCAAAAAGCAGTGATCTCAATTTTACACCCACATTGCTATATTAATGTCATGGTTTGTTGCTCTAAAGTAAAAAAAAAAAAATTAAAAATCTTACAAAGGAGATACACGATTGTTTAAATTGTCTCCGCGTACCTAACTAAAGCAAAGAAAAAAACTATGGCCAAAAAATGCCCTATTTTCACCAAAAATATTCCCACCACCACCTCATACAAGTCTTTCAAGAACTAAAATTGAAAATTCTGAAATATGAAGGTATTTGCTTATCTACAAATCTTATCCTTAGTAGAGAGAACAATAAAACATTAATCTCAATCAATATTTTCCTTAAAAGAAACTAGATGGCCACTTGTGGGTCTATTTATTGGAAAATTCTCCCCCTTTCCCTGTATCCCCACTCCCAGCCCCAACATACAAACCCATTCTTAATCATTAAGACCTGAGTAAGTTCAACATTTTTCACACACAAGGTAGAAAAATTCATTAAATGTGGTCCCCTTATTAATTGTTAATTACAAAGAAAAAATGGTACCTTTAAAATGGAGAAATTTGGTATACATGAATTCATCCAAGTGATCAAACTAAATATGACCTAATGGGACAAATTCATATCTTGTATTTCCCAATACAATATCCTGAGAAAGATTCAAATCACCAATGAGAAAGATACAAATCTGCCAGAAAAGCCTGATCTGAATTTGGTCATGAGGAAATGGACACATATCTTGCAAAATAACTGGGCTGGATCTCCAAGAAGGTCAATGTCATTAAAGAAAAAATATATATATAGATTAAAGGAAAATAAAGAAACCCCAAAGCAAAATGCCACTCTGATACTGGGTAGGGAAAAAGCAGCTATAAAGGAATTATGCAGACAACAGGGAGATTCTGAATATGGGCTGAATATAAGATTGTAAATTTTCATCAGGCTTAAATTTCTTAAGTTTAATAATTTTAATGGGTTTATATAGGATATTATCTTTCTTTTTAGGACGACTGTTGAATTGTTTATGTGTGAAGTTACATGATGTCTGCAACTAAATCTTAAATTGTCCAGTCAAAAGGCTACTAATAATAAATATGCATATGTATATATTTACATAGAGAAATAAAAACATGTGCAGATATTAACAATTAAGTGATTGGCATATTGTAATTCATTGATCTAGTCTTGCAAATTTTTGTTAAGTTATACATTATAAAACTACAATTTTGGGGAATACGCACAAAATGGCCTTAAGTAGAAGGGAAAACTATGCTACATGCCATAGGCAATAAATCCATCATATATGCACTTTTAGTCATAATCCAACTGTTAATTTCCTACATGAGAATTATCCTCAGGGTGGACCTGATAAATCAGTAGAAAATGTTTAACCAAGGTGAGTCCTACTCCTACCACACCCCTCCTCTTCTCATCCTACGAGCTGATCACTGCCTTCCAAGTCAAACTCCCAAATGAAACAATGCAATACATTCAGAAATGAAATGGCGATGATTTTCAAAATATTAACCACGCCAACACTTCCTGTAGTTTCTTCAGTCATTAACAGGAAATTCATTATATTTTTATTGCTGATCTTGAAATAGTCCTCATGCTCCTAATTTGTGGAAATTAGCTCTATCATTAGTAAAACAGGTCTCTGCTTTTTCACTTGTAAAGGGTAGTTAAATTGGCCAATAAGCAACTCCTCAAATATTCAGCTCGATGATTCCCCAAAATAAGCAATGAATAGGCCCTCAAAAGGAATGCAGGTGTGACTTATAGGCAATTTTCACTTTGCTTCCTTCCATCAATTGAAAAACAAAGTTTACAATCATACAATGAGTGACAGCACTCCATCAGCAGCTAATCCCTTGGCTCCCCACATTCCTCTTGCCTCAGGTATTATTCAAGCAATAAATCCTAGCAAGGTGAGCTTTAGCATCCCACACTGCGAGTCTGGCAGGAAAGGGCACAAGGTGATAGCGAACACCAGTAGGAACAAGATAATTCCTGACAGCTGCTGCTTGAGCACACGTTAAATTGAACAGTTTATCTCAGCGTGAAGATGTTATAAGGTTTTATGTTTAATATTTTTAAATTAACATAAAACCCAGAGAAAGCAGTTGGGCAATCTTTCACAAACATGACATACTACAATCACTGCATAAGCTGGATTAGTACTTATTACCACGCGACTACAGAATTAAGCTGTTTTTAGACCACCAAAGAGCTTTAAATTGCAACTTTTGTCTCTGTAAGAGAAACCTATATTTAAAATGTCTGCTAAATTCAAATTGGCGGCTACATCATTAAGTTACCATCTCACGAAAAGTATAAGTAAGCCACTATTAGAATCCAAAAGGCTCAGGCTGCCGGCACGTTAGCACCTTTCCATGTATTTGGGATTGTGTCCCTTCACACGGTCCGATTGTTCTCAGTGCCCAGTATATCTGCCATCTGAGTCATATTTGCTTGAGAAATACAAAATCATTCAACGCAGTGAAATTCAACATTCGAGGTTTTATCCTTTTCTTGAATAAACTGGTTGCTTGCCTTTCACCCTGCTGCCTTAATATGTAAAAAGAGATGCTGAGGTACATTTAAGCAATGTAGGAGTGAGGACACTATTATCAGGATGCACAACTCTGTATCTTAAAGGAAATGGAAAAACAACGAAAGGAGAAACAGAGACAGGCGTTCAGTATTCAGCCACCACGACACATAATCTAGTCATACTCCCTCATTCCTCATTCCTGCCCCATGAAATCTTTTCAACAGCTGCCCTACCCACTCACCCCCAACCACTTAAAACAAATCAGGATATATTACACAGGTTGACACAGATACCGGTTTGGGTTGTCACTCATACTGAATGATTCATTGTAGGGCTCCGTAGGCCCTGGCCAAAAGAGTCAATTCCGTTCTTCCAGCTGTGTGGCTTCACTCAATGCCTTGTCCAGATTCACGTTGCTCAGACTCATTCCCAAAGTCTTTGTTCTTTTCTGATTCCTGTCCCTTGATTTCCCCTCTCCAGGACTGTAGACCCTGTACTTGCTGTGATGTAGCATTTTCTACGATGATGGAAATGTTCTATATCTGTACTCTCTAATATAGTAGCGACTAGCTACATATGGCTATCCAGCACTTGAAATGTAGCGAGTGCAACCAAGGAACTGAACTTTAAATTTAATTTAATTTAATTAACTTAAGTATAAACTAAAGAGCCATACAGTAATGCCTGCTGTGTAGGAAAGCACAGCTCTGAATGGACCAGCTTGACTTAACCTAACACTCCACCCATGGCACCTGAATGCATTTCCTCACTTAATTGATCTGCTTGTACAGATCCTTGACTGGATTCTAGTAATCTAATTGTGAAGTTCCTCCTGGCCAGGCTCTCCAATTCTGGAATGACACTATTTCCTTTTTCCTTCTGATAATTAGAAAACACATATTCATTGCAGAAATGTTTTAAGTACAAAAAATATATATAAATTAAAGAAATATCACCCACAACCACCCCAAAAAGAGATAGCCACTATTTGCATTCCAGCAATCATTTAGCCAATTGTATGTTGAGAATCATCATTTGCAAGATACTAGACTAAATGACAGACATAAAATAGGAAACAAAGTAGCTAAGGCAAGATGAAAATTGACAGGTTGAGGAACTAAAGACCCAGGAGGCTGGAGCAATTCATTCAATAAGAAAATGGCCAGAGAAGAGCCTGAGGAAATCAATGGGCCTCTGGAAGACATGAACATAACTGTGGATTTTATGTTAACAACAATAGGTACAAACTGAAGGATTTAAGCAGGGAAAATACAAAAGTATATATGTATCTCGAGTGCATTTACTCTTGTTCCTTTTACTTTCTAATTACATATATATATATATATATATATATATATATAAATACATTGTTAGATAGGGATTTTTTGCTAGTAACACTTAACACAACATGTTGTTCTACTATTTTAAAAATTATTCTTAAAACATATGATTTTAATATATTTAATAATGTGATATGCATAACACCCCTAAGGCATGATTTTTATATTCATATACATAAAGCTTTACATTTTTGATTGCATAATCTCTTATATTTCTATTAAGTTTATGTATTTCATAAGTTTTTTTATTGCTTTTTCACATCAGAAAATTTTACTTACTATCAATGGAAAACAGATCGTGAGGAATCAGTTTGGAGGAAGGAAGAACAGGAAGGAGAGGAGAAAGGAGGGTGGCTGGGCTAAGATGTCAGGTGAGGAGCAGTGGCCTGGCTGGGTTTGCGGACAGCACCACCAGGTTTGCTGATGAACTAGACATAAAGAGGGAAGAATGGAGTACTAGCTTTTCCTTTGCATTATCACCTCCAATGTTTGTAAATCGTGATTCAATATAACAGCAGTTCAATAAAACATACAGGCCTACATGAAAATCACTCCCAAACATTTCAAAAGCCTTTGGCTTAAATATTCTTTTGTAATTTGTAAAACCTGTGTAGAAAGATAACTGAGTTCTAATATTCATTAATCATTGATACACAAATTTCATTTTCAGCCAGCATGCTTCAGTTGCCAGCTCCTTCATCTTAATTAGAACACCTTTACTACACGTTTAAATGCTATGGATTTTCAAAAACCTTCAAGAATACTGCATAACAAAATGTTTCCATTTGCTAAGACAACTAAGAATACAAGATTAAAATCCTATCTAAAAGGAAAGGAAATGTAGTCATTTCATTTCCTAGCTTCTTGTGATGAGTAATTTACAGGCTGCTTAGAAAAGAGTATCCTGGTTCCCAAAAGCTGTCCCGTGGTGTGCTGGCCAGGAGGGCACCGTGTAAAGAACACTTGCACAGGAGGCACGGAATCCAGGTCTGCAGGAGGACCTGCCACTGAGCCACACCTCCACCTGGCTTCTTAACACCTGTGCACTCCGCAGACACCGGCGCTCTGGCTTCTCTGCGGAGGCTTAAGGAGACAAATTACACGGTACCTGTTGGAACTTTGTCACTAAAGGCGTCACTGAAATTTAGGCATCTCAACTACTCCAGCAACCTCTCAAGTCTTTCCACTCTTGGTTTCTGGCATAATGCCTAATCCATAAAAGACACTCAATAATTACGTTTGTAACAACAAAGGATGAAACAGGAAGGAAGGCTGGGCATAAGTATTGAAAAAAGAAATCTCTAAACAAATGGAAATTGTTACTGTGTGCACAAACATTTTTTATGTATTTTGAAACTAGAACTCATTATTTTTTTAATATATTTTTACTGATTTCAGAGAGGAAGGGAGAGGGAAGGAGAGATAGAAACATCAAGATGAGAGAGAATCATCATCCATCAGCTGCCTCCTACATGCCCCCTACTGGGGATGGAGCCCCCTACCCAGGCATGTGCTCTGACTAGGAATCGAGTTGTGACCTCCTGGTTCATAGGTCGATACTCAACCACTGAGCCGCGCCAGCCTGGCAGAACTCATTGTTAAGAGTATTCTTAAACACACAAAGTAATATGAACTGCTCAGAACATTTATACATAAACCTGTTTTAGACATTCTACCAATAAGTCAACAAATCAAAATACTGTCAGGTCTCTTGACTTGACAATATAAGAAGTACAAGATATCATCCCTTTTGGAAACGAGCTGACAATGTAATTGGTAAAATAAGCCAAAAATTCCGGAAACACTGAATAACAATAACAAGATAAGTACCTTCTGTCCTGTACAAGCAGCGTCACGAAGCAGCACGGCTGACTGGGAATTCAGGGAGAAGCACTAAACGCTATGGTTTGGTTGGAAGACAAAAGAGAGAGTGAGGAGAACCAAAAAGCCTCAAGATTCTGGGGGGTGGCAGAAACCTGGGTCCTGAGGCCTTGGATCTTGAAGCGTCAGTACGATTTAAATAAGTCCGGGGAGAAGGGACAGTTTGCTAAAGTTTAGCAAAAAGATAAGTGATCAGATAAAATTATTAAGGTGGTCTTCCAACAGACCCAGAGGTGCCCAAATGCAGGGTAGGAAGTTTGTAAAAGTCTGTGCTTTGTCTGTTAGCATATGGGAGTGCAATGTACATTTATTATTGTACTAACAATGCCTTATTTCTTATTATCTTAACTGAGTTGTGACTGCTCACTGGCTAAGAAAAGTGATAGTAAATTGAAATAATGAGAGTCAAATAAAATACCACCATCATTACCACTTTCAACATAAGGAAGGTTGCCCTGTACATATCCAAATACAGATAATACCAGTTCATTTAAAACCATGGCTCTCCATCATCACTGTGTGATAATGAAATCCTGAAGTCACCATAATGTGACAGTATTCTGAAGGAAGAGAGGGAACTGTGTACCGTGCAAGTTTTTGAAATATATATCATTTCATTTAATCATCACCCTAAGAGATGTGTCTTATTATCCCCATCTTACCAGTTCACTAAAGCACAAGAGGTCTGGTTAGATGCTAAGACAAGCAGTTTCTATGAGGCAGAGATGAGTTTCAAATCCAAGTTGATCTAGCCCCAAAGCCTCTGCTTTTTTCAGTTATTCCACACTGATTTGACTCAATGTTTCCTGTAAACTGTACTTCTTAGTACAGTCTGTGTTTGAGAAATGAAAGAATAGAAATTGTACACAGAAGAACTGTACTCACCTGAACAGTTTTATTGCACCCTTCATTCATCACATATTTACTGAGTGATTGCACCATTAGACAAATTGTGGAAAGGTGACATCCATCAAGGAGAAGCCCCTGAAGAGAGGTAACCTAGGCAGCATCCCAGGTCACAGGAAGAAGTCAGCCTACTGACATAACAAGGATGCAGGTCATCAGGGCAGAGGGACAGAGAGAAGTGGGGCTGATGGGAAGAGCAATGACTTGATTCTGGGAGGGAGAGGGTGAGCATGACTCAAAGGTTCCCAACTTGGGTAATCGCAGTTAGTGGTAACATTCCTTCACAGAGAGGGGAAAACAAACCAGGTTGGAGTAGAGGGGAAAAAGAGAGACAGTTTTCACAAATGCTAAATATAAGTACAGTGCCCCCTAGGTAACTGAAGATAACAGACAATAGACTAAAGAAGAAATTGCATTAGAGATTTTTTTAAGGAAGGTCTTTTTATTTTACTTTTTTAAATATTCACCAGAGGATATGCTTTTATTGATTTTTAGAGAGAGAGGGAGAGAAAGAGAAAGAGACAGAGAGACATTGATGTGAGAGAGAAACATCAAGATAGGTTGTGCACCCTGACCAGGAATCAAATCCGCAACATTTTGGTATACGGATGACACTCCCACCGGGTCAGGACTATTAGAGATTTCATTCAACTAATGTGTCAGATAAAAATGTTGGTTCTGGTGTGTTATGTAATTTTATATATCTGTTTAACATGTTTCTCCAATATTTTACGTATTATCTTGTTTTTCCCCATTAAAGTATATATTCTTTGATGAGATATATTAGATCTGCTATTGGTTTTTTTTAGTATCTGGTAGTTTCCTTAATATGACAGTCCCCACTCTGGATTTAAGTTTTCTTAGAATGAGTCCTATAGCTTCCTTGTTCATTTTCCTATCCCAGGTGCTCAATAAACATATAGATGAATGAATGAATCAATCAATCAATCAGTCAATCATTCATTCCCTCAATGACACTGAGAAAATAAAACTGGTGAATCTCTGTTTATAGTAAAATGTTCAATATGATATTTACTTCTACCATTAAAATATAAGTTGGATAGCATCTCATGTCTCTCCCGCCCCCCCCCCCCCCCCAAAGAATGCACTTACCTTCTTATCTGAGCACATAAGACAATTCTAAGGAATGTTATTTAATGTTGTTTTTGTTTAAGCTCATTACTTTTTCCTTATGATCCCTAATAATATGTCCAGCACTGTTTTCTGCTTCACAGTCCTAACATATCAAGTACTTAAGCTATCGCCCAAAGAAAAGGAACTCCTGGGGAAAGGTGGTGTCAACCTGGTACAGGGATCAGGAATACACAATGTCATGATAATGATTTCTGTCATCTTCAGGGATTCATGATCATCAGCCTTGAAGGAGTAAGTCAATTAACATGCAAAAGGCATCTAACTTGCTGAGTGTGCTGGGAACACTTCATATGGTGTTTTATCTCCATAAACTAATATAATTAGTATGTGAAATATTTATCATTCACCTCATGATTAATCTATCATAGAAGACTATTTCTTAACAGCAGCATATCATTTTACATTGGAATGTTCTTCACCCTTTAGTTCATGTCACTCATGAATCCCTAGAGTTTATTTCTAAATATTAGAAAGTTGGAAATCCAGAGATCTAAGGCAATGGATATGAATCTTATCATTGCTCCAACTCAGCCCTACCAATACTGTCTAAGATTATACACTTTTAAGGACACACCAATCAGGCAAGCCAGAACACTACTGCTCAAAGAGATACAGAAAGCTGTGTCCAGGCACAAGCCTAAGAAACAAACCATAGGCAAGCTAGAGTGGCATTTAGATACTATCATCATTTAGGCTTGAATATTATGACAACAGGAATAATTACAATAGTCATAACAATAACAATAATAATATTATCCTGCCTCCTGGTATAGCAAGTAAATTATCCCTGACAACCATGGAAGGAGAGGTATTTTGTGCCCCAATAATGAAAAAGCAAACATTTCAAATATGGTCAGTTGCTATTTTTACGGAGTCATATCTATTGCTAAAATTAACAAGCACAAATAAAGTGCCTCCTAAATATTCCATCTTTCTATAATCAGTCATGAGATCTAAATTTTTTTGTGCTTAGGAGTATTTGTTCTAAATTTGTTTCCCAGAATCCTGTATTCTATTGACTTGTTCTATCATTTGATTTGTGACATTTTGTTATGCTCCTCATAGAATTATTCCTGTGTTTTGATTATTGTGTCCATGTTTGTTTTGGAAAATCTGAGACAGTTCTTTGAAATCTTCCCTGACTTTGATGCTTAATAAGCCATTTGGAGAAATACCTCTACCCCAAAAAAATTTATTTACTATCTCCAATGTATTACTACTTTGCACACCACTTTAATTATATGGATATAACTAGATAATTAATTACAGAAGTCAAAACCAGTGGAGTGTAAGTACACAGTAGGCACTCAGAAAGTGTTTGGGAGCGTGTACTGTTAAATAATGCAGTGCATCAGTAGATGTAGAAAAATAATTTGAAGACATGAGTCCCAGGATTGTGTCCTGGTCTTTTACCCTTTTATTTTAAAGATAAGGCTTTTTATAAACATTCATTTGTTAATCCTGCGTTTCCTTCTCATCAAGCCAACAATGTAAAAATTCTAGCATTATGTTTCTACTCTATATCACTGAGGGGAGTCTCACAGGGGGAACAGTTGAGAGCTAGTTTTTCAAAGATCAAAACGTCCCACAATAAAAACCTACCTATTTTAATAACGTAAAATGAAAATTTTAAACTCTTCTATGTGACTAAGTTTGATAAATAAAAAACATTGCATTTTTTAAATATGGTTCCTTTAACCACAACTTAAATAACTGCCCTGTTGTTTGTAGTTGTCTTTTTTTTCTTAAAGTAACATATGCACAGGTACAGGGGCAAAAAAAAAAAAAAAAAAAAAAAAAACAGATGAAAATTTAAAATGTTATATAAACAATATTGTGGAAGGTCATCCAACACAACCTCCACGACATGGTAGCTTTCTGAGATGCATTTTTCTCGGTCTCACCTACCACACTACACTATATGTGGGACTCATCAAGTATTCTGGCTAGCAGGAGCTTCGTGTTTCCTTGGCCACATTTCCTTACTAGGTGACTAAGGAGCACAGACGAGGTCACCTTCCCTGGGCTAGCCAGTGAGTGGCCAAGCTGGGCCCACTGTAGATTTAGTTGCAGAAAGGGGGTCACAGGTGTTGTTTGGGCGCCTGCCTCCTCATTTCAATAGTAGAAGCAGCTTTCAGTTAGATATCGGGATGGAAACATTCTCCATTTAAAAGAGGAGAAAGCCAACTCACTGCAGAAAAAAAAGTCAGTAAAACTTTCTTTGATCATGTTTCACCCTTTCTACAAAATAGAGACAAAAGTACTTAAATGTGAACATTAATAAGCACTAGAGACTCACTACAGACATCCATCTGAGTCTCAGTGTTATCTGAATTTCCACTGCCTACGTCTTAGGGTCAGAGGCCATAGGTCACATAAAAGCCACTCAGAGCTTCCCGCTGCCACGTGAGGCATTTACACACAGGGCGCAGCAGGGCAGCATGCCTCTAAGTCAGCCCTCTCCTTTCCTTTCCTTTCCTTTCCTTTCCTTTCCTCCCTTTCCTCTACTGGCACAGAATAGCGTCTGAGAGTCAGGAAATACACAGATTGCCAGGAGAGCAGCAAGCAGGGAACCTCAGACCTGGCTGGGGAAACCCAGAAAAGTTTTCAAGGAAAAAACACTTGAGATGGACATTAAAAGATTAGAAAAATTCCCAATTCAGTGTGTGTTAAGAGTAGGGATTGGAAAGAAGGGAGATAATGAGTTTCCATTTACAATGCAGAGGAAAAGCAAACAGCCAGGACCAGAAATACCCACATTTTATATCTTTATATTAATATTATATATACAGTTATATTTTTTAAATATATTTTATTGATTTTTTACAGAGAGGAAGGGAGAGAGACGGAGAGTTAGAAACATCAATGAGAGAGAAACATCGACCAGCTGCCTCCTGCACATCTCCCACTGGGAATGTGCCCGCAACCCAGGTACACGCCCTTGCCTGGAATCAAACCTGGGACCCTTCAGTCCGCAGACCGACGCTCTATCCACTGAGCCAAACCGGTTTTGGCTATACAGTTATATTTATATATGTACATAAACACACACATAGAGAAATAGATATAGATATAGATGTAGATGTAGATAGATAGATAGATATTGATATAGATAGATAGATAGATAGATAGATAGATAGATAGATAGATAGTTTGATATAGTATATAAGGGATAAAAAGCTAAGTTAGACTTGACATCCTTCATTTCATTTTTGCATTGGCAATCTATATTAATAAAAGCGTAATATGCTAATTAGGGCAGACGTCCTTCCAGACAAAGCCACAGAGGCTGCGAAGGGCCCAGGCTCAGGCCAGCAATGGCAGCAGCAGCAGGGTAATGGGAGCGGTACCTTCCCCTGATTCGCCAGGTCGCCTCCCTCAGAGGGAGGCTAGACTGTGGCTTAGGCCAGGGACTGAGGCAGAGGTGGTTAGGGGTGATAAGGCCTGCAGGGGAGCAAGTTAGGGGTGATCAGGCTGGCAGGGGAGCAAGTTAGGGGTGATCAGGCTGGCAGGGGAGCAAAGCAGGGGCAATCAGGCCGGCAGGGCGGCAAGGTAGGGGAGATCAGGCTGGCAGGGGGGTAAGGTAGGGGCGATCAGGCAGGCAGGCAGAGGGGTTAGGGGCAATCAGGCAGGCATGCAGAGGGTTAGGGATGATCAGGCAGGCAGGCAGGTGAGTGGTTAGGAGCCAGTGGTCCTGGATTGCGAGAGGGATGTCTGACCTCCCCCAAGGGGTCCCAGATTGGATAGTGTGCAGGCCAGGTTGAGGGACCCGCCCCACTCCCCCACCGTGTACAAATTTTGTGCACCGGGCCTTTAGTTGATATATAAGAAAAGAGCTTAAGTTCTATAAGAGTGAACATTTAATATTTTAAATAACTTCGTTGTAATCCCCATACCATGTATATTGCAAGTGTTATACACTGTTGAGACGATGCCAACTCACTGAAAATGAATTTTAGGATAAATTGCTCTCTATCTCAATTCCCAAAGTTAAATATAATCAGATGGGACATTCTAATAACTTTTAGCACTAACTCCTTATCTTGAAAAACACTTTCCAAGAAATGTTAGTATTTCACCACTCCATAGGAATCAGTAACAAGGCGAGACTCTCCCAAGAATATTCCAACAGTCCTTGCAACACGGAGACTGTCACGAAACCTGAGCATCTGGCGACTCTGCCACCATGAAGTATCCATATGGAAGAGACCAAAATGTGTCAGAGTCCCTAAAACGATTTTGGAGAGTGCAGAAGACAGAATAAATAATTCAGTATCGTCAACACTTCCAACAGCAGGTAGTGGATATGCTACCTGCTTCTATAATGTGCCAGAATGTAACATACGTGTGTGAGGCAGTGTGTGTGAGAGAGAAAAAGGCAGAGAGAGGAAGGGTATACATGAGCCTAAAAGCTATTTTTATATAGAAACATCCCCTAGGTAGTTCTCTCTGTAGGGACATCAGATCTCTGTAAGTATAGGTTTATAGATATACAGAAGAAAAAAATGAAGTCAATAAAAATGTATTTTAAGATAAATATAGCAACAGATATATTACTTCAGAGTCGGTTAAAACAAAACAAAACTGCATTAACTTAACATCATGGTTGAAGTTGTATGTGCAAAAAAAGTCAAAAAATCCAAAATTATGGTTCCCTCAGCAACCATAACTGTGTCTTCATGCATATATGAGTATTCTGCATTACTGTAATGATGATACATTTCAGCCGTAATATCAGTTTATGCAATGTGACTGAATTAAGATTCTTTTGGGAACTATAACTTAGAATTTTTGGACTTTTGTGAATGTAAAATCGTAATCATAAAATTATATTAATATAGGGTGGGGTTTTAGCTTTTTATTTTCTGGCATTTAAAAAAACAATAAAGAGTGAGTGGTTGACAACATTAAAGTAGTAAAAGGTTGGTTGATTTGTAATAATACAAAAAAGATCTGATACCGAGCCTAATACCTTAAAATAGGGATATACAAACTACAAAGAAAAAGAAAAGTCCCTCTGAATATTAACCAAAGACAAGAACAGGCAAGACATCTTTCTAGGAGTAACTAAATTTACTCTTTCCATAAAATGTTAGTTTCTGATTAGGAGGGACTTTCATTTAACTAGATTTCAACATGAATATAAATACCAATGCCTGAAATAACTTCCTCACTATATATTCCTGCATTTTACCAAGGGAAAAAAAAAATAGTGTTACAATGGCCCTCCAGCCCGGCCAATGTGGCTCCGTGGTTAAGCGTGGACCTATGGACCAGGAGATAATGATTCGATGGGCACATGACTGGGTTGGGGGCTCAATCTCTGGTGGGGAGCATACAAGAGGCAGCCAATCAGTGATTCTCTCTCATCATTGATGTTTCTATCTCTCTCTTTCCCTTCCTCTCTGAAATCAATAAAAATATATTATTAAAAAATATCGGGCCTCCATATTTTCGAGAGCAAAGCTGGTTGGGAGCCAGTTTCCTTTCTTGCCAGTGGAACATGGCAGGATATAACCGGTCAGATGAAACTGCATCACTGTCACCAACTACTTTTTGATCAGGGGGCTGAGCCTGATTCAAAATGTGGTTCACAATGACAAAGGTACATAATGACTAAGTTAAACTCAAGAACAAGGTAACTATTTTCTGTTATTATTTAGGTATTATACAACATAGAGTAAGATGAAGTAAAGAACCATATTTTCACCAAAAATGTTAATCCTAGCACTGAAATAGCATTTCAAAATATTACTCTACCCTGTTGTACAACCTCCCTACTTATTGCATTTTGTAATTGGTTATGCCACATAATTCCACATTATCATTCAGAGAGAATAAGAATGGTATGATGTCGAGAGGTTGAAATTAAATAAATGAAAGCCCTATTTGATATTTTAGGGGAAAGGAGTTGGGCATTCCAATAAAGTTACTGATATGGCCAATTACATGTATGACAAAGAGGGGAAGGATCTGAATGTCCCCAGAGTTTCACAGAATGAAAGAATTATTGAGCCCTCTTTAATAGCATACATGCAATGTTGTTTCATTTTTATATAAATTGTAAGTGAAAACTGCAGTCCAATCAAATAGTAAAAAGAGTAATCATTACAAGATTTTGTTACGGCAGTACCTTTGCACAAATATGAAGTAATATGTAAAGAAAAGCATATTTCTTGGATAATTTATATATAAATAATGATTATAAATTATATATATATATGATTACATATAAATGATTATTTATGATTGTAAATAAGCACAAATTACATGCTTATATATATTATATGCTTATATAATTTTTCTTTATATGCTTATATATATTATAATATACTTAATATATAAGCATATTCTTGAAGAAAAGGTTGATTCTTGGATAATTCATTCAAGCAGTAAGTTATGAAAATTCATCAATAAGTAGAATAAACAAGGCAACTCAGTGACAGCTCATCATAGAGTCTACTTATGCAACTCCAGTTTTAATTGAGCCTGTCCTGATGGGTTCTTTAGCTTCATGAGTGAGTCACATTAAATCCAGACACAATAGGCACTGCATCTAGAGCCTACACAGTACAAGATGTCTGTTGCTCCTTTTGCTTCAAGTGATAAATAACAGTTGAAAAAAAGGATCTGAAGAGATTTCACAAAAATCAGTGGATAATTTTTTAAAGTAACCACATGCATTAAAATGTTTCTTTTACTCTCTTGATTCTACTCAGTAATTTGTCTTTGGGAGAAATCATGTTGACATTGTCCCGCGGTCTCAGGCCTCTGTAATAGAGTGCAGCACGGAAAGAGCGGAGAGATAAGCAGAGGCCTGGTCCCAGGGCAGGGCACACACCAAAGGAAACAGAATACCCGTAGCACCTGCCAATGGAAAAGTTAGTGGGCCGGTCACAGGAACTGGACCCAAAAGTATCACTTAGGCAAGATGTAGGCTGAATTCAATGAACACAGCAGAAGATCAAAGATTCCAAGAAGTCTCATCCGGAATTCAGGAGGTGGCCCTTGTACAGGGTCACACACCAAGGTTGACCGGGAAATATGCAGGGGATAAAATAGGGAAGGAACAAAGGGGTAACAAAGCCGAGAAGGGGCCTGCCGGATAAAGGAGCATAACTGAGGAAGAGGGGGACTAAGGAGAGAAAACCAGGCCAAGCAGCTGAAACTGGCAATTAAAGGATAAGGAGAGATGAGGGATGCCCTGGCCAGTGTGGCTCAGTTGTCTGAGTGTTGTCTCATGCATTGAAAGGTCACAGGTTCAATTCCGGGTCAGGGCATATACCTAGGTTGCAGTTCGGTCACCTGTCAGGGTATGTACAGGAGGTAGCCAACAGATATTTCTCTCTCACATTGATGTCTCTCTCTCTCTCTCTCTCTCTCTCTCTCTCTCTCTCTCTCTCTCTCTCTCATCAATAAAAAACAATATTTCAAAAAAACAGATAAGGAAAGATGAGGGAAAAGAGCAGCAAAATGAGGGTCCTGGGGCTGATCCCATGGCAACTGGCAATAGAGGGACTTGTGAGTGGCGGGTCAGCTAAAAGTGGAAGAGTCTAAACACTGCAGACTGAGAATGAATCCAAAGTCTGGGATGAAAAAAGTTAACTCCAAGTCATACCAATCAGGGGATCTGAGGCTAAAGATGTATCCCCGACTCAGCTAAAAATGGCTCAGGTGCTGTACAAGGCTGAGCCTGCAGGTAGGGGGCGTCAGTGCACCTGACTGTGCCCAGCTGAGGAAAGCCAAGCCCAGAAAAGGAGGTATGGGTGAAGAGAATTACACAAATGGAATAACACAAAAATGTTTCTGAACTATAATAGGCGAACATGGCGTAGACAACAAAGCTAACCCAGACTATGAAAACATAGATTTATCCAAAAAACAAATTAGTATTCCATTTATTTTTATTTAAAAAAAGATCGTCAATAATATTAAGTAAAATTAAAACTTATTAAAGTACAAAAGTATAAATATACTATCTTTACAATATTTTAAGACTAGTACGCAGGAAAGGACTATAAGAAAATAAGACTATAAGGTGTAACAGCTGCTGGGTTTATGGATTTTCATATTTTATTGCCAAATGTTCTTTCGTGTGATTATATATGACTTTTATAATTAAAAATGGAAAAGCATTAATAATAAAACGTTTAATAGCAAGCATGCCTGGTATCTTTTGAATTATTTGATTAAAATAATTTGCATTTACAATACATTTCTTGGGTAAAGAGCAGAGTTTTAAAATATGCCGTTACACATTGAAAAAAAAATCTCCTAAAATTAGTAATCCCTATACCTAATTTGTACATCACTGTAAGATACACCTAATCTAAAAGAGGGCAATCTAAATTTTTCATTTAAAAATTCCCTTTAGGCCCTGGCCAGGTACCTCAGTTGACTAGAGCCCCATCCCAATACACCAATGTTGTGGGTTCAATCCCCAGTCAGGGCACATACAAGAATCAACCAATGAATGCATAAATAAGTGGTACAACAAAATCTATGTTTCTCTCTCTCTCAAACCCAATAATTGTTTAAAATCCCTTCACTGTTAAATATATAAGAAATATGTGCTAATATAGCCTTTACACAGCAATAGGGAAAAAAGAAATCAAAAGAATCAGGTGTGTTGCAAAGCAATTTGGGGAACAGTACAAGAAACTGCATGTTTTTATGAGCAAGAATGGTGTCATCTCTGTATTTTGTAAAACTCCACAATGCACAGGTACACTGCTCACCAGCTGCATGCACTAACACTTAAATTAGGATTGTGGTTAAGAGCAGGGACTCTGAAGGTGGACCACCTGAGTGCACCACTGACTCTTAAGGCAGAGTACCTTCCCCAACTACCTGTCTGATCTTGGCAAGCCTGCTTACCCTCTGCTTGCCTCAGTTTCCTCGTGTGCTAAATGGAGCTAAGAACAGTCCTCCTCCAATGGCCGATGTGAGGATATGTAAAGTGCTTAGCCCTGTGCTTGGCGCACTGTAAGCCCTACATAAGTGGAGACTATGTACCACTGTGATTGGTCAGTTCCAGTTTGGGAATAAAATTCCTGTTATATGATGACTCCAACATCAAAATACTGTACTATTGGTGTTTCTTTATTCATCATTCTGTACTTCATATTCTCTTATTTCTGTTTTCATCATACAAAACATCACCAAAACTATCGCTGGGAAAGTCTCCTGCAAATGGACATCATTAGACTTCATTACTCTTGATCTTTAGGCAAAACCATTTTCCGCAGCCACAGCAGTTAAGGAAGTCCTATGTTTCCTAGAATCTACTGAAAGTACATTTTGTCAGTCTTCCTTCCAAACACGGTGTGTGATGATGCAATTTGGTTAAATTTTGGATTGCCGGCAATTGTAAACTCATCTGGGAGTAATTTTTCTCCCAGATAACTTGTATTTGAGCTGGGAGAGAAAAAAAAATTAAATTCATCTTATTGCCAAAATCATTATATGGACGGCCTTTGAAGTCTTTTGCAAGAAATACAATGTCCTCTATACACAAGCCACCCAATTCTAGGAACTCCAAGTAAATGATCTATCAATTCAGTTCAAATAATATTTTGGTATGCTATTTCAGTGCTAGGATTAACATTTTTTGGTGAAAAGACATGTTTTAAAAAGACTGGTTAGGTTCATACTTCATGTTTCTGGTCAGTTCAAAGGTAAGCAAATTTAAAAAGGTTGAGTAGAGTTTATTTTACATTTTGGTTCTTGGATAGTTGGCTCAGTATATACTTAGCATATTCATATTGATTATGAACATAATGTTGATACTAAAGAGAATGTCCACTCTTGGAGTTTCCTTGCCACCATATGCTAATGGCTCCCAGATTTGGGTTTCAAATGTAGACTTCTCATCCTACCCTCAGATATCCAACTGTCTGTTGGAATTCTCCATGTGGATAATCCACTGACACCTTAAATTCAAAAGGTCCAAAACAGAACTCAGCATCTAATCCAATAAACATGTACTCTTGCTGCATTTATTGTAGCAGCTGAAGGTACAACCATTCACCAAACCAGAAACCTGGGAGCCATCCCTTCCTTGGACCCACTCACTCTAAATTTCCATAAATAACCTATTAATGAATTCTGTCCATTTTTTTTCCTGGATAACTTCTCAAATCTGTCCCTTCAATTTCATTCTCATTCTCTTTTACATAGTGAAGCCTGGTCCACTACATAATCCACCTAAGTAACCTTCCTATTTCCAGGCCTGCCTTCCCAACCAGTTCATCCTACACCCAGCTACCACAGCCACGTATCCCAGAATGAAAAACTGGCCAGGTCACCCCTCTGTATACAATGCAAGTCCCTTCAATTAGTGTGTGAGGTGTCACTCTGCACTGGTCTCCAGTCAGACCTACAAGCTCATCTCCTGTCCCATCTATTTCACACTTAGAGCTTCAAGAATAATGAGATGACTAGGATTCCTTTCACATACCAGGCTCCCTTTTACCACCAGGTCTTCACTTTCATTGCTACTCAGTTTGCATAGTATGCCACTGTCTTATGTTCTCTTCCTCAAATCAACCCACTAAAACCTTTGTATCATCTAAGAATCAGTTGTAATCAAGAAGTCTCCCTAGATCCTGTCACTAACACCCAAGGTAGTGTGTGTACTCTTCTTGAGTGCTCCCATATCATTGCACTTACCCAACTAGAATATATTTTTTTTTATTATCTTAGACTAATCTACAAAGATCTGGAAGGTGAGAAATTATCTCATTTATTCAGCTTTGTATCCCAATTCCTGGGTGTTGATAATATGTTGAGCAAATAAACATGTATGTATACATGTGAATATATATTAAAATTTGACTACTCAACTTTGACCATATTTCCACATATCAAATTTTGATATGAACAAAATGAATATAAATAAAACTGAATATACAGTAATATATTGTGACAGCATTTGCTTGATAAACAGAAGAGAAAAATCTACAAATTTTCTATTATTTCCTACTAGAGTTCCTGTGAACGAATTTGTGCACCAGTGGGGGGGTCTCTCTGCCTGGCCTGCAGGATTGGGCCAAAACAGGCTCTCTGAAATCCCCCAAGGGTCCTGGATTGTGAGAGGGTGCAGACGAGGCCGAGGGACACCACTGGTGCACAATCAGGGCCAGGGAGGAATGCAGGAGGTTGGCCAGCTGGGGAGGGACCACAGGAGGGCTCCAGGGCATGTCCGGCCTGTCTCACTCAGTCCTGATTGGCTGGACCCCAGCAGCAAGCTAACCTACCAGTCGGAGCGTCTGCCCCTTGTGGTCAGTGCACATCATAGCAAGCGGTTGAGCAGCCTTAGCATATCAGTAGCATATTACGCTTTGATTGGTTGACTGGACGACCAGACAACTGGACACTTAGTATATTAGGCTTTTATTATATAGGATTCTATTCATTTATGTTAAAGTCAAACTGTTGATTCTATGTGTCTTCTATGTTAACAGTAATTCTAACATTCTTCAACCCCCAAAAGTGGTTTCCTAGTTCTTGCACATCAGAACCAGGTGCCCTGCCATTCTCTTCACCCTACATTCTGTGCTTTAGACTCTACACCACTGCCCCAACAACACTGGTCTATGCCTCCACCTCTGCATGAAATCCATGCCCTGCACTCAGCACTTTGAGTCATTTGTTAAGTTTTTGGTTTTATAAGTTTTTGCACATATCTCTGACATAGCGCTTCCCTTGTGTAGCAGAGAGCCTCCCAGTCTATGCAGTAAGCCCTCCTTCCCATTTCCATACAAATGCCTGTCATAGATGTTCAGTAAAGATTACTTTCATGTGTGCTAGATGAACTCATTCCTACTCCTATTCCCATCCATTGAAACGATTCAAAGGATCTATCTTTAGCCACATGCTCTCCTTAAATAAATATTCCCTATGAAATGGCAATCATCCTTTGGCTTCACAAATCACCTTCAAATGCAGACCTCTAGCTTTCATATATCACCTGAACTCTAGTCCTTGATTTCCACTGGCCCAAAGGAAATACCTACTTGGATGCCATGCTATTGCTTTAAACTTGATATACTCATATTGAACTAATCCATCCCTTTCTCCCATCACTCCTTGCTCTTCTCAACTTCACTCTTTCTGTCAAGAGCATAGTATTATGCTAGATCCCTAGGGTAGTGTTGAAGGCATATTTGATTATTCCCATACTCTTAACTCCTAAACAAGTCATTGGTAGCGTAAATAATTTTTACGTAAGTTTTGTCTCTTCTCCCGCCCTCTAATTCAGGTTTTTTGTCAGCTCAGACCACAAAACTGAGTATCTTCTTAAATGATTTCCTTGTCCTTGATTCCTTACTATGAGTATACTGCCTCCATGTTAATTTCACCAAACACACTATGACTAACAATGTGGCAAATCCTTTGGGAAACTACCTGGGCCTAAAGTAAATAAGAACAAGAGACTAATTTAGGTCATTTTAAAGCACAACATTCGGTAACTCTAATCCTCAAAATCATCCTAAATAAAGCCTGATTAATGGAGAGAGTTCTGGGTTTCCTGAATTTCAATCTGCTACTCATTTCATCATTTAAACTGGTAGAGCTACTTTCTGAGGAAAGTCTCGGCCCTGCCAGCAGATCCTTCTGCAGCTCAAGGCTATAAGCCAGACTTTCACTTTTATAACACAACACCATCTTTGGCAACTACAGAATTAGGAACAGTAGCATATGGATCTTCTTTCAGTCATTGTAGAATACCAGTACCTCAGATACATATCAACGACCTGAAAATTATTTACTCTAATACATCCTAAAATATTTATAAATGAAATGATATGGTATAGAAGATTTGCTTCAAAATAATCCAGCATGGGGGAGGGAAGGATAAAGTGGGAGTAGCTCACAGATGAGATAAGACAGATCATGAATTGATAATTATTGAAGCTAAGTGATGGGTAGGTACATAAAGATCCATGATATTACCATCCCTACATTTATGTTCGAACATTTTCAATAGAAAGTTAAAATAAATTTGAAATCAAATGCTGTAAGTCATTATCGGCATTTACCATAAATAATGGAGCAGTGGTTGATTACTTTCATCTATGTCTCTAAATACTCTTTTTAGTTTCCAAAATGAACAAGTATTACTTTAAGAAAATCATAAATTGTTAAAATAAAAATTAAAAAACACGCACAACTATCCACATCAGTTAGGCTTCTTATTCAGTTAACATTTGAAAGGGATCTATTAGCTATTCATTCCTTAAAAACACTGAAAGGTAATCATTTTATCAAGTGAAATAACCATTAAGCTATATGTATCTACACTATTTTATTCAGGTTCTCAAGGGAACTATTTTTATAAGAAAAAAATATTAGCCTATTCTCACTTTATAGAGGGATGTTCCATGAACCAACATAATAGAAAACATACCCACAATTTTTTAAGAAGTGTTGTCAAAAACATCCATTACTATATTCAATGTCCTTTACAATAAGGATCTACCTAACAGAGTCCACTTAGAACTATGGTTTTCAACATAAGCTTTATATTAGAAATCACCAGAGAGATTTAAAAAATGCTGAGGTTTAAGCCACACCTAAGAACAATTAAATTAGAATCAGAGAAGGTGGCATCAGTCATCAGCACTAAAAAATCTCCTAAGCAACACCAATGTGCAGCCAATGTTGAGAGACAATGTTTTAAAACGACGTAAGTTAAAACTAAATACATTTTGTTTATTTTTTATTGTGGAAGTTTTCAAGAACACACAAAAATTGACAGTATAATAAGTCCCATGTACCCAACACCCAATTTCAACAGCGATCACTGTTTTTGCCAAGGCTGGTTCAACTATCCCTCTCACTTTATTTTTATTTATTTATTTTTTTGCTGGAATATTTTAAAGCAAATGTCAGACATAAGATCTTTTATTTTTCCAGCACTTCAGTATGAAAACATTGTTTCTTATGATTAACTGACTTAATTCCTTTTTATTAGACAATGAGAGGCTTTGATGAGCTTAGTTATTTGTTCAAATGGATTAAGTTTCCTTAAATTAGAATTTTTAAAATATCCATGCTTCTTCTATCCCTCTGTTATAACTTGGGCTTTTTTAATTTTTTTGCTTTTGTTGCAATGGTTTTCAGTTATACTATATATGTGCATTTTAATGAAAAACAGATCTTCTTTGATTCCATGGGTTTTAAATGTATCCTCATATTACTGTCCTCTCAATATTATATACAATATCTACTCTACTATATCATGTCAAATCCCTCAGACTGACTTCATTAATAATGTGTAGTTCTTCATTATAAAAGTAATGTATTTTCATTATAGAATAATTTGGAAAATACAGAGATAGGAAAAGAAAAAAAACACCACTTATAACTTTACAATCTATTTATAACAATTTTTTACAATTTGGATATTTCATCCCAGCTTTTTTTCCCCCCTAAACATGTAAGAAACACATTCTTAAAAAGTGAGATTGTACTGCTTATATTATTTTCATAACATAATTTTACTTGACATTCTCATGAGTATATCAAGTCTTTAAATCTTTAAAAACATGATATTTAAGGGCTGTAGAATTAATATTTCACTATATGAATGTACTATGATCCGCTAAACAGTCCTCTTATTATTGGACAGTTGGATTACTGTCCAATGATTATACATAATGCTTTGTTGTTAGTTCTAATCACCCCTTTGCCATAACGATGAAGGGTCTGAGGTTTTGCCCTACTTGAAAGTTAATTTAGCCTGCCACAGCTTCCTGGAGGCTGGCAGCAGAGGTGACACTCTTGGGTCAAATTATTTGGGACACAGTCAGCATCATGAGCTTCAGAGTCTTGTCAGTCGCCCTCGGCTGCCCAGGCCCACCAGGGCAATGGGGAGAGGCCCAGATGGGTGAAACACAGGCAATGGGTTTGAATCATAGCTAAGGAACCCTGAGTAAGAAAATCCAAACCTTCCATAATGAGCTTCAAGGAAATTTTCCCCAACCTTTGCTCCACAGGGAGACATTATCTTTCATTACCTGGAAACTAAATGAACCAGCTATCTGATCAGAAGAGAGATACTCTCTCTATATTCCAAGGCTATTTGGCTCTAAAAACCTCCTTGAAAACAGAGTCCAGAACAAACGGCATTGAACGCTTCTCCATGCGAGAGACCCATGGAGAATCATCTCCCAACATTCTTTAGAACATACATGTAGCCCTAACCGGTTTGGCTCAGTGGATAGAGCATTGGCCTGCGGACTGTAGGGCCCCAGGTTCGATTCCGGTCAAGGGCATGTACCTTGGTTGCTGGCATATCCCCAGTGGGGGGTGTGCAGGAGGCAGCTAATCGATGTTTCTCTCTCATCAATGTTTCTAACTCTCTATCCCCCTCCCTTCCTCTCTGTAAAAAAATAAATATATATTTTTTAAAAAGAACACATATGTAGAGTGTGATTACTAGAATTCTTGACAAAATATAGTATGATCAAATTATTTTCTATAAAGACTGAACCACTTTATGCTCACATAGCATATGAATTGAGTGCCTCAGACTCCCTTTCAGAGGCTTCCACGATTTCATCCTTCCTTAACTTCTCCTCTCTTACTCCCCCTAGACCCCCAAAACACAGTGTTAATGAGAGGCAGAACAACATGGTAGCTAAGGAGAGAGACTCTGGGGCCAGAAGCCCTGAGTTTAAATAGCAGTTCTGCGATGAACTAGCTGTGAGACCTGGAATGAGTCACTTAACAAATTTGTGTCTCAGTTTCTTCAACTCACAAGTGAAGATAATAATCACCTTGTTAATTATCAATGCAATTAGGACATGTGTTTCATGGAGAGCACTTAGAAGAGGGTCTGGAAAGTACGAAATGCTACGTAACTGGAAGCTCTTATGATGTCTGGCTGCTCTTCCACGTCCATGCCAGTCCCCATCCCTCAGAGTGGCGTTGGATACCAATGCCTCCGTGAAAAGAGTGACTTCTGCTCTGAATTCCCACGTGGGCTCCATGTCTCTGCACTTTTCTCCATCTATTATACTCAGAGGTCTGGGTTGATCAGGTGTCTTCTGTTTCTAATATTTCATGACTTTCACCCTAACAATATTATTCAAAGGCTTCTAGCCATTTACAAAAATCTCTAACCTTCTCAATCAGACTGGTATCAAAATAATGCTGCCCAAGCTCTGATTACTGGAAATGAAAATCATTACATCAATTATGCAAAGAACTGAAGTGATTTTTTAAAGGAGTAAATCAATAACTTTCACTGGGTTGATAGGCAGTCAATTAAAACAGTGCTGCACATTTCAATATTGGGGTGAAATATTCTTTAACAAAATGTTTCCTGTATTATATACATCCAGACAGTAAAAATGATAGCCACTCAAACCACTAGAGCGATACTGGAATTCACTACGATAAAGATGGCACCAAATTGATCCAGGACTCAAATTAATAAGGCAGAGGAACAAATAATTTGTGAATATAGCCATTAGGCTGGAACAAAAGTCAGATTACAAATACAGAAACTTGCAATTTCATACAATAAAACATGCGCTTCAAGAAGTATCTTCACTGTAGTAGGAATTTTGAAAATCGACTATGGTTATGTTTGACACAAAGTTAAAAATGACACTATGATTCTAAAAAAATACAATTGTGTCCCCAGAGTTTTCAAAGTATTTCATTCATATATATATATATATATATGTACATATATATATATATAGTAAAATTAAATATTAAAAGCTTATGAAATGTAAAGCACAAGTATTATTATTTCCACTCACCCATAAGGAGTACTCACAGTAGCAAAACAAAATTATTTTTATACTAAAACATAGTTTTATTTAGAATATTAAAGATCATGTTAAATATTAAATAATTTAAATGACATAAAATCAATTTAAATAACTATTTTATTTTAAATAATTTAAATTATTAGAATTTAAATATTCTAACATTATTCTCAATTAAATATAATACCCTCAAGTTATTCTCTAGTTCAGGAGTAGGGAACTTTTTTTCTGCCAAGAGCCATTTGGATATTTATAATATTATTCATGGGTCATTCAAAGTTAGCAACTTAAAAATTAGCATGCTATATTTGGTCAAACATTTAATTAACTCACTCCCAAATGATTTTGTGGGCCTTATACAGCTTGTGGACTGACATTCCCCACCCCTGCTCTAGTTAAAGGACTTCTTAAGAACCTCAAGTTAGGGAGCTCATTCCCCCTTTAAAAAAGTATTTTAGTCCTGGCCAGTGGTTGAGCTTTGTCCTATACACCAAAAGTTTGCGGTTTCAATTCCCAGTCAGGGCACATACCCAGGTTTCAATTCCATCCCCAGTTGGGGCATGTGCAGGAGACAACCGATAGATGTTTCTTTCTCTCTTTCTCTCTCTCTCTCTCGCTCTCTCTCTCTCAAACCAATTTTAAAAAAGTATTTTAGCCCTAGCTGGTTTGGCTCAGTGGATAGAGCACCAACCTGTGGAATGAAGGGTCCCAGATTCGATTCCAGTCAAGGGCAAATGCCCAGGGTTGCAGGTTCAATCTCCAGTAGGGGGCGTGCAGGAGGCAGCCAATCAATGATTCTCTGTCATCATTGATGTTTCTATCTTTCTTTCCCTCTCCCTGCCTCTCTGAAATCAATAAAATATATATATTAAAAAATATTTTAACAAAAAGTACTGGATGAGAAATTATTCAAAAGTAGTAAAACATATATTATTTTGACCTGATTACCATTACTTGCCAATAAAATACAGATGCACAGTTATATGCACCCATCAGCCTAGATTTGGGGAAAACAACAGATAGATATATAATTCTCATCTAAAAAGTAATAACCCAGGAGGAATCAAAGATTTAATGTAGGTAGTGTTGGGAGAGGGGAATGACATTAAATGAAATTTCTTGCTTCCTCTTCTCTTCTCAACTTTTTATTTTCTCTATAGAGTTAAAACAACAAAAACAAAACAAACAAAACCCCACCCAAAACCTTTATTTCACCATTGGGGCTTTTTGGTTTATTTATTTTGGGGATTTTCTTTGTTGTTATTTCTTAAAAATGTATTCGTTTCAGGTATACAATGTAATGATTCAATATATTATAAAATGACCACCAAAATAAGTCTAGCTAACATCGATCACCACACAGTCCTTTATTTTTTATGATGAGGTCTTTTAAGATTTATTATTTTAGCCATTTTCAAATATATAATAAAGTATTATTAGCTATAGTCACCGTGCTGTACATTACATACCCAGGATCCTTATTTCATTTTGACCATCTTTGTTAACTTAGTTTTTGAGTGATATTATTTCACTGGGTATAGAATTCTAGGTTGATAGTCTTTGGTTTTCTTTCAGTGCCCCAAAGACATTGCTCCACTGTCTTTCCCTTTACAATGTTTCCAGTGAGAAATCTGCTGCCTGTTTAACTTTGTTCTTCTGAAGTATCTCGTTGATTATTTTTAATCCATCTGCTTTTAAATTATCCTCCTAATCACTAGTGTAGATAACAGAATCTAAAGTGGTCCCCACCATCCCACCTCCTTATATATTCATACCCAGTTGTAATCATTCCCTTTGAGTGTAGGCAGCACCAGCTGCTTGCTTTTAACTGATAGCAAATGTGACAGGATGTATATGCTTATCCTATACTAGAGGCCCAGTGCACGAAATTTGTGCGGTGGGGGGAAGGGTTCCCTCAGCCCAGCCTGCACCCTCTCCAATCTGGGACCCCTCGGGTGGTGTCCAACTGCCTCTCGCAATCCAGGACCCCTGGCTCCTAACCACTCACCTGCCTGCCTGCCTGATTGCCCCTAACCACCTCTGCCTGTCTGCCTGATCGCCCCTAACTGCTCCCCTGCTAGCCTGATCACCCCTAACTGCCTCTGCCTTGCCCCACACCCAGGACCCAGGATTCCCTTCTCCAGCTGGTCACAGGCACCTGGGACCTGGGCTTCTCTCCCTCTGGCCTGCTGCAGGCACCCAGGACCCGGGCCGGCTTCACCCAGGCTGGCCACAGCCGCAGGGGACTGTGGGCGGGCGGCTTTGCCTGGGCCGCAGCGGCAAACACCAGGGACTGCAAGGCGGGTGGCTTGTCCCTCTTCCGGGCCATAGCCTGGCTGGTTCCCATCCTCTCTCACAAGCTCATTTGTGTCTGGCTGGTCCCCATTCCTCTCTTCCCAGTGTTGAGTGCGTGAGCCATTACAGTGTGATGGCGTGAAGGTGTGATGACCATTTGCATATTAGCTCTTTATTATATAGGATAATAAAAGCCTAATATGCTAAGTGTCCAGTTGGCCATTCAAATAATCAAAGTGTAATATGCTAATGATATGCTAAGGCTGTTCAACCACTTTCTATGATGTGCACTGACCACCAGAGGGAAGACAGTTGACTGGTCAACCAGTCACTATGACGTGCACTGAGCACCAGGGGGCAGACGTTCTGACTGGTAGGTTAGCTTGCTGCTGGGGTCTGGCCAATCAGGACTGAGTGAGACAGGCCAGACATGCCCTGGAGCCCTCCTGTGGGTCCCTCCCTGGCTGGCCAACCTCCCTGGCCCTGATCATGCACTGGTGGGGTCCCTCAGCCTGGCCTGTGCCTTCTTGCAATCCGGGACCCCTCGGGGGATGTCAGAGAGCCTGTTTTGGCCTGAAGGCAGAACAATTGGTTGCTATGATGTGCACTGACCACCTGGGGGCGGACATTCAATGCAGGAGCTGCCCCCTGGTGGTCAATGCACTCCCACAAGGGGAGTGCTGCTCAGCCAGAAGCCGGCTCATGGCTGGTGAGCGCAGTGGTGGTGGCGGGAGCCTCTCCCACCTCCATGGCAGTCAGACATCCCCCAAGGGCTCCCGGACTGCCAGAGGGCTCAGGCTGAGCTGAGGTACCACCTACCCCCGAAGTGCACAAATTTCGTGCACTGGGCCTCTAGTATTACATAAGATTTTATCATCTTGTCTGGCAAGGATGCAAGCAGCCGCGTTAAGATGGTCCACACAGTAAGGGAATGAGGGTGACCTGTGAGAGCTCGCAAGCAAGAACCTGATTACTAACAACAACCATGTGAGCTTGAAAGCAGACCCTCTGTCAACTTGGCCTCAGTTGAGACCATAGATCTGGTGGAATTATGATGTTTCCAGCATGGCTGGTAGGAAAAAGCATTATTTCTAGCCATATATGAACAGTTGGCACTATTGCTTTTATTCCTCTTAGATGGTTCTTTCTCTTGCTGTGAGAATTTCCCACCAAGCATATGTGGACCTGCACTCAGCTGAATGCTTCAGTGGGACTCTGCAGATCTCAAAGGTTCTCTTTTATGAGCAGCTCTCTCTAGTCCATTATTCTGTTGTTGTTTTTTTATCTATTCATACTCTTACCTCCATTGCTTCAACTCCATGGAGTCTACCAGTCTCTACTAGGTTCCTTCTTCTTGCATTAGGGCTTAGAAACGTTCCCCCAAGGCAAAAAGATGGGGCAATCATAGGGCCCACCTCATTTCACTATCCCCGCTTGTGGATCACAACCCTTCATTGCTTGAGGTCTAGTGTCTTGAAAACCACTATTTTATATATTTTGTCCATTTTGTTTGTTTGTTTCAGATGAGAAGGTAAAATGAATTCCTGTTACTTCATATTGGTTAGAAGCAGAAGTCTTTCAACAAATACAATTAACCACAGAACTAAAACCAAAACCAATGTAGGAATTAGAGTGGCAAAACAGAACATGGAAGGTATTTGCTCTGACCACATAGATATAACACAACTGTAGGGGAAAAGGTAAAAAAAGTTTGGGAGGTAGAATAGATTCAACCTATTGCCTTACCTGTAATAGCTGATAGTCTTCAGATACTATTGAAAGCTTACAAATCAAATAATAGAGGTTATGCAAAGTATTTAAAGAGTATATTGGGCCCAGCCAGTGTGGAACAGTGTTTGAGCATTAACCTATAAACCAGGAGATCAAGGTTCGATTCTGGTTGGGGAACATGCCTGGGTTGCGGGGTCGATCCCTATTAGGGGGCATGCAGGAGGCAGCTGATCAATGATTTTCTCTCATCATTAATGTTTCTATCTCTCCCTTCCTCTCTGAAGTCAATAAAAATATATTTTTAAAAAAAACACAAACAAAAACAAGAGGAAATCAATTTTAATAATATATTTTATTTAATTCAATATGTCTAAAGTATTTTCAGCACATATTCAATATAAAATTACGGAAATTTTTGCATTCCTTACTTGAGCTAAAAATTTCTAATTCAGTGAGTACTTTACAGTTATAACATATCTTAACATAGTCCACATTTCAGGTACTCGACAACCACATGTGGCTGGTGGCTAGGACAACAATCTGCAGAGTCCTAAAAAGAGCAGACTAAGCTCCACAAAGAAGGGAAAGCTGCTATTCTGTTCGCCTCGCTATACCCAGTTTGTGCACAGTGCCTGGCATACTGTATATTTTTGTGAGTAAGAAAAGAGAAGGAGGGGAGAATAAAATTGCATCTGTTTGAGAAACAAAGGTATTGCTACAGTGAGGGGGGAAGCATCTGCTTCAGTAGGAGTCTTGACTCTAAAACTTCGTAATGGGCAACTTAGGTAAATCGCAACCCTTTTACTTCATCCGTAAAAGATTTTCGGTGCGTACCTAGTGTTGATGGGTTGCTATGAGGATCACATGAGATCATGCAGACATAAGGAGACTCTGTAGCACTTTGTAAACGTTATCTCTCGTTACTAAAGCAAAAAGCTCTGTCTCCATGGTCATTGTTTCCTGTTTTGATACTGTCACCATCTATCCCCCATCCATGGACATGCAGGTTGAAATTCTGCGGAATGTTGGTCCATGTTTTTTCCCTAGACGACTATAATTTTGATTTGTCAACTGGTGTTCAATACCTTGCTGTCTACTTCAGCGTCTACCAACAGAGGCCTCGTGCCTTTAACTTGACAAGGAGAGACTTTTCTGTGGTATCTCATACCTTTCCCCTGTTGGGCTTCCTTCGATGTGCAGCACCTCCCCTGCAGGTTAACCCTAGTCATCCTCCAGTGTGTGGTAGGAACTGGTTACAACAGAAGCCAGAAAAGGAAAGGAACAAGAAACCTTAACATGTGCCTCAGGGGATGGAGGAAGTGAAATGGGCTGGGTACTAGAGAGGAGCCCCATGAAGGTAAAGAGTTAACAAGGAGCTTCAGGGTTGGACCCAGGCTGGTTGCATTTTCAATGAGGACCTCAAATCCACTAGACAAGAATCACCCGTAGAACTCAAGGGCACAGTTAGGTGATCGACACTTACTAGTAGTTTTCCACTTCTGTGCTTGGGAAGGAGCTAAATTTTAATAGCTAAGGGTCCCAGCGCTGTTTCTGCAACTTGCCTATAAGTTGCTTCCTGGATTAAACTCCTAAGAAGAATTTAGCATTTAAGTTTCCCATGAAGGGGGTCTTTGTTGCCCTTAAGTCCTTAAGGATAATTCTAGAGAAGAAAAGAATGATGTGCAATTTTGTAGTTCTGTGTTATAAAGTGGGGTCCCTATATTTCTTCAGAAAAACCATTTCGTTTACTGTTCTCATTCGGAGGGGCTGAAGCATTCCCAGGGTCTGACTAGAGAAGCATAAAGTGAGGAATATTACTCAGTGGACTTATTCCTGTGAAGAGGAAAACATACAGTGGAACAAAGAGAAAAAGGATAATCTTAAGGCCACAGATAACTGACCATATCTAGGAATTCCTTAAGGGAAGCCAAAAATGTACTGAAGCTCACTGTTTGTTTCTCTTTTCCTTTATTTTTTTTTCTTTTCAGTTAGAAGATAGGCAATTTGATTGATGGTATTTTTTCCACATTGGTGACATTTTTAATGGAAACCAAGATTTTTCGGGGGTGGTTTGTAATAGCTCGATGAAATCTTTAACATGTGCCAAAAATGTTTCATTAATGTAAGTCAGCCAAATAATCCTCTTGCCTTGTAAAAATATTTCCTTTAAAAAAAAAATGCTTTTAGAACTGTTAAAAACTTTGAGTACTCAAAGTTTAGCCACAAATATATGGGTTATACCAACAGTGTACCCATATTTCCTCAAAGCAAACAGTGAAGATGATGTGATTTTGATGAAGTCAGATACATAGTCCTCAACTTGTTTTACATAAAATAAACACTGTATTAAAATTCAGATGGTTATCAATAACCTGGGACTCAACCGAGTTGCTGTGTTTCTCATTCAAAACAACTGTTTATCCTTGTGAAGAGCCGGGTGGCTGCTGCCTTTAGGTTTGTTGTATTTAGGTTAGAATGGCCAATGACCTGAGCCAGTCCATGTTCAACTAGTGATAACAATAAAGATGTGTGGTATTTAAAAGTAGGAAAACTGCCTTTCCATGAACAGAAAATTACCTACTTAACATGAAGGCAGAACAGTGTAGTGCTGCGCTGGAGGTGAAAAGTGGGGGAACCCTCACTGAATTACTGGGAAATCTCCACAACAGGTTCACTGTACTGCTGACTTAACAACGACTTCCTGTCACGAGCTATATTTATCGTTTGCCGCCTCTCTGACATGACATTGTATTTAATGTTTTTGAGAGCCATATTTTAATCAGATTAAACTCTAGGAAACGGATAGGTATCTGTTTGGCTCTTAACTTTAGCTTCTGTTTCTTATTTAGTCACAAGACTATTATTTCTGGAATCTTTATAAACACACTTGCTGGGATTGCCACAAGAGTGCAGCTTATGTTGTGAGGTCAGAAAAAATGTGTGCCAGTGGTTCCTATGATCTATGCACAGCGTGCATTACAGAATTGTTTAATAAATTCAAGACAACTAGTGCAAAATGTGTTCCTTTCCCTCATGGGATTAAGCATCTAAAAATACAATTTATTTTTAGATTTAAAAAAATTGTTTCTTCGAAGCTAAGTAACCAAGAAGAATGTTCACAGAAAAGTTGGCCCAATATTATTCATTATTCAGACATATTTACATAAAACTAAATATCCAATATGAAGTTCATGTTCTTAAAACTAATTCACCTAATAAGCAATAATAATTTTAATAATTTCTATAACAGCTATGACATTACTTCCGATGCAACATTTCAATATTGCCAGTGAACATATCAAGCTGAATACTTGAAAGAGGCTGCAGGGCAAGGCTCCCCTCCTCCCAATTCAGACTCTTTGAAAACAGTGTTCCCTCGTCCAAGCTTTCCCATGGCAGATCATCTAGTCACAACCCAATAGTGCCAAGCTGAGCACTGGATAAGGACTAAGTCACATGTCTAAGTAAGATTAAAAGTGGAAACTAGCAAAGGAAGTATGAAAGAGAATTAAAGAGGAAGTGAAGACTGGCCTCTCTCACTCCCATCCTCATAACATGAAATGGTTCTCAAGCTTAGATGACTGCATAATACATGGAACATGTGAATCCACTTTAGTGTTGACATAATAATACATAATTTTTCCATCCAGGTAAGTTGCTTACCTTTTCTTAATATACATAATTATATAATAATTTCCCCAGTACATGCTCTGTAGAGTATCTTACAACTGCTCTAGGACTTGCATGATAGACACTGATTAGCTGGTAGGATGCAATCAACTGAACTGGTAGCAAACTAAAAACGATGTAGCAGCATCCACAACATGTCCACCAGGTACATTCTTAGGAGTATACATTACATGGGGGGAAAAATAAATATTCAATTGTCTGAAGACAAGAACAGGAAACCTCTGAGACTATTATTAACAGCAAACTAGATTTCTACCTAAGTTTTTCTCATAGGCATTACGACACCATATCTGGGTGGAAGAATCTAAGAAAAATTAAAATCAATGTTATTGAGACTCATTTTAAATATTCCTGTGGCTAGATATGTAGTTTTTGCCTATATTCTTTTTGCTTAATATTGATAAACTATTTCCTGAACACTTTACAGGTAGGGTCTCAGGTGAGCAGAATAAATACAACTATTTATAAGCACAAGATATACTTTGAAACCAACTTTTAAAATTTCACTGGATCTTTCAACATTTGTTTGAAATCCTTACAAGATATTCATCTATTTGTAGCATCATATAGGTCTGTCTCCCCATCTGTCTATGTTTTTCATGAAGACTAGTATCTGGTACATGTTTTTTTTTTCTTCCCCAGTTTAGTAGCTATTCGTTGGCCCATAACTATACCATTTTTGTAATAGTTGTCCCACAGCTTTTATCAATCATTTTTTAATAAGATACATGCTGTCTTTCACAGGACAAGGGAACAAGGAATCCATGTATTTAATTTTGACTAAATTTAACTCTGTATGGTTAGAAAATTCATGTCATCAAAATCTATTATTGTCATCATAAATGATTACACTGGCAACACAACGTGATACTAAAATCTAAAAGACGAATAGTATATATGTGGTTACTCATCACAGCACTTCAGCCTTATCTCCCCAAAAGTAACCTCGTTATATGACATGGCTAGATTTGTTAAGAAGTTCACATCTTGCAATTATGGACATCTTGAAGAATCCTTTTTATAACAGGATATCCTGACAACACCCCACTGCTCCCCTCCTCCCCACGACTTGGTAGCCTGACTCCAGCACAGGCTCATCTGGTTTGACTAAAATCATTGCATTATTTGGCAGTGGTTTCTTCATACGTGGCGCTTAGAGCTCATTGAAGCTCAAACAGTACAGGAAATGCAAATCATGCAAACCACCCTCAGGATGGCGACGTACAGTGGCGTGATTGAGCGGCAGTACGCACGGCTCGTGGGCTGACCACATGAAAGGAGTCATTTAGGGACCAGATGAGCGAAAGCTGGGATAAGTTAGAGAGTATGTGTGAGCTTCAAAGCTGGCAGAATAGCATCCTTATTTAAAATAGAAGGGAGAAGGGGCTTTTATTATTATTATATTTTATTAATAACACCTGCGCAAGTTCTTTCCGTTGAAGGGTCTAGGGAGGTAGAGGGAGTTAAACATACATCATGCTGCATATAAGTAAGCCAGTCTTTCTTTTTTTGAGTCCAGGTACGGTAGGAGAGCGGAGTACTTTCCATCAATATTTCACAAGGTTTTCTACAAGTGTTAACAATTATTGGAAATGTTTTCTTTTAGTGCACTTTATATATTTAAAAAAAAGATAATCTGGCAATGCCCTACATTATTTGCTCATAATCTCTAAAGTGTTGGTTTAATTGCCACATGTTAATAAAATTAATTCCTCCAACAAAAAATAAGGAGCATTAATTCTCAGGAATTCCTCAACAAAAGACTTAGAAGCAACACAGAATTTGCTATTAAGAGAATATTTAAACAAGGCTAACACAGTAACTAGAACAGAAGAACAGATATAGGAAGTTTCTCTTTTCTATTTTGGAACTGATTATTTTTTGGATGTTTCTAATTTACCACCAAGTAAAGAAAATGTGACTATTAAGAGAATACAAGTAATAACCTAAAATAATTAAAAGAAACGTTCAATTTTGTTTGTTTAGCATTTTAAATTATTTTCTAAAACCCTTTATGTATGCCATTTCATTTGCATACAGACTTAAAAGCATTGAGATTTCCACTAAAGCACTAGCTCCCTTAACCCCTTACAATGACAGCTAGAAGCTTAAATAAGTGAATGAGGAATTTAGAAGCTTAAAGAAGGAAGAAGCTAATGCGTCTGGTCTAGGATTCAGAAAGCCTAAGCATGAGTAGCCATATGAGAATGAACTGATCACTTTCTGAAACTTGGGTTTCTGATACATATTAAAACCGTGCTAGTACCTTCCTGACTGCTTCATAGCTTCATTGGAAAGATGTGGTGCTGAGGTATGTAAAAAACTTGTACAGTTCTATGCAAATGAAAAGAAATACTGTACTACCCATGAGGCTCTCACATTATGCGAGGTACTGTATTAGGCTCCTTATATACATGATCTCATTTAGTTTAATTTCATCTTCACAATAACACTGCAAAGTCCCCCTTTAAGAGACCAGAAAATTGAGACTCAGAAAAATTAACCAATTTCCCGCTAGGTCTCATGGCTAATAAATGGCAACACTCAGGGTAAATATAGTAGTCATACTAGTACACAGATCTCTATTGATATGTTTCATAATCATCCCTTAAGGGTCTACATAACTCTTGATTAGTTGTCATTTTAAAAAGAAATTCAAAAAGAAATTCAATGCTAAAACCATACAAAGTAGATTTAAGTAATCTAGAATTTCTCTAACTTTTCCATTGGATACACCAGCCAGAACCTTAGATACCTGGTAAATTGAATTGGCCCATATTAATCCATCATGTCCACTTCTTTCTTAATTTATTCTAAATATAGGCAAAGGCTACCGTGCTTGATAACCAAAACAGTACTAACAACCATAATCCCCTTTAAGTCTCAGAGCCACTGCCTTGAAATGTTAAACATTGGTTGGAGTTATGAAATTCCGACTGGATGCAATAGAAAGCAGCAGCTTTAAAGACTTTCTGGTTGCTAACTGTCTTCCTTTCCAAGTATGTGTAGCCACTAACAAACAAGGTTTAGTTATTTATTCTGTTTGTGGTTGTTGTTTTTTGTTTGTTTGTTTTTAGATAGCTAGTAACAGCCTATGGAAGGAAAGAGGTTAGATTATATTTTAAAGTAAAATAAAACAAAAACCTATGAGGTTATAATTGCTTATACTTATCAAAAGGGAAGGCTGTAGGCATAAGAAAGAAAGTTTGTAGAAAAGCTATACATAATTACATACAAATGGCAGGCAGGCACCCTAGTTTTGCCAGAGCCACCAGTAAGTGAAGAAAAGCCAGTCATAGAACCCATCCCACAGGAAGTATTCAGATCAGTTGAGACTCGAGGCTCATTCATAGCTAGAAAATCCATTACGTAGCTGAAGCCACACCAAAACCCCAAAGAGGAGAGGTCAATAAAGCTGGTAAAAATACTGAATTATCCCTCCTGTGTTTGTCTCTTAGAATCATCAAAGATCCCAGCGGAGACACAAAACCTTGAGCATCTGCAGGAAGTCTGAAGGTCAGATATTTGAACACCACCATTTACATCATGTCCTGTTTCACAGGGAACAGATATAAAAACCAGGCACTGAGCAGCCACAGGTTCAAGAATTTCAGAGATCGGATTGTAGCAGGTGAGATCGCTCCTTATAAAATAAGTTTAAAGTTGCATTCTGAGGAAAAAGCACGGATGTGGACTGAGGCGGGAAGTAGAGTATGCAAACAAGAGGATTTGAAAAATTGGAAATTTCCAGGTACAACCAAACTAATATGTGGATTTGTGTGGGTTTTGTTTTCGTTTTGTTTTGAGTGAGGAGGGTAGAGTTTATTCCTCTCCAAACTCCCCATGACAATTCTTAATGGTGCCACCGTCAGACGTTCTGGCTGGAAAACAAACCTGGACCTGCTTCTCTTGATGTTTGAGCCTGCTTTTCTCCATTTGCCTCCAGTAGCAAGAGAGCAATATTATTGATTAATTGAATCGTCTCTTACCTATGCCTTTAAATTAGTTCAAATTCTTTCAGTACTTATTTTCAAGTCTGTTACTCATTTTCATCAGTGTCCTCCAGGTGCTATCAAATTTGCCACATTAGAGTCACACTACAGAATACAATACTAAGCCCTCAGGACCCACCCCAAAATGTCATCACCTACCTCTGGTTTTTGACAACTTAATCTTTGCAGACCTATGAAAATGACAGCAGTTTGATTCGAAGGGCTCTAAAGTCTTAACTATGTTAACAGCTGTCATAGCATCTCAATGCCAGGCGTTAGTATCTAAAAACACTAATTAAGAAAAAAAACATAGTATCACAAAATACTCTATAACAGGAGGCAAATAATTAACATTTTGTCCATACTCCCCTGCTGGACAACAACATGTAATTATAGACAAGTCACTAAAACTTTTTGATTGCTTCAGTGACAAACTGGGGACAATACATCGCACATCCACATGGAGGGAGTGGACTATATGACTTCTTCCTGCTTCTCTGGTTTCAGAATTAATGACTATATTCTAGCTTATTGTATGTAAATGACAGTAGCAGACAGTCCTTTATTAAACAAAAATTTACTGAAAGCCTAGAAAGCAACAGGCACCATCTGACAGAGTGAATTCAAATATGATGGTGTGGTGAGTTGAACTGTGTCCTTCAAAAATATGTGTTCAAGTCTTATGAATGTGACCTTATCTAGAAATAGTCTTTGCAGACATAGTCATGATGAAGGCACATTAGATTAGGACAGGCTCTCGGTCCAGTACCTTCTACCCTATGAAAACAGGAAAGGACACAATAGATCCATGTAAGGTCAGGTGACGACAGAGGCAGATACTGGCAGGGCGCAGCTACAAGCCAAGAACACCCAGGACTGCGGGAGCCAGCAGAAGCGAGGCAGAAGCGAGGAAGGGTTCTTCGTGAGAGCCTTCCGAGGGAGCAAAATCTTGCCGACATTTGATTTTGAATGTCTAGCCCCCAGAACTGTGAAAGAATAAATTCTGTTACAGAAGCCTTGGGAAACTAATACAGATGGTCACATTGGTACAATAAGAGATAGCCAGCAAATAAAAAAGTTAATAAAAGAGTTCCGAGAAATACGATATTTTCGTGAAACCCAAAGACTGGTGACACCTAATATATTTTTTTAAAATTTAAGCTTCCCTGACATTGAAAAGTAGTGGTTTTGAACAGAGTAAACCACAGGCTACTATCTGAACCAATTCTACCACTAATTTGCTTTTTGAAAATAAGCAAACCATCTGACTTCTAAACAAGTCAGTTTCCTTTCCTAGAAGGTAAAATTTGACATGCTGATAACCTACCATGCAAGAAATGACATCATACTGAATCCTTTTGCAAATGCAGATAGATAGATAGGTAGATAGATAAGAAAAAGGTAGATGATTTGGGGAATGGTGAGGTATGGGTAGGACCAGGAGTTATAACTTCATAACTTGTAAGGAATTATTACATCTTGTTTCTGTCCCATTTATATTTTAACTATTCAAAAAAAATATGTACCTGAATATTTAAATCACTCAACTAGTAAAAACATATAGAGAGCCGAATTCCAAATAAAAATGTTGTGCCCTGATTAAAAAATGATTAAACTTACCAATCCAAAACAGCAATCTGTCCAAGTCTGTTTTCTTTAATTAGCAAAAACATTTAACCTCTTCAATAAACTTTTATGTGGACAGAATGTTTCATACTACTATAATTATCCCTCAAAAGTAACAAAACAAAAAGAAAGGAAATACCCGGCAAGTGAAACAAAGCTAATAGAATTACCGAGTTATATTTATACTCACAATCTTGAACTGGTGAAGATAAGTATAAGAGATAATACTATTATTTGTAGTAAGCCCAGAAAGCATACTTTGGACCAGCATTCTCAACCCTAGTTGCACATGAGAAAGGGTTGCAACATATTTAAAGATAAAAGTCCATGCCCAGGCCCCACTGACAGGCAGGGCTGCCCCTAGGGCTGCACAGGCTTTGTTCCGCACAAATACAAGGGCACCACGTATGCAAGGCCATCGCCCTAGAAGATGTAGGGATAAAAGCTAAGTGGGTACAAAGCATTAAAGATACTAAGTGAGCCACTAAACCAACATCAATTAACCATTTCTCAAAAAAAGAAGTACCATACTTCAGCTCTGCGGACAAAAAGCAGCCGTTACAAGTACACAGCATGATGAGCATGCGCTAGACCCCGGAGACTGCCTTCCCTTCCCTTTACTACATAACAGGGTCCTCTTTTATAGTCAATATAGAAAAACATTTTAAGGTTAAAGTATTGAAGGATATTAAGAAATTATAATTTTCATTGATAATGGTGTTATAGTTATGTTCTATTTTTAAAGAGATTTTATCTTTTAGAGATACTTAGTGGGATGTTACAAGTGGAATGTCTGAAATTTGCTTCCGAAGTGGGAAAGAAGTAGGCAGAGTTTCGATAGAATAAGATTGGCCATTTCTTTATAATTGTTGAAGAATAAGTAGGTCCATTACATATTTCCTCTACTTTTGTGTATGTTTAAATTTTCCCATAATGTGGACACTCCTTCAAGTCAAAAATAGGAAATCCCATGTGCCCACAGTAAGCAAGTTATCCTGACCACAATAAAGAATATACTAAAGAAACAGAACCATCTGAAGGGAAAGACCAGGTGATCACTCTTTCACCAAATGAGTAAGAATTTATTTGCTGGAAAAATAACTGGCAGCCACTAAAATCCTTTGATAATGAAATTAAAGTGATGCCAAGATGCCTTTTTTTTAGCAGACCAAACATAATATGGGTAAAATCGTATCCAGAAAGTATGTAGTCCAGGGACCTTATCTTAGCTGGGATAATACAAGATGCCACTAATAGTCACTGAGGCCTTTATAAGAGCGAGGCCAGGCTCTTTGAAGGCCAACAAATAGGGGCACAAGTTATCTGAAATAAAGTTGGGGTTCCATAAGGGCACAGGCAGGAACTGGGGTGCTGCCTAGACAGCACTCTCTATCCCTCTCCCTTCCTCTCTGTGAAAAACCAATAAAATATATATTAAAGGACTGCCTGTTAAATTTGGGGACCAGCCAGTCTCTCCACATCTCCTTCACACTGGACACAAAGTATTTTTCTCATGGCATCTCGCCTTTCTGTGACCTGCTCTATTTCCCCTAACCTACTTCTGCTTACTGACCCATTATGGCCTGGCAAGGTCCTATCTCACAGCCTTAGCCTGGTAAGTCCTGCCACTTACTGCCCCAGTTTACAGATTTCTTCATTCCAATTCCCATGAAAAGGCATCCAACTGGCTTAAGTGATCTTTTCTCATAAGGACATGTCATATCTGACCTGCCTACTTGTGATCTGGCTGTTCCTGGGTCAGGAGCCATCCCATCCCCAATCAACCGAATCATCTGGAAGGGGGGAAATGAAGAACCGGATTGTGAATTGTCAGGAGTATTTATCTTAACTCTTTCACTAGGTGTAAGAACTAATTTAAATAGAATATCTAAGAAAAAGAAGAAAGTTAAAATGAGCAGGTCAGGCGGCACTGTCTGCAACATGGTGGTCAAACGTATTTCTCCAACTCAGGGGCACACGTTTTACCTTCCGCCTCAAGTCGCAAAGGTAAAAATCTGTGCAGAGATGTTTGAAAATAAGAAGGAAAGCCTATTTCTACAGAAAATAAAAAGCAAAACTAATATACATAGGGTCCCTTAAAAATTTTTATCTACTAAAACAAAGCTTTCAGCATGTTTATGAGATACTTAAAGTAGACTCCAGCTAAATGATCTGCACTAATGTGGTAACCACAGCTGACCGGAAATGGTCATTTCTATTATAAATAAGAAAATTCTATGATGTTTACTAAAATTCAACTTCAAGAAAGTATATTAGAACTTCTTCCCCACTTAACTAATATTTTGGCAGTTAGGATGTTCAGTTGTTATTTGTCAATTAAAATTAATGTGAGAAATTTCTGCATGGTCAGACATTCACATAATTCTTTCCCTTGAGGTTTAACCAAGAGATGATGCTATATATATAGAAAATAAATATTTTAAAATTATAGTCATTTGATCACAGGTATGAAATTCTGCTTTTCCTATGAGACAACTATACACCTTTTTCTCTCTTTAAGAATACTTTAGCCCAGCCAGTGTGGCTCAGCGGTTGAGCATCCACCCAGGAACCAAGAGCTTGCAGGTATGATTCCAGGTCGGGGCACATGCCTGGGTTGTGGGCCGGAACCCCAGTAGGGGCTGTGCAGGAAGCAGATGTTCCTCTCTCATCGATGTTTCTATCTCTCCATCCCTCTCCCTTTTTCTCTCCAAGAATTAATAAAAACATATGTATTTTAAAAAAGAATTCTTTAGTGTGCACTGGATAAGAGTGCAGTTCAACCACCTTTCATTTTACCTTTTCATAACCAGCGTTCTTTCACACATTGGGAAATAAAGTACCTAGCAAAGTACTTTACGAAACAGGTGTCATTACCAAATGCCAGTTGAAAAAAATAAATAGTGAATTATTCACTTTTCTAATTATAGAAATAAATATGACCACTATTTTAATTAATTGCCACTACCCACTAAGCATATTTGATTTTGCTATGTAGCTATAATTCAAAACTGATACCAGAACTGAAATAAAGTTAAGAGAGACCAAAAAATCTACAAATAATACACACTCTATTATTTCTTCCCACTCTAGTCACTATAAACCACCTGTAGTGAAGAACAAATGTAGCTGTCTATTATGGCTTGGGCCAAACACTCTTTAAACATTATGCTTTTATTAAAGTATTAATTCCATGCCATCACTTCTATTTATATTTTAAAATAAACTAAAGGCTAGAGAAAGGTATTATTTATTTTCACCATTTTGCCAATGAATATACAAAATGAGAGTGATCTGCCCTTACACAGGTGAGTGGCCGGCTGGGCCTTGAGTTCAGTTTCTCTGATTGGCAGTCCAGTGCCCTTTCCCTCAGAGCAACTATGCAATATGTCTAATAGGTACAGAGAGAAATGCCCAAACACTGAAGGAATTCACACTGTGTGGGCACATTTCTGTAAGCCAGGATTAGTCAATATCTATGTGCCTAATCTGCGGTTCGGAGTTGTGAACAAATGCCACATGAGTCAGTAATAAGTGAGAGGGCAATTGACACTCCCTGTCTATGAAAAATAGAAGTCATTCTTGGTTAGCTGTGCTTGTCTCCTGGAAAAAAAAATGTAAAACAGAAATGCAGATGAGTGTTGATGACTTCAAACTGAATATTCTAAATTGCAAATATGGAAACACTGATTCATATGGCACTATTTCATTATACTCTATTAGAAGGAAGACTTCAGGTGACTCATACAGATACATTTGGAGAGAAAGGATTTCCCCCTCATCCCTCCCTATAATGTAAAATGTAAAACAAAAACACCAAAGGAACTAGGCTACAGCATATTACTTTAGAGATTTCCTACTGTATTTCTAAAACTTAAGACATTTCAAGCTGATAACTATGCCCATCAAAAGCCTAGACCCTTAAACAGTAGCAAAAGCATTGTTTTGCTATAATATAAAACACATCATAATAGAATGTAAATATCCTGAATTCTCCAAGTTCTGATAAAATCAATATTTTAAGGGTTTATCATCAAAAATGACAATATCCAGTAGGAATCCTAGAATATAATAGCCAAGAAACAACGATAATACAAATTCTCTCGTTTCTGGGTCCAGAGAGGGTGAAGGTTGCAATAGCAAAAAAAGAAAACTCTCGTCATCAAAACTTTCTTTTTCAATAATTCTAAGAGGCTGGTACTCACCACAACTCCTCTCAGATTTAGCCATCTAATTAGAAACTGCATTTTTAATACTAGTTAATACATGTAAAACATATGCATGCTGAATACATTAAAGAACAAAAGTTTTCTGGGAGCTTTTTTCCATGGAAAAAAGAAAACTCACCACTGTTCAAGTGGATCACTACCAGCATTTTGTCTAAAATAAAACTGATTGAACGAAGACTAATATTAAGATCATGTTTCCAAGAGCCTGAATGTTTTCAGGTAGTTCGATTCTAAAACTGCCACTGCTCCTACTTCTCGTGTGCATGTGAATGTATGTATGTCTTCTTTTTTCTACCCTCAGTTCTAAATGCCAAAATCAGACAAAGAAAATGATTACTTACATAAACTCCACTTACATCTTAAACAATACTCAAATTTCAGAGCAAGCAAGACCTCACTTCTTAACCTTTGCCTCTCTTCCTTTCCTATTAAAAAAAATACTGCAAATAAAATGTGAGTGTCATTAAATACCTTTGCACACTTGAAAAGATAAGAATACTGCTACTAGAATGATTGCATCATCCTACTAAGCACTCTTTATGAATACCTGAGTTACAACTGCTTTATATCCACCAACTACAAGAACCAAGGGTCCCTAAACCTTTGTGGTAATAACACTGAGCTATTGCTGGGTTTCTCAGCAGCAATCCTCATAATATGGTATAGAAAAAAAAATATGTGAGCTCTGGTTTTCTGTCTTAAAAAGTTTTGAAGTCCTTTAAAAAATTGAATGTTATAAAAGTAAAGGTAATGTTATAAAATTAAAGGTAAGAATCACTTCGTCTGAGTGAGAAACTGCAATACAAATACTACAGACAGACACAAGATATGCAACTAGCACATGCCTTTAATAGAACTGGATTTCATTAAAATTGTTTTCTCTGTATTTACCTTATGACAGAGGAAAACATTACCGGGCAAAAACTTGTTCACATTCTTAGCCGCTTTCATTTTCTGAAAATCTTGGAACTCACCTAAACCTTTGGTACACAAATAAGTGTCTGTATCAATATTGGACACACAGAGAAACTATGGGCTAAAAATCACCGACATGTTAGATCTCCTCCTGTAGTGAAAGACAGGTCACCAACGAGGGGTTTTCCCTGGGCCTACATTAGGACATATATGACTGCTGTAGAACTGATGATTCTAGTGAACATTGTCCAAATAACAGTGTGTGTGTGTGTGGGGGGGGGGGGGGGGGGCGGGGAGGGAGATGGAACTGAATCCATGAGGAGAAACAGTCCCCAAAGCCACTGTCCTGCTCACCTTTTTATCACTTGTGTCTGGCGAAGGGAATGTGCTCTTCAAATGTAAGCATCACTAGTGGAGGCCACTGAGGAAGAGACTGGCTTTTCTGAACTGGATACTACGCAGGGTGGCAACCCCAAGCTCTATATTTCACTTTGGGATGTAACGTAATATAATAACTCTGCAGATATATTTAATACCTGACTATTTTTTTTGGGGGGGGGTAGGGGGGAATAAGTTTCAGAAGTTAATACCAGGCAATAATTCACTTATCGATTGTGTGTGTACACATCAAACACACACACACACATGCATAGTATATGTATATTTAAAATATATTATAAAATTTATTTAAATAGAGAAGAGAGACAGTGTTACATTACATTTTTAAAGAAAAGAACATGGAGTATTTAAAATGCTGCCAAAGTAAACCCACTGATCCAATTTAATGGGTAAATATGAATGACTTGCAATAGCATAGCTATTTTAAAAATAATTATAACCAAAATAGAGTTTAACTGTGGTCTCTATGATTTTGACTAAATTATTTGTATCCCAAAATCTTTTCTCATAGACAAAACCAAGGTAAATTTCAGTTAAGCACCTAGACAAATTCTATAACTAGCGAAAAAAGCGCAAACAACACAAATTTCATTCATAGTGCTAGCTCCTTTACTTCTCTCCACTCCTACTGCCGTTGCTCCCATTCAGTCTCACTATTTCTCCATTAGATGTTTAGAATCCAGTGAGCATCTCTACCCTCATCCATGTCTCCAGCCTACATTGCTGTAATAATCACCCTATGCACCGTTTCCTCACCTCCCCCTCTCATGTTTCACTATAGCACTCACTGGGTTTTTGTTTGTTTGGTTTTCGCCTGTAAAACATTGTTTCCCCTTCTTAAAATAACATCTATGTCATTTTCTCTTTGCTCTCCTGCCTTCAGTTCATATCGTTTGGATGGGACTGACCGCATTTCCTGATTCCAAATTAGATGTACAATCATGATAGTAGATGCCTTTGCCACAGCAGCACCTTCAAAGAGCAAATGATCTAAAAAAACAAAAATCTTTTCAGTTCTGGGACTTCTGCTAGAACTGCCATGAGAGAGGTCCTCTCTTTCAGAATGGGGAACTAAGCTGGTGGGATATACACTTAGCTCTGGGAGAGACCCGCTTGGAGAGAGCCTGCTCCAGAATACAGCGAAACCAGGAAAGCTGCGGCAAGAAGTCAAGAGGCCTGACGATGTCACTGAGCCACCGGAGTCAGCTTTGCCTGGAGTCAACCACTCTGGGCCTGATACATTTCCCTTTACGTTTAAGTGATTTTGAATTGGATTTCTACCTTGTACTATTAATAGGGTCCTGAGTAATCGAGCCTGCAAAAGAAGTCAAAACCTAAGCAAAAGCTCCCCAAATCCTTGACCTTGAATTAAACCATGTACATCAACTAGGCAAGTTAAGACTCTGCCTTATCATCCCAGCCTGATATCCCAGACTCCTCCTACCTCAGAATGTGTTCATGCCCAACCAAGATTTTCGAGATTTCCAAACATTTCCCAATATTTCCAGCATTACTGCCTTTGGTCACAACACTTCCTTCTCCTAGAGCACTCTTCCATTTGCTCTGAAACCATCAAAATCTCCAACATCCTCTCAGGTCCACCCCAGAATTTCCTGAATCAACATTAAACTCTCTCCTCTGTATGCCTTTAGTGTTTGCAGCCCACTCTGCATCACTGACTATTCTGTGTGAGAGCTATAGTAACAGCTTCCGTATTAGTGTACATGCCCCATGTCCCATTCCCTATACAGACAGACGGCTAACATGAAGGTCAAACACCTTCTCTTTGAAGGCAAATAACCATGAAATGCTGAGGCTGAAACAAGACATCAAACAGTAAGTCATATCAGAGCAACTTAAAAGATAGAAGCCCTACTAGAAAAAAATATTATTCTCCAAACTCTGTACCTCTAAAATTAAAAGTTAAATATCCAAGGAGATACACATATAAGATAAGGAAATAATGTCTGTGTCAAATGAAACAGTGGTTGATAAAGTTGAATAAGAGAACAAATTTGCCTTTTATGTTAGAATTCCTTAAATCTTGATCCTAATTCCTTGTTCACAACATCATAGAGCTCAATAGATGAAACCAACACCTTCAGTAACAGATGAAAAAAATAAGACTCTAAGGTTAAAAAGTGTCTTTCCCAAAATCAAACAATTAATTTACGGCAGAGCTGGGATTAGAACCCAAGACTGCTGATTCCCCTATTGTTTCTTTCAAACACCAATGATTTATATTCTTGTAAGAAACTCTTTTATGTATATGTACATTTAAATATGTATCAGTAAAGATCATTTGAGGCCCCAGCTTGTTTGGCTCAGTGGATAGAGTGGCTGAAGGGTCCCGAGTTCGATTTTGGTCAAGGGCATGTACCTTGGTTTCAAGTTCCCTGGCCCTGATCAGGGTGTATGCAGGAGGCAACCAATCAATGTGTCTCTCTCTGTCTATCCCTCTCCCTTCCACTCTCTCTAAAAATCAATGGAAAAATATCCTCCAGTGAAAATTAAAATAACAAAACAAACAAAAAAGCCCTACATGGGCCAGTTAAGTAGCATAGATATGAGTAGCAGATTGTATAAAACAATGGCAACCAAAACAAATAATGTCTATCTGTCTAAAAGTATTAAAAATAAAACAATGCTTAAGTAACTGCAGCATCCAAACAAAATATCTCACTAAGCCAAATTCTAATTTTCAGTTATCCTATAGCTTTTGCACCATATATTAAAAGACCACAGCTCATGGTGGCCACTGCTAAAACTAAAAAATATTTAAAATACAATCATGTGAAATTTTACAAAATATCACAGGTATATATATTCTAGGTTCCATAGTTTCCTGAACTAGGAACTTTTTTTTTTTTCCTAGAAAAACTTTTATACAGGGAAAATTCCAGAAAATTGTATTTTCTTTTATCAAAATTTACATTAATAAAGGATGACTGATTTCACAGTATGATTAATATAACCCATAAAAATAAGTGAGTAAATGTGGAATTCCTTAGTTTAATCCCATAAACATGAGTAATACAGGCATTTAAATGTTTCTAAGCAGTTTCTATGTGTAAGAGATAATATTTCTACACGGGATATTAGTAGTGCCCATACAGGAAAAGTAAGAAAATTAGCAAAGCCCATTACAACCATATTTTGTGTGCACTTTCAAACCCACAGATACAAAGTCATTCATACAACCATACTCAGCACTACTATCTGCTAGGCAGCACACTAGGCTAGGATTGGGGCTAAAAATGGTAAACAAGACAATTGTGGGCCTTGCCATCATGGAACTTACAGTATAATACAAAGGAAAATAAATCAAACAAACAAAATAATTGCAAATTATATATAATGTTATTACAGAAGGGAAAAGAAAGGATACTGAAATAGAGGACTTGTTTTAGATGGGGTGGTCAGGGGGTGCCTCTCTGAGAAGGCAGAAGTTTAGCTGAGACTTAAAGAATGGGAAGGAATGAGCAAAGGGGTGGGGGCGGGGCGGGGCGGGGCATGAGTTAGTGTTGCAGCTGAGGGACCAGCAAGTAGCAACAGGATGGGCAGGAAAGAGCTTGGCATTTCACAGGGAACAAGGCCAACACCACTAACCTGAGTGGGAGACGAGGCTGCAAGGGAGGCAGGGTCCAGGGAACCCTGTGTATAATCTGGCTTTTTACAGATGCAATGGGATGGTTTCCAATCGGGGACTATTTAATCAAGGCTGTGAGTATCAGCAAATGGATATAGGCAGGAAGCTTTCTTTCAATCAACAAAAAAGTTTACTAACCACTAACTATGTGCCAGTGCTGTAAGTCCAAGTTTGCCGAATTTGGCCTCACATCACCACAGGCACTGGCTCTTAATATAAAATCTCTTAATAACTGCTGATGAAGAAAATAACAAGAAACAGGCTTAGAAAAGGGCCAAAAGATAACTAGTCCGGGGGTTCATTAGGCCAAAGCATCTCACCTCCCAGCCCTCTCTCTACTACTAGTCAATCACCAAGAATTTCTCCCCCCAGAAAAGGGGCTGTTAAATGTTTATTATCAGCAAGAGATGGTGAACAAAGAGAAATATAGGAAAGACTTTAGAAAGATCGAAGGAGGAAGGGGATATGAATGCTCTTTGGCGAGTGCTAGGCCTGAGCCACCCTGCCTCCCGCCCGCAGTTATCTCTGTGGGCTGGCTGGTCAGGAGGCCAGCAGGCCCATCATGTGAATAAACCACAAAGCGGCATAAAGAAAGGAAAGATGGACAGAACTAGTCATTTAACGGGTAGGGCAATGTGTGGAAAGGCAGCTAGTAAACCAAATCTGACCCTCGGGGAATAGGCAAGCAGGAAGACTTCTCTGAGACGGGGGCTTAAGAGAAGGAGCGGGTAACTGACTATCTGCACCACAGCTTCCCAGGCCCTGAAGACAGTAAGCCAGACACTAACACCTGTGCACACCTTATAGTTCCATAACCAAATATATTATCTGACTAAGACCTTAATAAAAGAAGAATTTTTTCTCAAATAAACAAAGAAATAAATGTTGGGAATGGAAGTACAATAAAAATACCCTTCATTTCCTACAGGTTTCCTCTAGCTATGAGACAAACCATGACGAAGATACTCAATACCTAACAACAACTGGATTAGAAGCATTCTACAATCAGACTCATAGCTTTGATTATTACGTCAAAAATAAGTATGTTACTTCTTCAAGCAAAATTTTGAAGGTCCTTACTCTACAGCCAGAGCTCTTTTATACATAATACATTTTGTGTCCATTTAGGGGCATTTGGGAGTTTTATACCTTTTCCAATGCATCCATTAAAAATAATGACCCTCTCTCCTCTGTGAAAGTGTAATAAACATCCAGTTTGTCTTTTAAAATATAGTTGGAAAATTTCAAAAGGTAAAATATATGGGAAATTTACCCTCGGGGAATTTGAGGTACAGAGTCTCTTAGAAATAATGTATTGTGCTCAGCCTGTGTGGCTCAGTGGCAGAGCGTCGACCTATGAACCAGGAGATCACAGTTCAATTCCAGGTCAGGGCACATGCCTGAGTTGCGGGCTCGATCCCCAGTGTGGGGTGTGCAGGAGGCAGCCAATCAATGATTCTCTCTCATCACTGATGTTTCTCTCTCTCTTCCTCTCACTTCCTCTCTGAAATCAATAAAAAATATATACATTTTTTTTTATAAAAGAAATAATATCTTATATCCATATGAACCATTACTTGGGAATCTTAAACGTGATATTTTATTTTTATTATTTTTTTGTTAATTTTCTCCCAAGTGTATTTTTCTATTGATTTTTAGAGAGAGTTGAAGGGAGGGAGATCAGCGATCAATTGGTTGCCTCCTGCATGCCCCGACAGGGGCTGGGGATCGAACCTGCAACCCAGGTACATGCCCTTGACTGGGAATCATGCCAAAAACCTTCAATCCAAGGGCCTACGCCCTAACCACTGAGGAACACCAGCTAGGGCATATTTTATTTTTTAACATGCTAGAAGAGATATTAAAAACATGCACATGAGCCCAGCCAGCATGGCTCAGTGGTTGAGCGTCAACCTAAGAACCAAGAGGTCACGGTTTGATTCCCCAATTGAGGCATATGCCTGGGTGGTGGGCTCAATCCCCAGTGTGGGGCATGCCGAAGGCAGCCAATCAGTGATTCTCTCTCATCACTGATGTTTCTAGCTCGCTCTCTCTTTCCTTTCCTCTCTGAAATCAATAAACAATATTTTAAAAATAGAAGATAAAAAAATAAAAACATGCACTTGAATTTGCACTGCCATGCTTAATTCCTTGGATGCAGTGGGTTCACAGTGTTTGCTACTAACTATTCAAACACCTTTGAAATAGCAACTTGTGAAAATAAACTATGAACTTCATAACAAGAAAACCTTTATTCCCCTGCTACTAGAATATTTTAGCTTCTTCAGAACACTGACAGAGAAACACAATATGGAAAACCAGCCTTCAGGAAGCATAGTGACAGGGTTAATTTCCAGTTCTGCAATGTAGAGTTTGTTAGGGTAATCTGAAGGATATTCATTCAGTCATTCCTATGTGTATGTGAGAGAGAAAAGAGAGTGAGAGAGAGTAAAGAGAGACAGAGAGAGAGAGAGAGAGAGAGAGAGAGAGAGAGAGAGAGAGAGCGCGATAGATACAGACTGAATGGTTGTTACTGGTTCGCACTACTATTCTACTTCTGTAGTGTTGTGGTCAGCTACATTTTCAAAATAAAGTCACATGGCTAAACTGAACAATACAGTCAATCAGAGAGGACTGCACTGAGAAGAAATATTGTGGACAAAGCCCTAAGCCCTGCACAAATACTGGGAGGCTGCTGTGTGTGCTGCCTGGACAGGAGGGCAGATTGGTAGAAAAACAAAGCAAACGAGATTCCCACGATTCGGCAATGTAGGATAGGGACACTGGCTGGCTGGCGGGCTGGGCAACAGCCATGGGGAATCTCTCAGCCAACTTCACAAACGGAGCAGTCACGTGTTGGTGAGACCCTACCTCCTGAAAAATTTATACAGTGTCAGAACATCATCCAAACCCCAAGAAGTGTACACAACTGGTAATGATATGGGAAGTGAGCTGGGCAGTACTGGAATGCGGCCTCTAGCCACGTTCATAAACATAGAGAACTGCACAGCATACCAGTTGGGGGATCATTTGGGGCAGGTATCGAGCATCCTAAACAGAGAATGTTATTTGTGCATCCATGAAGCTACCCAGTGATTTTTTTAAAGACATCATATGTAGTATTTTATTTGGATCTTAAGGAAAAACCTCAAAAGAAGAAAATTCAAATAACTTGTGACTTCCATGGTGGAAAATTTAGAGAAATGTGCTGAGGGAAAATGAGAAAAGATTCACAAACCTAGAAAAGCTCCTGGTTCCCAGATTCCAGCTTCCAACAGATTCAATAACTATAATACTTCCCAGGACTCCAAAAAGCACCACGCCCACTTCTAATAGTAAAATCTAGTAATGTATTTTAATCAGGAGTACTTAGGTCCTCTCTATTCTTCTACCTTCCTCTCTATAAAATCAATAAAAATATATATATTTTTTAAAAAGAGTACTGAGGTTTAATTTACTTTATTTGTTTACTCTGCTTCAGCATGGGCTTAAAAAGAGCAAATAGTGTATGAACTTAAAAAGAATGAACAACCCACAGCTAACATCATACACAAAGGGTAAAAACTAAAAGCATTTCCCTTAAGACAAGCATGTCAAACCCGCAGCCAGAGGGTCACATGACCCGCCGGCCGCGGGTCTGACATGCTTGCCTTAAGATCAGGAACAAGACAGGGATGTCCACTGTCACCACTTATTCAACATAATACTAGAAGTCCTAGCCACAGTGATCAGACAAGAAGAAGAAATAAAAGGCATCCAAATTAGAAAGGAAGAAGCAAAAACTGCCATTGCTTGCAGATGACATGATACCGTATAAAGAGAACACTAAAGATTTCACCAAAAAAGTACTAGAACTGATAAATTAATTCAGTAAAGTATAATGATACAAAATAAATATCCAGATATCAGTTGCATTTCTATACACCAATAATGAACTATCAGATAGGAAAACTAAGAAAACAATCCCATTAATAATTGCATTAACAAACTACCTTTGAATAAGTTTAACTGAGGATATAAAAGACCTATATTCAGAACATTATAAGACACTAAAGAAAGAAAGTAAAGAAGGTACAAATAAGTGGAAGCATATACTGTGTTCATGGATAGGAAGAATTAACATCATTAAAATGTCCTTATTATCCAAAGCAATCTATAGATTCAATGCAATTCCTATTAAGATACCAATGGCGTATTTCACAAAACTAGAAAAGATATGCCAAAATATCTTTTGGGAACCACAGAAGACCCCAAATAGCAACAGCTACATTGGGGCCTTGACTTACGAGTTTAATTCGTTCCGTGACGGAGCTCGTAACTCAAATTACTCATATGTCAAATCATAAAGTGAATGAGTGAGACACGTGATGCTGGGCTGATGTTGTGGCATTCACTGTGACGTTCGCTGTGCCAACTAGCGGTGGGGTATCTGAATCTGGCTCGTAACCCGAATTTTAGCTCACAACTCAAAGCAAAAAATCGGCCGAGAGATGGCTCGTATCTCGAAAAACTTGTTAGTCGGGACACTCGTAAGTCAAGGCCTCACTGTATTTTGAAAAAGAAGAACAAAGATGGAGGAATCACACTACATGATATCAAGCTATACTACAAGGCCATAAATGTCCAAACAGCTTAGTATCCTATATAATAAAAGCCTAATATGCAAATTGACCAAATGGCGAATGATGCACACTGACCACCAGGGGGCAGACACTCAACGCAGGAGGTTCCCCCAGCCCGCAGGCCCCAGGCCAACCAAGGGGATGCCAGTGGGGGCCCCCTGATTGCCCCACAGGTCGCCCTGCAGAGGGAGGCAACCAGCGGCGGTGGCGGTGGGGGTGGGGCCGGCAAGCGGGCGGAACCAAGCTGGCCAAGGCAGGTGTCAGCGGGGGGCCCCTGATTGCCCCCCCACTCACCCCACAGATCGGCACTGATCACCAGCCAGGCCTAGGAACCCTACCTGTGCAGTGGTACATTTATACAATGGAATACTACTCAGCCATAAAAAAGAAGGAAATCTTACCTTTTGTGACAATGTGGATCTATCTGGAGAGTATTATGCTAAGTGAAATAAGCCACTGAGAGGAAGACAAATACTATATGATTTCACTTATAAGTGGAATCTAATGAATAAAATAAACTAACAAAATAGAAACAGATTCATGGATACGGAGAACAGACTGACAACTGTCAGAGGGGAGGGGTTTGGGGGAGCTGGGTGAAAAAGTAGAAGGGATTAGCAAAAAAATCCCCACAAAACTCATAAGCAGACAACAGTATGGTGATTACCAGAAGAAAAGGGGAGGTGGGGGAAGGTAGGAAGGGTGAGGGGGGACATATGGTGGTGGAAGGAGACTTGACTTGGGGTGGTTAATACACAATACAATATACACATGACGCACTATAGAATTGTATACCTGACACCTATATAATTTTATCAATCAATGTCACCCCAATAAATTCAATATAATTTTTTTTTAAAGAATGGCTCTTGCAGGTGGCCAGACTTGAGCTCAAATCACATATTGACCACTAACTATCTGTGTAACCCAGTGTAAAAAACTTGACTCTCTAGGTTTCAGATTCCTCCCCTGTTGAACCAGAAAAATAATATCTAACTTCCAGAATTGTAGAATGTCTACCACATGGTAAGTGTTCAATGTTAGCTGTTATTACTATTATTTAATCCCATTAAATTTTATTCTGGTTACTGTAGAGATGTAAAATGATTGCCCTGGTTAAGACTAACAACACTGCACTTACCTACGATTTCTTAAGTCATCATTTACTTTTTTTAAACAAATTTTTAGTAATCTCAGAGAGGGAGGGATAGGTAAAGAGAAAGGTAGAAACATCAATGATGAGAGAGAATCATTGATTGGCTGCCTCTTGCATGCCCCACACTGGGGATCAAGCCCACAACCCGGGCATGTGCCCTGTCCAGGAACCAAATTGTGACCTCCTAGTTCACAGGTCAGTGCTCAACCACTGAGCCACGCCAGCCAAACTACTTTTCTTTTATTGATTTCAGAGAGGAAGGGAGAAAAAGAGAGAGATAGAGACATCAATGATGAGAGAGTGTGTGTGGACCATAGCAGTGGTGCGGACCAGCCTCTGGCTTTCAGTGGGACATTTTCAGCTCATGCAGTCACATTTTTCATGGCTCCAGTTCTATTTGGTTTTTCTATTTCATTTTGAGTGAGATTTTGTAAGTTGTGTTTTTCTAAGAAATTATCCATTTTGTATAAGTTTTCAAATGTATCAACATAGAACTATTCAGAGCATTTCCTCCTTTTTATTGATCTGTGTCATATCTGTAGCTACAGTTTATTCACTCTAAAAATTAATTGTGCGTTTTATTTTTTTTATTTTTTTAATATATATGTTTTTTTATTACTTAAAGTATTACAAAGGGTATTTATTACATGTGTCCTTTTTTTCCCCCCGCCCTTGACAGTCCCCTGGCCTCCCCTATCCCCCAGTGTCTTATGTCCATTGGTTATGCTTATATGCATGCATACAAGTCCTTTGGTTGATCTCTTACCCCCCTCCCTCCTGCCCCCCAACCCTCCCCGGCCTTCCCGCTGCAGTTTGACAATCTGTTTGAGGCAGCTCTGCCTCTGTATCTATTATTGTTCAAAAGTTTATAATGATCTCTATTATCCATGAATGAGTGAGATCATGTGGTATTTTTCCTTCATTGACTGGCTTATTTCACTTAGCATAATGCTCTCCAGTTCCATCCATGCCGTTGCAAATGGTAAGAGTTCCTTCCTTTTTACAGCAGCACAGTATTCCATCGTGTAGATGTACCACAGTTTTCTAATCCATTCATCTACTGATGGGCACTTAGGCTGTTTCCAGACCTTAGCTATGGTGAATTGTGCTGCTATGAACATAGGGGTGCATATATCCTTTCTGATTGGTGTTTCTGAGTGGCTGAATGGTTAAAAAACATGACCCATACATCTGCTGTCTACAAGAAACCCACCTCATTAGAAGGGACTCACACAGACTGAAAGTGAAAGGATGGAAAAATATCTTTCAGGCAAATGGAAAGGAAAAGAAAGCTGGGGTAGCAATACTTATATCGGACAAAATAGACCTCAAAGTGAAGGACATAACAAGAGATAAGAAAGGCCACTTCATAATACTAAAGGGATCAATATAACAAGAAGATATAACCCTGGTAAACATATATGCACCCAATGCAGGAGCACCCAAATTCATAAAAAAACTCCTGGAAGATATCAAAGGAGAGATCGACAACAATACAATCATAGTAGGGGACTTTAATACACCACTGACAGCACTGGGTAAGTCCTCTAGACAAACAATCAGCAAAGAAACAGCAATCCTAAATGACTCACTAGATCAGATGGACTTAATAGACATCTTCAGAACACTTCACCCCAAAGCCACGGAATATACATTCTACTCATAAGACATATTCAAAAATAGACCACATATTGGGTCACAAGCAAAGTATCCCCAAATTCAAGAAGATTGAAATCATAAAAAGCATCTTCTTAGACCACGATGGCATAATATTAGAAATAAACTACAATAAAAACAACCCAAAATACTCAAACACCTGGAAGCTGAATAGCATGTTATTAAATATTGATTGGGTTACCAATGAGATCAAAGAAGAAATTAAAAACATCCTGGAAGCTAATGACAATGAAAACACAACAATCCAAAACCTATGGGACACAATGAAAGCAGTCCTGAGAGGGAAGTTTATAGCTCTACAGGCCTATCTCAAAAAACAAGAAAAAATGGTAGTAAATCAGCTAACTCTACAACTCAAAGAATTAGAAAGAGAGCAACAAGAAAACCCCAGAGTGAGTAGAAGGAAGGAGATAATAAAGACTAGAGCAGAAATAAATGGCATAGAGACCAAAAAAACAATACAGAAAATCAATGAAACCAAGAGCTGGTTCTTTGAAAGGATAAACAAGATTGACAAACCTCTAGCCAGACTCACCAAGAAGCAAAGAGAGAGGACCCAAATAAACAAAATCAGAAACGATAGAGGCGAAATAACAGACCCCACAGAAATACAAATGATTGTTAAAAAATACTATGGGCAGCTCTACTCCAACAAACTAGACAACCTGGAGGAAATGAACAAATTCCTAGAATAATACAACATTCCAAAACTCAATCAGGAAGAAGCTAAAAATCTCAACAGGCCAATAACTATGGAAGAAATTGAAGCAGTCATCAAAAAGCTTTCATCAAACAAAAGCCCAGGACCAGACGGCTTCACAGGGGAGTTTTACCAAACATTCAAGGAAGAACTAAAACCTATCCTCCTCAGACTACTACAAAAAATTCAAGAGGAAGGAACACTTCCAAGCTCATTCTATGAAGTCAGCATCACCCTAATACCAAATACCATGTGTGTTTTAAAAAAATCAATCGTGCCTGTGGTTTACCTATTTTATTATTTCAAAATAACTACTTTGAGTTTGTTCATCTCGATTATATAGGTTGTTTCAATTTCACTAATTTTTACCCTTATAGTTTCCATCCCAGCACTACTGCTAGATTCAAATCAGAGGGGCCCTGCCCATCACAATAAAAAAAATAAAAATAGAGTTATTAACGATGATGTGGCTGTGACTGTCACTTTAGATGCAACCCACTCTGTGATACACAATATGTTCATTATGATTCAGTTCTATTTTTTAGTATCCATTATGATTCCTTCTGTGACCCATGAGTTATTTAGAATTATGTTTTTGCATTTCCTGACTTCCAGGCTTTTTTAGGAATCTTTGTTAATGAGTTCTCTCCTGCACACACTTCAGAATGATTTCATCTGAGGGGCAGAATCATTTGTGGCGGGCTGCTCACAGCCTGATGCCGATGCTAGCAGTAGGAGGCTGGCAAGGGCACAGGGGAAGGGGAGGGGTGGGAAAAGGGGGTGGGGGCCTGACAGTTTCTGCTACACTGATCCTCAGGCAACTAGTTTTATTCATGTCCAGGGTACCCTTCCGTTGTTTCGTTCTTGTAACCTCCTTTCTTTGTACCAAAGATAGCACCGAATAACACTCGTTGGCACCTTACTCTTGTCCCTTAGTATATCTTGGAGAAGTTCCCATGAGGGTACACTGAAAGCTGCACAATATTCCATTTCAAGAATGTACCATAACTTAGTTAACCAGTTCCTTTTATGAAAATGAGGCAACCACAGCTTCAAAGCCCGTTTACAATCTAATTTCCAGATCCCCCTTCAGGTCCCCTCTGACTTAGCTCAGCCATGGACTTAAAAGGAAATCTGTTGCATTTCAAAAGCACGTCTAGATGTTTGAGAACGCAGGGTTTTCAGGTGACCAGAGCTGTCCTGCTCAGGACGGAAGTCTCATCCAGGTGCTTCCCAGCCTCTACAGCCGCTCTGCAGCCCTGGCATCCTGTCCTCATCTTGTCACCTCATGGTTGCAGGCATCACTGCCACACTCCAATGCGGGAAAGGAGAGGCGGCTTTGTTGGAAGTATACCCAAAAGCCATACACTTAAATTGAATTTGCCAAAACCTAGTGACTGACTAGCTGCAAGGAGAGCTGGGAAATTTGGCAGAGAACAGGATCATCATGACCAACATAGGTCAGTCATGCTTCCTTCCTGGAATCTGGGTACATAACTGTAGGCATCAGAGAGTGAAGAAATTTTAAGTAACAGTGATTCTGTCAGTTCAGTAAAGGCACCGTGAAAAGAAAAATGAATACAATGTCTTTGATGCCTAGTCTAGGTATCCTATCCTATATAATATAATATAATATAATATAATATAATATAATATAGTATAATAATATAATATAATAGATAAAGATGCAAATTGACCATACCTTCACTATGCCCACCATTGGCTAATCAGAGTGATATGCAAATTAACCGCCAAAAAGATGGCAGTTAATTTGCATACGTAGGCACGAAGCGGCAGAGCGAAGACTGAAGGCGGCTCCGGCGGAGCATCGAAGGCTTGAAGGCGGCTCTGGCCGGATCAGCGAAGGCTTGAAGGCGGCTCCGGCCGGAGCGAAGGCCTGGGTCCCGGGTGCCGGAGGAAAACCGGTGCCGACAGCCAGGGGAAGGGAAGGCCTATTGCATGAATCTTTTCATGCAACAGGCCTCTAGTCCTATATAATAAAAGGCTGATATGCAAATTGTCCCCTCGGGAGTTCAACCGACCAGGAGTTCGACTGCTCGCTATGACGTGTGCTGACCACCAGGGGGCAGCACGAAACGAAGTAAGGCTCTGGCCAGCAGCCAGAAAGCCCGATCAGCCCTGATTGCCGGCCAGGCCCAGGGACCCTACCCATGCATGAATTTTGTGCACCAGGCCTCTAGTTAATTTTAATAAAATAGAAAGGTTGACCCTAGAACAAATGACATACATTTCAGAATACAAAATTAAGGCATATCCCCAAAAACATCCTTCTTCATTTTGCAGTTTCCAGAGGGCAAGGCTTTCATATAACCTAGAAGTTAGAATAATTACCCACTACTTCTGAGAAAAATAATGTCCGGAGCTTTTGTAATCTATAATAATATTATACAGCACCAAACGTGGAGCAAGACGCATCCTTTCAGCTGTCAAGATGAAGTAGACCCAAACTGATGAATTAAGCTGAAGCATTTATCCTTTTAGTAATAACATATTTTCCACATAACAAGCTTCTAACAGTGACTACATGTACGGAAGTTAGAAAATAACATGTGTGCCTGCACTCAAGGCCTTTCTCATCAGACACATTCCTACTGGTTCACAGTGATTTCGCATAGTAGGCAAGATTAGTGCTTATTCATTTTTTTCTTTATGAATTTTGATGGTTTCATTTCCCAAATGTACAAAGAAAAAGTAACTGGAAAACAAAAACCTTTCATACCTTTAAAAGTCTCCGCAGAGATCAGATCGACCTGGGGTAATAGAAGATTACTCTAGCCCTGGCTGGTTTGGCTCAGTAGATAGAGCGTCAGCCTGTGGACTGAAGGGTCCCGGGTTTGATTCTGGCCAAGGGCACATGCCCGGGTTGCAAGCTCAGTCCCCAGTGGGGGGAGTGCATGAGGTAGCCAGTCAATGATTCCCTCTCATCACTGATGTTTCTATCTCTCTCTCCCTCTCCCTTCCTCTCTAAAATCAATAAATATATATATATATATTTTTAAAAGATTACTCTAGCACAGCCGTGGGCAAACTACGGCCCGCGGGCCGGATCCGGCCCGTTTGAAATGAATAAAACGAAAAAAAAAAAAAAAAAAAAGACCGTACCCTTTTATGTAATGATGTTTACTTTGAATTTATATTAGTTCACACAAACACTCCATCCATGCTTTTGTTCTGGCCCTCCGGTCCAGTTTAAGAACCCATTGCAGCCCTCGAGTCAAAAAGTTTGCCCACCCCTGCTCTAGCACCTCAATGTAGGATTGAGTGAACATATTTTTTAACTTACTGTAAGTTTTCAAGCTGCTGCTATCTGTCCAAAAGTATTTGAAAGAGCTATTTGGTAAAGAGTTACACGTTATCATTGGTCAAATATAACGGTAAGTTAAACTGGTGAGCTCTCTCTCTTAGTGAAGTCTGATTAGATTAACAGAGCTAACTACATGGCTTATATGGCTGACCCTGAAAGATCAGATACCACGGTGGGGACCTGGAGGTTCTGGCGACATCACGATCTCTCAGAAATCTACTTCCCACGTAAGCCTGCTTCAAACAGCAGTGTGAGGTTTATCCTCAAATGCTTCAGGCCTAAGAGGGAGTGGGCAGAGAAGTGTTGGTTTGCCTGCCATCTACATACATGTATTTGTAATACAATCCTCTCATTCTGAAAAACTGTATAATCAAAATGAAATCTGATAGCAGATACAGCATTGGTTCATTTCAATGTTCAAGTCACTGTAGAAATTTATTATATCAAATGGTAATGTTAAATGAAAACGTGCCACCATAAAGTCAGCCAGATTACTTGACCTCAAGTACTACAAACACAACCAGTGCAGCAAAAACAATTAAATGAGATGGGAAAGCAACTATAAACAGTCAGATTTTAATACAGCAATAGTCTTATCATTGCCTTTAAAACTTTTATATGGATTCATTCATTGATATGTCTCATACTATTAGTGAATCAACAATATTCACTTACTAGTAGTCATATGAGAATACAAAACATTAAATTATGTAAGGAAAAATACAGTTTAGATTAGAAAAATACAAAATTCTTAATATGCCACCAAACCATGTTTTACCTTTAGAATCGCGAGCAATGTGACTAGAGTGCTCACAACTATTCCATCTGCAACCTGAATTCTCAGAGATGATGCACGGTTTTTATTCACCAAAAGCGTTGTTCTCTGAACTCTTCAAATCACTACTAAGCATAGCAACCTACATTTAAATTTCAGGCTCCTGTCTCCCTGTGACTGCTCCACCTCACGCACAGCAGGGGTACGGTTACAGAGGCCAAGGTGGGCACTGCAGCCGGCATCATGCCCTTTCTCTAAAAACCTGTCTGCTAACTCCATTCTTTATCAGCCTGGCACTTCCACTCCTGCTAAACCCATGCCATCCTGCCCAGGGTGGCAAGAACATCAGATATGTAACCCACAGCAGGATAATCTTCACTAACTTAACAATCAAGAGCTACTCGGCAGTGCATACAAACAGAATAAAGAGGTAGAAATGTCCAAGGGGATTCCATTCTACTTATTCCTCCTAGGACTATAATCAGTATTTCTCATCCGTCTTTTCAATATGTCCCATAAGACTTTCTTTTTTAAATATATTTATTTTTTCCATCACCATTTATCCCCTCTATACCATCTTCCACCTCTACCTCCCTTTCCCCCACTGCAATCGCCACACTGTTGTCCATGTTTGAGTTCTCTGTTTCTGTTTTGCTCAATCCCTGTACTCCCCAGCACCTCACCACCACCACCACCACCACCACCAGAGCTGTCTGCCTGCTTTCTATGAGTCTGTCTCTATTTTGCTTGGCAGTTCAGTTTGTCCATTAGATTCCACATATGAGTGAAATCATATGGCACTTGTCTTTCTCTGACTGGCTCATTTCACTTAGCACATTGTTCTCCAGGTCCATCCATGCTGTGGCAAAGGGTAAAGTTTCTTCCTTTTTATGGCTGAGTAGCATTCCATTGTGTAAATGTACCACAGCATTTTTATCTACCCATAAGACCTTCTAATAGATGCCCCTATTAGTGAGAATCGGAATCCATTAGTGAGGTCTCCGGATCCACTCATCCTTCAAGATTAAACAAAGGCTCCCAACTATAAAAAGCCACCTCCAGTTTGTCACAGTTAAAACCAACTTCTCCATTTTCCATACTTTCACTTCATGCACATGTCTATCTCTATCTCAATAGTCCTTCAAGCCTCGAAGGGCACGGACTTTGGTCATATCCATCTTTGAAACCTTAGTTCCTAGCATAAAGCAGACACAATAAACTCAACTAAAACAGCATATTCACTGAAACAGGCATTGGAGGTTATGGAGCCAAAAAAATAAAACAGAGCTCAAGACCAATTCTCTCGGCCAAAAAGTGTCATCCAGACCCACATGCGTGCATGTGGGACAATCGCAAGACAGAGGAGAAGAGGCGTGTAGGTTCTAAATGTGGGCACTTTCCCATGGAGGAGGGTCCCTGGGAGTGCAAAGTGCCCCCCTGCTCTCTGCTGTCTGTACTGGTGTCATACTAACCAGTTCCAGCCGGAGGACACCTCACGGACTCCGATAGAGAAGCACCATCCTTACACAGGGACATTAGAAAAAGGCTGGAGATGCAGCCTGCAGGCTGATTACCTGTAATGCTCACTGACGGGAATATGCTGAGAGAAGTACAAAGCCGATGTCCGCGCTCTCCAATGCCACTTCTTTGCGGGAAGAGTGTAAAGGACACAGTCTTCCAATTCTTCTTGGAGCAGGTCCACCAGCTGTTTATGGGACCCTCCATAGAATGCTTCAATGAGGAGAATACTCATTGGCCCTTCAACCCGTCTCAGATTCTAGATAATAAGCAAAAAAATGCATCTTTCAAATATATGTGTATGTGTAGAAAGATTTTTTAAATACAAATAACTTAAGATATTATACCCAGTAAGTACAAATAATTTATAGATGCATTATTTTATAAGAAATACATGTGTCCCACTATTTAACAAAGCATATAGCACTTAAGGTTGGTATTTTTGCAATCAATATGATTGCATCATTCATGTTAGTAAGAGGACATGAAGGATGTTTTCTTTTTCTGGTTTGTTTTCTTCATGCCCTAAGATTACTTCCAGAAGGACTCAGTTTCCCTCCTACCTTAGGAAGTATAAGCCCCTCTCCTGCTGTGGTCACTACTTCCTAGTTGAAACAGCTTTGATCGGACTCAGTAAACTCCAGACTGGCTTGGCCTAGAGCTGTATTGAGTCTTGGACTGTCTTCTTCTCCAAGAGCCCTTCATGGGTAAGGCCCTGCCAGTTCAGATAGTCTCTGATTCTGTAATTCTCATGTTAATCCATTTTTAAATTCAGCAGCTATCACTACCCTCAATGAACCCATATTTATAAGAGAGCACATTCATATTCAAATCTCAATTCTCTAGTGTTATAAATCTTAGGATACAATTTCTTAAGACAGTAGACATACGTTGACCACTTCCTCACAATTGTATATAGCCCACTCCCAAAGAAAGACCAACAAAATGAAGTAAAGCTATATGCCAGTGAATCAACAAGGTTTCTACAACCTTTCCTTAACAAATCTGAGGGATAATGTTATCATTAAAAACATGGTAAATTTTTCATCACAGAGAACTGGTTAGCAAGAAATTTTTATTTGAATAGTATCACTTTTGTTAATGTGCTAGTGAAATAAAAATATATGTAAGAATATAAAAACTTTTATATACATTTCAATGTATATGCTATTTCCTATTGGAAGTAAGGAAGAAAAATATTGCTTTAAAAAATACACCAGCCTGGACAGTGTGCTCAGTGGTTGACCATCCACCTATGAACCAGAAGGTCACGGTTTGATTCCCAGTCAAGGCACATGCCCAGGTTGGGGGCTCACTCCCCACTAGGGGGCATGCAGGAGTCAGCCAACTGATGTTTCTCTCTATATATCCCTCTCCCTTCCTCTTTCTAAAAAGTAAATAAAAACATTTTTTAAAAATAAAATAAAAAATATTCCATAGGTGTGAATTTCCCTTTATGACTAAAGAAAACACCACTTAAAAATGGCATATTCCTTTTCCTAATAATTTTGTTCCATAAAATTAGTCTAAACAATGCAGGGGTGATCTTCACTAGTAAAACTGTACTTCACCTTGCTCAGACAAAGCCATGCCTCTTAAATTGCATTCCAAAGCAAAAAGTCTCAAATGGTTCTCAAAAAAGTGCCAGAAGTGAATAAAAGCTTATTTCTTGATCTCTCAGTCTCCCGAGGAGCAGTTTGGAGGACAAGTATACAAACATATTATAATTATCTGCAAAACAGTGTTCCTTGGATGGAAAAGGCATAAACCCGGGGTCAGGGAGATACAAATTTGGAGCTCGGCTCCATCACTTTCTAGCTGAATGACCTTGGACAAGTTACCTCACTTTGTGGGCCTCAGTCGCACCTTCCCTAAAGTGGGGACACCAGACCTAACCACAGAGGCGTGAAGATAAAATTGTGGCACAGTAGCTTATGATCAGTAATAAGGTATTTTGCTCCTCCCATTATGACTATAAATCACCTTACTTAAGGAGAAAGAATATCTTCATAACATCCAGCATTTTAAAATCAGTAATTTTTAATCACGACCTCCTATCCACCAAGGACGGGTTAGAAAGATAGAGACACACATGCAACTGGTAAACAGTGGGTGTTACCCATTCCTCAACAGCAGCTTGCACTGCAAATATGATTTTAAAGGCGCCACTGGTTTTGTGGCTAAGAAGGAAGCTCAGAGGCTGAGCTATGCAGAGGCTCAATTTTTTTCAGGCCAGCTGGAGAGAGGCTTCAACTCTAATCACACTCCAAGTTTAACAAAACGGTAGCCATTAATCCTTCAAATGAGAGAAGCTTCTAGAAAGTAACTAGAGAGAGCAATAAAAGGCAGTTTTGAAAATGATATCAAAAGGTTTCAAGAAAGAGAGAATAAAAGCAGCTTAACATTCATTGGCTTACTAGATCACATCACAGATATCTACCATCTTGCTTTATTTCCTCTGACCTAATCATGCTAAGGTGTATATGCACTGTCTATTCTTAAAAGGTCTCTAAAAGATGCTTGTAAAAATGACCTGAGATATTTCCTCAAGTGACAGGATGGAAAAAAACACTCTAAAGAATATTTCACTAATCTAAACCTCAAACAAAGCAACTTTGACATTAGCGGGGGGGGGGGGGGTAGCTTTCTGATTCTTCATTACTCTACCCTTTTCCATGATTAATCTAGAGCACGTATTATGCCATATAGTTACAGATGTTTCTTATGGGCCTGAATCATGAGTTATCTGCAAACTGTGGAGGCAGTATGTGTAGGTGCTGCTGTAGATTCAAGAGAATCAGTACGCAGAACTGAACACCGAGCATGTGGGAGGTTGAAAAATAGAAAAGGGGGGAAAAAAGATTATAGCTATAGAAGTTTTCCACCCCTTTAATAGCTCAGTAAGAACAGTGAAATGCACAGGTTTGAACTGGCGTTTACTGGAGCATTTTGCTAGCGGCCAATGGGTGTGCCTGCATTTGGGGTATTTTTCTAGGGAGAGTAACTATGTCCTACCATCCCTGAAAACTATACTTAGTGGCTTTGATTCATGGAAATTTGTTCTGCTTGTTTTGTGGAGACAGACATATCCTGGCAGCTCCCCCACTTACTTCTATTGCAACTTTTGTGGCAAGAAGAAAATGTGTTCTTCCCTGTGGTCTTCTTAAAGCACAACCTGGAAGAAAGATGATACCCATTAGGTACACGCAAAAGAAGGAAGCTGAGTTTTAAATATAAGATTTAAACCAAATGTCATTACAGCACATTAAAGAACAGTTCAAATGCTTAAGCTGTGCTTAGTTTTGTTTTAGAAAACACTGCTTGAGACACATAAACATGAGGTTAAAAAAACACTTCGTTAAAAGGGATTTTTGCCATTATGCTAGAGTTTGTTGAAAGATAAAGAGAGTATGTTATTTGCCCATTTTAGCAAGACTCCCAGAAAACTGCATCGGTCATCCCGACACCACAGATGCTCACAAGCAAGTGAGGTGAACACAGCCAGTTTTGCACATTAGGAAGGGGAACCAGAGAGTGAGTCCTCGGGAGCGGCAGGAGCAGGGCCCCAACACTGAAGGTTCTTACTCTGAAACAAGCAGAGGTCCTTCGTGGCAGTGACCATGTGTTTGCCAAAAGATGGTGGGTGAACGGACATGCAGACAAAGATCTTACATGGGTGCCTGGGTGAATGCATCTATTAACGCGTTTGCACAAGTACAATCACAGATTTTAACCCTTGAAACATTTAAACTGCCTAAGTCTATCAGAAGTAGGGTGTGGCATTTTAAAAGAAAGAAATGGCGCGCGCACACACACACACACACACATACAAAACACTTCTTACATTGGAGAAAAAAATACCAATCAGAAAGCCCAAGTCCTTTCCTCATGACACTATAATGATGATATTCTATGACATTAAGAAAAGAGTAAACAGCCAATCCATTTTTGCCATTTATATGCTGCTCTCCCTAAAAGAGCATATACAATGTTTTGGATAAATTTTATCAACTTTTTTTTTTTGGGGGGGGGGGGGTGAGAGCCCGGTAGAAGGGGGCAAAGGGAGAAAAATGGGGGACATCTGTAATACTCTCAATAAAATAAATTTTTTAAAAAATTTTATCAACTTTTAAATTTCTCTGCTTAAACAAGTAAACTTCAGTTAAAAAACAAAACAAACAAACAAAAAAAACCCTCATTTTTTCAGCATATTTTATTCCCCGGTGATACCAATAAGTGAGGTTCTACTATACCATTAAATTTTATGGAAGTTTAATTCATTATTTATACTATGATTTAATGATACCTGGTTACATGCTAAACACTAAATTGACAATATAAAATGAGTAAATATGATAGTTATGACATAGAAATTTTGAACAACTTCAAATTCTATTTAAGATCACCAGAGGTCAAAATGATCTAAGTATCTACTTTTCCAAAAAGTTTGTATTAATAATTAAAAGGGGATGAAAAGTGAAAAATCAAAAGAGTATTCCAGAGAAACATTTTGACCAAAATAAGAATGTGCCACCAGTCATTTCAGTTAAACACTAATAATGCATTGATTAGGTCACTGAGAACAAAAGTAGCCTGAAACCAATGCTGTGAATATTTTTAAATTGTTATTAAAACTTTCGTCATTGTACCTGCGTTTATTTCCAGCTTGACCCAATTTCTTTATTCCCTGAGCCATGAACATTTTCAAGGTGAACTACATTTTTGTCTACCTACTCTAGCACTTACAACTGCTGTGGTAGTTGAGTATTTTTTTTTTTTTACACTACAGATAAAGGAAAATCGCAATATGTCACTGATGTATTGAAAAAGATGTGCTAAGTAGAAATACATCATGTGGAGTTTCTAAAAGTTATCCTAAATCACATTAGAAACCTACGATTAGCCCGCATCCATGATGTCAATTGGGTTACCTATAATATTTAAATAAATTTCCAACCAAATACCAAGTAAAAATTTTAAATCAGAGGAATCGTTGTATGCATATATTCCACAGACACCTTACTGCTATTAGTTGTAGGAAGGTATAGTTTCAGTGACGATGGTTCTAACGGTTTTAATCCCACACACATGAGAAATTGATTCCACAGGTTAATGTGCATATGGCTTGATACCTTACACTTGCACCAATTACTGAAACTCTATTTTCTATTCACCTATAAGCAATATTAGGAAAAGTAAGCTTGGCAGAGCAAACACCAGTGAGCTTACACACTAACTGCTTTAAGTTGGGGAAAGTGAAGTTGAGTAGGATTTCCCAATAGGTCATCAGAGGTTTACCTGGTATTTTCTGACTGACCCCTTTCCTTCGGCACCTCCACCCACCAACTCCAACACTTGCAGCTTCTATTTAAAAAGCAACTAATAACCCAGCAGGATAAAATAGGGCAGTACTGAGAAAAGTTATGTTACCTTCCAGCCCACTCACTTACTTTAATGATTCATCAGGGAAACCCCTGTTGTTAAAATATACCTGAAATCTCATTAAATAGTAAAAAAATAAGCATGAAAAGATTTCTGCTTTGAAACATGTCACCATTGATTCCCCTAACAGAACCTATGAAGGGTGAATATGTAGTGAAAATACATTTTGCTAAAAAATAGTTTCCTCAAAGTATTACACTACATTCATTATCAATGTGGGGAAGGGGTGTCTATGAAATGGTTTGGGGGTTTTTAACTTTTAAAAATCAGGCACAGCAAATTCATGCTTACCCCTAAAACCTCAATGTGACCTCTGAAAACTGAAATATAATCTGGCATGAAATGCAGAGTAATAACCTTGCAATCCTAAAACTATAGTCACTGATAATATTCTAGCTGCATAAGTAGAGAAAGTTTAGCTAATAGTAAGGAATGAGTCAGATTCCTGAACACTGGTTTGAATTGAAGAAAATGCATCATGGAAACTAATCATTATTCCATTAACTGATTATAGGACATACAACCTAACATTCATCATATCTTGTATATTATATGTACTTAAATAGCAATATTTAAAAAATCTTGAGTTACTAAAGAAAAAGATGTAGTCCTCTATTAATTTATCTGCCGCCCCCTCCCCCCCCCCACACACACACATGCTATGGATGTTCTAATTTCTTCAACTGAATTTTGTTTACTGTTGAGGTAACTAAAAGAACTGAGGATTTATGCAAGATTTGGTAAGAAGACTTGTAAGCCATATTCTTTGTGAGATCATTTAAAACCATTTTAAAATATACTTTTCCAACTATATGATTTGCAATGATATTTTAACACATGCTCTTTTCAAATTTACAGTCTGATATACATATATGGCTATTTAAATTTTCCTAACAAATATTTTCACTCTTTCTCAATTTGGAATTTAACTTTCTGTTTAAAAATATCAGTCACTTCTTCCATGACTTGAATTAATCCAAAGTCTTGGTTATGACTGTCAGCAACAAATGTAAAATCAACAAATAATTTGATATGCCTGAACTATGACATCATTCACTTGTTTTCAAATATGCATAATTTCCACAAATAACTACATGTGTATATATTACAATTTATTACCTTACATTTTTATAAAGTTACATTCCAGGTTATATAGCAAAATTATAAATAACTATGAAAATTTTTGTGAGAAGTTTGCTGGTTTAATTTCAGGGACAAATAAAATGCTAACCTTCTTTCAAGTTTTCATTGCTACTAATTTCATGAAGAACTTCAAACTATAAAAGTAACAATGAATTAGTTCTACTGAATACTAAAAATGTTCTCAATCTGCTGACATTTTAAAGCATGGCAGTAGAGGTATGCATCGATAGAATGTCATACACCAGAAAATCATCTCATCACTCAATTGACCTACCCTAATTAGATTACCCTTTTAACTATATCTCTGTGCTACCACATATTCTGGTTCCTGTCACACCATTCTCCAGAAGCCAGCCACAAATAATCTCCCAAAATGCAAATCTGATCATAAAGTGACATGCTCAAACATCTTCAATGTCTCTCCACCATCTAAAGATAAAACCCAAGGCCCTACACAGTGCAGTTACAACCTTCCTTTTCCAGCCCCTTCCTTCCTTTCTCTACATTAGACCCTCTCATCCCCCTCCCACTTTAATTTCTCTTCCCTCACTTCTGCAGACTTGGCACCACAGCAACACCAAGTACTCACACTTTTTTTTTAAATCTATTTCTATTGATTTCAGAGAGGAAGGGAGAGAGAAATGTCAATAATGAGAGAGAATCATTGATTGGCTTTCTCCTACACGCCCCACACTGGGGATCAAGCCCCCAACTGGGGCATGTGCCCTGACCAGGAATCGAACTGTGACCTCCTGGTTCACAGGTTGATGCTCAACCACTGAGCCATGCCCAACCAGGCTATGTTACACTTCTATGACTTCACATCTTTATCTCTTTTCAATCAGCCTTCTCTTCATGTTCACTTAATGAACTTTTCTTAAAATTTCTGCTCATGAATCATCAATTCTATGAAGTCTTTCCCTGAACTTCTCTTAGCATGGCTTCCTTTCTACTTTGTACAGTAGTATTTGACTTGCTTCACTCTATTTTCCATGCCTTGCTTCCCCAAGGGACTGTGAAAATCTGGAGGATGGGGACCATGACATTATCTTCCGGGGACTAGCCCATGATCTGTTTTTGTAGAGCTGAACGGAACATCAGGGGGAAATGGGAAGTTGATTCTGCCTTTAAAGTGGCATTGCTTTCACTCAGCGCAGGTCCGGAGCAATCAGGTGTCAGCCAGCACTACACTTGCTTCTAATGATTTCCCATTGTTCCCAAAGACGAAACTAAATCAAGCCATCAGCATATCTGAACACATTTTATTATATTCTCTTTCAAATAATGATTCTTTTTTCTTATTGTTCACAGAAATCAGAATTTATTGGAAATAATGTTTTATGTAGATGTGTGTTTATCTTAACCTACTAACATAACAGAAGCAACGATGGTTAAGCAATTAAGAGAAACACTATAAGCAAAGCCAGGTTGATGGCTGAGAATATCTGAGATCCGTGAATTCTGAAAATCATATGCAATTTTTTAATCTGTTTGATCTACTCTCGCTGTAGTTTAATACTAGAAGTGGAAGTAGGATGAGAAGCCAATTCCCTCACCATCAATCTGGAGTTCCCATTCCACATTTAGTAATTAGGCTGTTATTTAATGGGGAAGACAAAGACAGTTTTAAATACTTTCTGCCAACAATTATCCATTTTATAAAAGTTTGACAAGATGAAAAATGTATTTGCTTTCTTGAGATGGCATTTCTCCAAGGCTCCCACCTTCCTGAAAGGGGCTGCAAATCAGCTCAGCGGGAGAAAACTGGGTGACCCGACACATTGGGATACGGATCCCAAGGAGAGATGCGAGTGTGTCATAGAATTACAGGTGGGGGGAACGCAGCTGCCACTGCTGTCCACCCACTATTCTGTAATAGAGGAAGAAGTGGAGTGAGATCAAGAGTCTTCTGACTCATTATTCCTATGTCTTCCCATTACTCTTCACTGCAGGACAGAAGTAAAAAGAGGCCTCCATTTTCTAGTCTTTGAAGTTTTGGGGTTAAATATCAATGTTTAAGAATTATGAATACATAAATGATATCTATTGCAGCATCCTAATATATAAAAGCCCAGGGTTGTAACGACTGATCATGACTGAAGGCTGATCAACCCAAAAGTCCTTCAGTCAGCCCCAGTGCTGACTGCCCTGCTGCAGCCTGGCGACTCAGCACTGACTGCCCAGGGGGCTAAGACCCAGAGAGAGAGGCAGGGTCTGATCTGAAGCCTCAGTAGCAGCTGTTGATCAGTGCTTGCCTCTCTCTCTCCCTCTTTCTTTGTGAGCTTCACCAGCAGCCGGGCCTCTCTTTCTCTCCAGGCCTTGGCAGGGGCTGCTGTTCAGCCCTGCCTCTCTGATCAAGCCTGGAGATAGGCCCAGAGATGCTGACTGGCATAGGAAGTGACCAATCAGAACCAAATGTGGGTGCTGTGAAGAACCAATGGCTGCCTAGGAGGCAGAGCTTTTGACGTTGATTGGCATAGGAACCGACCAATCAGAACCAAATGTGGGTGCTGTGAAGAACCAATGGCTGTCTAGGAGGCAGAGCTTCTGACACTGACTGGCATAGACAAGTACCAATCATAACCAAATGTGTGTGCTGTGGGGAGCCAGTGGCTACCCAGGAGGTGGAGATTCTGACGCTGACTGGCATAGAAACCAACCAATCAGAACCAAATCTGGGTGCTGTGGGAAGCCAATGGCTGCCTAGGAGGCAGAGCTTTTGACACTGACTGGCATAGAAACCAACCAACCAGAACCAAATCTGGGTGCTATGGGGAGCCAATGGCTGCCTAGGAGGCAGAGCTTTTGATGCTGACTGGCATAGAAACCGACCAATCAGAACCAAAGTGGCCGGCAGAGGAGGGCAGTTGGGGGCAACCAGGCTGGCAGGGGAGGGCAGTTAGGGGTGATCAGGCAAGCAGAGGCAGTTAGGGGCAATCAGGCAGGCAGGCAGGTGAGCAGTTAGGAGCCAGCAGTCCCAGATTGAGAGAGGGATGTCCTGTGGGATCGGCCCTAAACCGGCAGTTGGACATCCCCCAAGAGGTCCCCAATTGGAGAGGGTGCAGACTGGGCTGAGGGAACCCCTCCTCTGTGCACGAATTTCATGCACCGGGCCTCTAGTATATTTATAAGCATGTGGAATATGAATGTCACTATAAGGTCATCAATACAGGTATTACATATTATCCTATATAATAAAAGCCTAATATGCAAATTGTCCCTTCGACTGGGAGCTCGACCAGTGAGTTCGACCCAGGGCTGGGCCAGCTGGCCAGCCTCCTGCGGCCCCTCCCCCCGGCCGGCCCCACCCTGGCCCGTGGCAATGGCGGCAGGCGGCCAAGGGAAGGGAGATCCTGGCCAGCAGCCAGCAGCCACTAGGGACCCTACCCATGCACAGATTTTGTGCACTGAGCCTTTAATATTTAATAATACTTCCCAATAGTTTGTAAATCCAGGACATCAGTGATATAAGTCACACAAAACTGAATACCATGTAGTTCGGGTGAAAAAACTCAAACTTTTGTCCTAATCTCTTGTGATTCCTTCCAGAATCCAGCATAATCATCCCTCTCCTGACCTCACAATCCTTATCATTCATGCCTCCCCAGCTCTAAACTGACCTCTTTTTGACAGGATAATAGGCCTTGAGTTCTGGGATGGAAGAAAGCCAATATCCAAGGTTCACATGACAAGAAAGGTTTGCTCTGGAACATAAGGTCAGCTATATAGCTACATTACGTACGTAATTTACTATAGTCACCATCAAATAAAGCCCAAATCCACTTGATGTAATAATCTGTAGTACTTCTTTGTACTTACCACTTGTAGGCTAGGTTTATATGAGTGATTACACAACATCTGCATCCTCCACTGGGTATTGAGTTCCAGGAGGAGAGGGGCCAGGTCTGCTTGCTTACCACTACATCCCCAACACTTAGCAAACAGAGAGTGTTCAACAAATGTGAGCTGAGACAATAAACCATAAAACCCTTTAGCTACGGCATTGACAATTTCTTCCTAATTCATCCAAGATCTATATTATTATCAACCACAAACAATCACCTCTTACTACCATTAATTACTACTTATTCATGTTATCACCATCTAAAGGTAACAGGTGGCATCTTATTGTATCTAACATTGCACAACTCATCCTAAGGAAGACAGTTCCACTGACAGCGTTGCTGTGGGGTGTAGAAGCCGTGTTTCATGCCATGGGCAGCTGTTTTCTCTGACTGCTGGTCTCTATAACAATATTTCACACAAGGACAGTCAAGTCTATGACCTGAAAGAATTCAACTGGTTCAATCATTACACAGGCATTTTTTATTGGACAGGAGCATTTTCTTGCTACCCTGCATTGGCTTCTATGTCAAAATTTAACTCAGACTTGGTTTGTGCAAGGTAATTATAAATATACACACCAAATACATTGAAAATAAAATGATTAATTTTTTAAATATACTGGCACTAGTGAGTCTACTAACATCTTTTAAGAACTGAATCAGTATTAACTGAATAAAAAATTTTGGAGAAGTTTCCCTCTCCAAGTGGGAGGCACATACCACATTTTCTGTTAATTTTGAAACAGAAATAGCAGGGTTATTCTAACACACAAACATTCTCAACGTCCTATTTGAAGTACAACAACCCAAGCAAACATGGGTGGCATTCCCTTGATGAGTTGAAATAAATGTCACCAAGTATAAAGTTCTGGATTTATTCACTTCCAGTGAAGAATGAAAAGGACGCAATCTCACAACTCAATCTATTTATCAGTAAGGGGAAATCCACTTAAAAGAAATGCAAAATCCTAGCAGTTCAGGAAGCAAAAGAATATCAGTAAACACTTGGGAGAAGAAAGAAATTTCCATACAGGACTAAAGGCCTAGAAATAGATATCACTACTACCAAGGTTAGATGCCATTAGTGTTTTTAATAATTCATTTTATATAAATGAAAGTCGCCCTGCAGTTACAGAGCTTTTAAATAGTATTTGGGAGTGTGAGATAAAGGCAGTATCAGAATCTGTTGTTTAAGATCCAAATCAATATAAACCATGTTTTAAAGATGTATATCAATTAAAATATTTAGTGAGACTTCTCTCATCTCCAAAGTTCCACATGAACATAGTAATTTACTAGAAGTAGGATTAAAGTATACTTTCTTCTACTTATTTATTGCAGCAGCTCTTTTCTTAATTGCAGTACCTTTTTCAAGAATGCTGATCTGTCAATGGTCTTAAGGCATTTACTTATGGTTTAAGAAGCTGACAGCAGAAAAACTAGGTAGAATCTAGAAACTTTAAGTGATAAAATGTAAAAAGCCTAGAAGCCCAGTTTAGACGGGTGCTAAGTAAAACAGAAGTGGTAATGAGAGCTGTATCACTATTTTTAAATATCACAAGGGGCATATTATTAGCTACCCACTATTATAAGGAAAAGAGTCAGTCTGATAATAATAGACTGGGATTTTAAAATCCTGTAGACATTTGAGATGAAGACTGTTGAGTAAAGAAAAGGCATCCAACGACAACAGCGTACAGTTTCTGGAAGGTCTGTTATGCTCCAGTTTCTGCAGAGGAAGCACGGGCTTGCCCCTATCATCTGACACACACGTTTCCCCTGGATAACAGATAAGGAGCGGTAGCTCAAAGTTTCCTGATTGGAGCAAGCACCATGACTTTTATCTATTTAGTGGCCTTGTCTGTCACTATTATCTCTCTATCAACCTGTTTTTCAAGGAGACATTCCAACGATATAAATATTTTGTCTAATGAAACAGAGACCCTCCAGTAACGGATATTCATTACAAACTACCCAAAATCACACTTTGCATCCTCATCATCTCTTAAGGAAGTAATTTCATACTTGGCAAACGGTGTTCAAACAGAGTACGGTTGTTCAGGAGTTAATTAATTCCCTCTTGCATCAGTATCCAGAATATATGTACCATGTTTGGGACCATAAGTCTCTCGACTGGGTTAATTAGCATTCACAGTTAACAAACAGCCTGAATCTTTGTAGAAAAAGATAATAACTTAAACTCCCAAAACTAGGTACATAATATCCAGAATTTTATATAATAGCTGTTCAATTGATCTTAGTAGTATTGTAAAGGAATACGTTGCTTCCCCTTATCATTCCACTGGCTCAATGCTTCTGCGTGTCCCTTGCCCCATGTGGTTCTGAAACTTTACTTGCAAGAACTACTATGCTGCGGTAAAAAAAAAAGGAACTCTTGCCTTTTGCAACAGCATGGATGGAACTGGAGAGCATTATGCTAAGTGAAATAAGCCAGTCAGAGAAAGATAAATACCACATGATCTCACTCATTTGTGGATTATAGAGAACAACATAGACTGATGAAAAAGGACAGACCCAAAGACTGAGAAACAGTGATCAGGCTATCAATCCCCAGAAGGAAAGTAGGGGAGGGCGGGGGTAAGGGGAAGAGATCAACAGAAGGACTTGTATACATGTATATAAGCCAAACCAATGGACATGGACAACGGGGGGATGGGAGCATGAGTTTGTGTGTAGGGGGGAGGTTGGGGGTTAAAGGGGGGGGATGAGGACACATTTGTAATACCTTAACTAATAATAAAAAATAAATAAAAATAAATAAAAAAAAGAACTACATTTAAAATAAATCCCTTCACATTGTTCAGAGTAGATGCCTGCTCGGCGCAAGGAGCTACCTCTCCCAGGAGCAACAGGTGATAAAATTTCAGCCATCTGCAGAGTAGATGAGAATAGTTTGCGAATTAAAAGGACCCTTTTCAAATTCTGAAAACACAGCCTGAAGGCTGCTCTCTCCTCTACTAAACCTTGAAAACTGTGCATGTCCTTTGATGCAACAACACTACTTCTAGTAATTAACCCTGAAAATTGTCAAGAATCTTTACTGAAATATTTGCCCATAACTGAAAATCAAAATATCCAACAAAAAAGGATCCCTTGTGATTAAAAGACTATGATCAAAAATCATAGTGAAGAATATTGGCATGGGAAATGTTTCATATTGCATGAATGAATGAGATAAATATATATAAAAACATGATGAAATGAATAAAGGTGAGAGTGCACATGCACACAGGTACATGTAATCTTTGATGGTGGAATTATGAGTGATTCTGTTTTTCTCTTTGTGCTTCATTTAATTCTTCATGTTATCTTCATTGAATGTCTCAACTTGCAATTAAAAGAAACTATAAATTTTTCTTAACTTTAGGGAAGGAGGCCAAATTGTTTGAAATAAGCCAATTACTGAAGGCTCATTCCCCTCCAGGAGCTTGCAAATAGTTCTCAAATTATTCTAACTACTATTGCTATCAAGAAATTTATTAAAAAGCTAATCAGCAAGGGTTAAACTAATGGAGCTATAGCTACTTACAAACACTATAATTTGGTTTTGTAAGTAACTTTGTAAAAAGCATAAAATAAAATACTCAATTAATTTTAAAATGTACTTGAATTATTAAATAATTACAAACAGATCAAGGTCTTTATTCATATACCAGATGCCCAATGCACGAAAATCGTGCAAGAGTAGGCCTTCCTTCCCCCGGCTGCCGACACCCGGCCCTCTGACACCCAGGACCCAGGCTTCCCTCGTCCAGAAGGTCGTCCTTAAGGACATCCAGTCTAATTAGCATATTACGTTTTTGTTATTATAGATAAGAAATCTGGAGTTGTACTTTGACCGAGTGTTTTAGAAACTAAAATACTATTCTGGTACTTATACTTTTGAATAGGAACATGGGAAAACCTAGTGCAAACCAAAAGTTTTAAAGTTCAAGTAAAATGTCAAGATTAATTTGTGCCTTTAATAATTAGGTATGGCTTTTGAAATAAGAGAAAATATTTAATTAAAGTGAATAAAATTGAAGAGAACTCCCAGTTTCACACTTAATTTCCTAAGTGTCTGTATTAAGAAAGCAGGAAAATGTTATTGCATAATCATCCATATGTGTTACACATGTTAAAAAAAAAATAAAGGAAAGAAAGAAAAGGACTGATTGGATATTCAACTAATAGAAACACAGTCTTGCAATTTTAAAAGACTGCCTTCTCTTATAACCACTCAGATTTTCCCTACATTTATATACATGCAATAGGTGAATGAATGCTCAATAAATATCAACCCAGTGGCAACTCAGGCTTGGTAGTGAAATATTTTTAAAATGGAACCTCCAGATTCTAATACTTTCACCATTTAAACACCATGTTTCATTTTCAAGTAATAAAAACTAACACTATTATTCCTGGTATTATTTTCTAACATAAGAATTTCATTTTTAAAATCACCTACACTGAAAAACTTAACTTACAAATCTAGAAAAAACAATCTACCACTAAAAGTATACAGAAAACATAAAAATAGTCATGAAAATGTGAACTATGTAAATACAAACATTAGAGACTAGCTTATCATTTCACCTCTTTTTAAACAATGCACCTATCAACATATAACGTAATGTATTTTAAAATTTGCGTGAAGTTGGTATGAAAAGGAAACTCTAATCTTCAGAAAGCGCCCTGTAGCATTTCTTAACTTTATTACCACTTTGTTGACTCTCTCCCAGAGCAGATCACCCCCAACATTAGCCCTCTGACCTTATGAGAAAGTGACAAAATTTACGGTAGAAAAAAATGAGTTTTTATGGGTTTCCAAAAAGGAATTCTTATGACACTAAAAGCCATATAATAATATTGATTTGATAACCAACTTTTTACTGCCAAATCACAGACTTAACATTTCTAGAGAAATTTCCGAGTGAATTTGCAGTAAAATATAATGAAAGAGAAGCTTGAGCTCATGATAAACAGTCTATGATCTCTTTGCAAACTTTAAATATACATATAAAATGATTTTGAAAATCAGATCTTTAAAGTTTTCCATATCCCAATTTTTTACCCAATTTTTACTGACTGACCCTCCTCCCAACGTTGATCAAAAGTCAGTTATTAGCTCCCACCTTTCTGAAAATTTATTTTCCATGCCTGTTTCTAGTTTCCTTCTGTTTTAAAGGCAAATATCCACTGTACAAAAAAATAATCATTATTTTCTTGTAAAGTCATCCTCAAAAATCAATTAGAATATTCAAAATATTCCATTCTCACTAATGAAAATAAGTTGCTTGCTGAAATGACACTCTTCCATTTCACTGCCCTAAAAATTAAGCTGGCATGGATAATAAAAGTGTTTTCTTACTGGATATGCTTGGCATTCAAATATTTTTAAAACAAATACTAATCCACAATTAGATTTCACAGTGCAATCTATAGAAAATAGAATTTGTTTTTATTTTTCTGAGAGCAATACAGTTTGATATTAACGTCAGAAAAGTTATAACAACGACATCGCTTGTATAAACCTATAAACAAACATGCAGATGCATGTTTATTATCCTTTTTAGTCTGATTTTGACCATTCATTTAGTAAATATTTCTTGTGCCTACTATGTGCCCATGGTTGTTCCAGGTGCTTGCAGATAAATCCGGCAACAAAATAAATGTCCCTGTTACCACAGGAATGTCTTTCTAATTGGAGTAAAAAGACAATCATCGAGTAACTGTACATCAGATGATGGCAGGTGCTATAAAAAACAATAACACGGGGTAATGGAGAGTAAGGGTCGCTGAGAACAGGGATTGGGGAAGGGCGGTATTTTAGTTAGGGTTATCAGAGAACACCTAGCTAATGATAGGACATCTACACAAAAACCAGAGGACGTGAGGGAGTGGGCAATGCAGATCTGGATCTAAACCTTCCAGGCAGGAGGCAAAGCAAGACCCGGAGATGGAACACGCTTTGGCATGTGCAGAGAGTAGGAAGGTCTTTGCGACTACAGAGCCTAAACAAATTCGCTTTATTCAACAAGCATTTATTGAATGATTACATTCTAAAAAATTATGCTGAGTGTTTTGTGATATGAAGATGACCCACATATAGTTTCTGGCCTCAGGCCTGGATAAAATTACAATACAGAGTGATAAATGTTATAAAACATTTGAGCTGGGTCTCAAAGAGCGACCAATAGCGAGTTCTACTTCAGAGAGATGAACCCGGAGTCCAGGAAGGACAGAGAGCCAAAATTCCAACTACAAAGGCGAGCTGAAGAGATGTGCGGAGACTCTTGGCTCACTCAGCAATCAGTCAACCCTCTTCTCCTTTTGCTTTCTTGCAGAATTCAGGCTCACATACTTTATTTCCCAGGTGTGGGGAGGGAGGCGTGGCCCGAAGTCTTCCAAAATGATGTAGGTGGAAAGAAGGCTCAACACTGGAACGTGACCTCCGTTGGGAGCAAAGACACGGCTGCACAACTCTGAACAATTCAACAGCGCACAGGGCTTTTAGCTGACCCACCCCAAGCCTCTGGTGCCAACCCACCCCAACCCTCCTGGCAAGCCCTACTGGTCCCAGCCTTCCTCATCATCTTCCACCTGAATGACATTTCATGTCTTCCATTTTCCCTCTGAAACCTACAGGTATCTTTGTGTCAGTCCTCTACTCAAAACTAGGTTTGTTTCCTCAGGAGAAAGAGAGAATTACTTAAGAAAGAAGACCTCTTCTCGTTTGGTTCCAAGCTCTTTCTTTGCCTCGGTTCCCATCACTCTCATAGGTACATCCCTATTCCACACAACAGACTCCTTGACCTTTTTTCAAAAAGTCCATATGCATCCCCACCTCCAAGCAGCTAGGGCTGTTTGTTCTTCCTGGAATCCTTTCACCTTTACCACCTGTCTGTCACATTTCTATGTATAGTTCAAGACTCCATTCAAATTCCATCTCATCCATGAAGGCTTACATCAAATGCTCACCCATCTTCTGCCAATCAGAAGTAATTCCTCCTTCATACCTCAGTTAGAGCAGTGGCCTCAGTCCCACCTGTGCTATAGTGACATAATGCATATGTGTATCTTCCCAACCAGATTTCAGTTCTGTGGCAGCAAAGTGTGTGCACAATGCATGTGTCTATCTATTCATCACCAGCAAAGTACCTCGCACACAACAGGCATTCACTTAATCTATTCTGAATTTTCATCAGTGGGCTGCAGTAAATCCTCACCTTATGAAGGAGGGGGTAAAATAGGTATTCCTGGATTGAAAATTACAGCAGCATCAAAAAGTGAATTAATTGTCCCGGCATTACCTCTGCATTCACCTTAGTCACCTAAGGTCTAAATCAATGCAGGTATCATTCAATGAGAAGGTAAAGACAACAAAAAGTAAACTCTGAGTCAGCGGTCCTCAAACTACAGCCCGCGGGCCACATGCAAATACAAATATTGTATTTGTTCCTGTTTTGTTTTTTTACTTCAAAATAAGATATGTGCAGTGTGCATAGGAATTTGTTCATAGTTTTTTTTTTAAACTATAGTCCGGCCCTCCAACGGTCTGAGGGACAGTGAACTGGCCCCCTGTTTAAAAAGTTTGAGGACCCCTGCTCTGAGTGCTACTGGGCAGCATAAAAAAAATAAAGAGGAATGGGGAAAGGCAAGGCATAAAGCTACCTTCATCAGCAAGCATTTCCAAGGGATACTAAGACAATTCATTTAACAAATATTTACTAAGTGCCAGATGTTACACTGATCGCTGAGAACACAAAGGTGAAAACAGAGACAGGGCTGAGTTTTCACATGCAATATTTTTAAGTGCAAAGTGTTGACCTATAAATTATTGCTTCCTAAAGTATGACCAAAAGAACAGCTATAAGGGCCAAAAGGGACTGACTGTCGATACCCGGCTCTGAGTCTAAAAGTAGGAAACTTAGCTTGCCTAAATTGGGATTATGTAGGAACTCTCTCCCACGACTGCTTCTGAATGTTAAAAGGGCTTCCTTTATTTTCACTGACTATAAACTGCTCAGATAGAAAATTTGAGTTCCAGATAATTGAATACATTCCCTGCACTGAGATAAGTTCTATCCATGCACAGGTTGTTTTAGTAATTAAGGTACCAGCTACTCTGCCATCATGAATGAAAAGGGAGGAATTTATTAAAATGGTGTCATATAGAGGTGTTGTATGGGTTATAGCGGATAGTTGTTTGCTTTGTCCGCTGGGGCCAAAATTACAGAATCAGCATGGAAATACAACAAAAGGAGTTCAGGTAAGTCACTGGAGGACTTGTGAGGCACCGATTCACTACCAAGTTACACTGTGACCCATTTCTTCTGAAGATTTTGAAAGAGGCAACCTGCTTTATTTTAAGACAGTTTAGGGCAAAGCAAGCAGATGTAAAGATGAATTCTTAGGGTTTCTTTCAGAGATGCTTTCTCTTCTATGTAACCAACCATGTGCATGTGTATTAAAAAAAATATATGAAACTGTCACGCTAAGAATTAAAAAAATAATATAACCAAAATGTCATCTAAGATAAAATCTGATTTATTGTGCCCTTATCCATGAGGCTTTCAAGGACATAATAATTCCTTCTTGTAAATCAACATCAATAATATAAATTATCAAATGACCTGTTTGCTTTATGAATAAATTCAAGTTGCTTATTTTTTTTAAAAAAACTGATATATTAATATGTGACTACTACAATATCCTTGTTTAAACAATTGTCTTCCCATAGAGTTTAAAAGAAATATAGTTTTATTTACTCATGGGATAACATACTCTAACAAAAGCATTGGTACTAATTCATTTTGAGGATTTTCCTTTAACTTTTATAATTGAATATTTTCCACTCAAAGCAACTTTGACATCTTTACATTGATGCCCTCTTAACAATAACAAACAATTCTATAAAATGAGCTCTAACCGGTTTGGCTCAGTGGATAGAGCGTCAGCCTGCAGACTCAAGGACTCAAGGGTCCCAGGTTCGATGTATTTCTTAATATTCACTTATCCATTCATTCATTCAACAAGTAATTATTGAGGGCTAAATGTAAGCACTGTGCTAAGTGTAAAGATACAAAGATGACATAATTACAGTTTCTGTCCTCAGACATAGAAACATAACACTACAATACCAAAACATATCTATTGGGTACCAAAAGGGAACCAAGAGCAAGTTACTATATAAACCAAGTACCCCCAAAGTTCCAAGGTCCAAGAAACTAAGTATGCAAAATAATTGAGGAAGGATAGCAGATAGGATGGCTCACTCAACCCTCATTCCAATTCTCCTTCTCCTCGCCTTCCTCCAAAATAGAGGCTGGAAAGTGAAAGCGGTTTTTATCTCCTAGAGAAAGTGATGTGACACACTTTGGCCAATGAGATGTAGGTGGAAGTCCACTGAGCAGGCATCCCTTTTGAAAGAAAAAGACAAAGCTCCCCATGAAGAAAGGTTTCTAAGTTCCCTTCTTCCTGCTACAAAATAAACACACTTTCTACAGGGACAAAAAAAAAAAGTCATCTGTGAATTAAGAAGCAAAAGTTATATGCTAAGGATGGTGGAGAAGGATGCTGTTACCTGGATCTCTGAAGGCATCAGTCACCTGTAAACTAACTGCCTCCGGGTTTCTTCTGACATGAAACAATAAAACCCTTACTCATTTAAGTCATAGTAGATTTTCTACTTGGAGCCAGAAGCATTTTTACCATTAAAGGAAAGCTACTGAGAAGAGGAGATCTTTGAGTTACACTAGCCATGTCTCTTCCTTCTTTGATGTAGGCTGTAATGCAGTCTTTTTTAGCCAGAAGAAATAAAAACAATTTTGAATTTTCATGTCCACAATTATCCTACAATTTTCAGTCATCTAGATTACTTCAATAAACATGTTCCAATTTCTCTGTGGAAACCCATTTCTTGCATAGTCATTATAAGACTTTTATTTCTTTTCCTAACTGAAACCTTCAATCAGCCAAACCTATAAAATAACATTTTTATAGTATGGCATTGGCATAGATAATTCATATATGTAATATAACATACAAATAAATAGCTGAACTTCGGAAAAAAAGGGGTAAGAAAACAGAATGGAAAGAGGAAAGAAAGGAAAAAACCAGCTTATTTGAAAGTATAAATGTTTTTTCAGTTTTGTGAGCACTTTATAAAGCAGCTGTATAATAAATGAAGAACCCCAATATAACAATATTTTTTAATAGAAAGACTCCCCCAACTTGGAATTAGCAATTCTGCTTATGAAAATTTTTCAGAGTTAAAAAATATATAGCCAACAAATATATAGCGTCCAATTCACCACTAGCATTATTAAATTATTATAATATCCCACCTATCTCTAGTAAACTCCCTAAAGTAATAATGTTTCTTTATATAAGTTTCTGTTGGACATATTTTGAATGTGTAGGATTCTTGGGATAGTTTCTACAGTACAGTGCTGAAAAGATTCATTAATTTCAATCACCATCAACTCCCTACGCCACATCTACTTTTTCTGCCTTTTTGTTCAAATATATTTCACTGTGGCCATTCAGAGGAAAATTACACATTCCAATAACATTTGAGTTCCTCTCAGTTGCACTTTCAGTGGTTCAGGGTAATGACAGAGTAAAGAAACGTATTCTTTACAGGCTCTCCTTTTTTTTTTCATTTTTCATTTGGTAGCATTTCAGCTTCAAATCTCTTGTGCCAGAAAAGCAATGGGCAATGTCTACTGCTCACCCTAACAGTGTCTTACTTTGGAGAGAAGGAGAGTGAGAGAAGAAATCACTCCCAATTTCACTTCTTAAAGAGAATCAGCACATGGAATAAACACTTTCTTTGCTTATTTTCCTAAAATAGAATTATGGAACCATAATTAGTGGTGGTGGTGGGGGGAGCGAAGGGGGAATAGAATTAGAAAATTTTCAACCATCTTTGAGTGTGAATAGGGGCTAAAGGGATGAAATTATTGAAAGTCCCAGCCCTAAATTCTCACTGAAATCAGTAAAAAAATAAAAAAAAGTCCTATATTCATAAAACCTGGGGTTTATATATTCATTGGCATTATTCATAGGTAGAGGCTTCCTCTGTGAACTAGACAAATGCCACACTCTCTTATCCATGAGACTGACAGAATGGGATAAAGAAGGATAATAAGTATAGTTAGATGACATAAATGCCCTCATTGTAAAACCAGTATTCAGAGCCACCCTACAATAATCCATCGGAACTCGAAAGAATATTCAGAGAATGACCAGGCTCCTTCGTTTATATCATCTCAACTTCAATTTCAACTGCAGTTATCTCCTCTCAAACACATATTTCTAGGGCCCTTACATGCTATGAAGTCCCTTTTTCTCAGGCCCATTTTTGTCTGGTTATCTTTTTAGGTGCACTAAAGATTGAGTTTACAATAAGCTGAACAGACAGCATACAGAAAGCTTTTAGAACTATACCATATGGTCCAGGGAAGGGAACAATCTGGACGATCCCCATTTCAGTCTGCAAGCTCGTCCACCTCTATAACACATTGTACCACTGTAATAAAATATTAAGATGGAAACGTAAAAGTGAAAATAGTCTATCTTTAGCATTACCAGGCAACCGAAAATTTACCGATAAACTTAATAAACATTTACTTTAATTTATATTCTGCAACACCAGGCATACAAACCTAGGCCACTATTCACTAAAAACAATATTTCGGCAGGGATGTGTGTGGGTATTCAACTTATGCTTCAGAAATTTGGAAGGGAAAAAAAACCAAAATACTTTTACAAGGGGCATATTGGCAGGAGCTGATGTAACAGATGACACATTCTTGGAAATCAAATAAAAGCAATAGGGAAATACCCATTGTTGCCTGGTGAAGGCCTAATCACATGGACACAGCTGGAACCAATGTAGATCACTCATTAATAAAATGGTATTGTAGTAGCCACTTTTTGATGCATTTCTCTTGCTGCTGTAGCCAAATCTCTGAATCTCTTTGTTTGGTGTTAGTAAGGCTGTTTTACTGGGAAATACAAGATTTAGGAGAGTGGGGGGGAAACCTGCTCTCATGCTGAAAAGGAGATTAGCTCAAAAAGCTAAATGTCACTGTACCTTGCAATCAACTTACACTCTCAGCAGCTTAAAATATGCAGCGTAAACCTGAAAAGGAGGAACTCGTATGGTACTATGGATAAAAAGTGAGCAGTGTGAGATGCCACAGAAAACATATGAAATATTTGTGAAAGCATTCTACAGAATGATAATATAGATGTCAGGCAGGGGAAATTAAAATGAATCAAAAATGGGAGGGGGGAATCAAACACACCTTTCATGCAATACTGTCTATGGAATTTTAACACTGAAGTGTGTACCATATGTGTGAGAGGGGATTACTAATAGTTTTGACCACAGAAACTTAGAAATCACTATTTGTTATTATGTTACCAATATTCGATATCAAACAAGATACTCAAATCACCTACCCAGGAATGTTTTAAATATGTACTGATATTGAAATAAAATTACATACTAGTTAAAATATTAGTTATAATTATAAACATGATAGGTAATGTAACAAAATAAAATCCTAGTTAATAGAATAAATTTAGTATTTATCCAACTTTGCTGTCAGCCCTTAATAAATTTACTTTTCCATGTTTCTACAAATATAGTGATTGACTGTATCATAAATCCTATTGTATAATATCAAACTATAACAATATAATTACTTTGATATGTGTACAGAATTAAACAAAATTGTAGAATTTATTACATACAAAAATGAAAAACTCAATAATATTTACAAAAAAAACTGCTCAAACATTACAGGTCTTCAATATATTTCTACAATGCCTCTGTGTATAATTAGAATAAACAAATAAATAGGAAAATTCATGCTGAAATCCCTAAGTCACTGAAAGATATATTCCTGCCACAGAAAAGATAAAGAGCTTCCCTGCAAATAAAAATTATACCACTGGAGAAAATGTATTTATAATAAATAAATAGTACTTAATATAAAATAAACATTATTCTACTTATGTGAACATAAAGGATGAAAGAGTTTTTGGTCTGTATTATCTTTAACCACCAATACTAATATTATCAGACCTTGGTACAGAGGATTCAAGACAGTCATGCACTTAACTGCACCAAGAAAAAAGAAAAAAACAGTTTCACTGGCATTCCTTCTAAAACATATTATAATTCTGAAACTTAAAATGTTGACCTAAAGATTTAATTGATGTAACTTAAAGGGATCTCACCTAGAGTCATTTCAGCTGCGCTACAGAAAAAGTCACTGGGGAATGGGGAAGTGCAGCATTTATTACAGGTGCATCATATACAAAGCAATTTGTTTGTTTTGTTAAACTAATAAGCCAATATGTTGCTGAATCTGTCTTGAGAATGAGAGAAAATAACAGGTGAGTTTATTTAATGCATACATCTGATATACCTGTTTTAAAAACCCTTTAAGGATCTTAAAGCATTTTCTAAATTAAAAATAAATCTCTGGAAAAGCAACTGTTAAATTGCATAAGTTTATGTTCACGTACTATATAGATATAGTATTTCCCAGTATATATGGCATATAAAAGTGTTTTACATTAATAAGTCTAACATAAAGTACTATTTGCTTTCTTTTCAATCACATTTGTTGCACTGCTACAAAAATACATGAGTTTTTCCTCCCAAAATCATTGACAAATTTTAAAAATATGTCAGTCAAAATATCAATCTCCTCCTAAGAAAACATATTCTGCCTATTTAATTATTCTTATCTTGATGGTAAAACACTAATTTTTAAAATAGATCACTTGAAAATAAATCATTTATTTTTGCTTTATACAACAGAAAACATTTACATTTTGAGGAACAATCTATGAAATTTCACAGAATGCCTGCTCATAGTGAAAATTTAGTTTCCTGCGCAAATCATCACCTAAAATCATAATGCTACATTTCCACACACCTTGTAATAGTAGGTCACTAACTATCATTTAAAGAAAGCTATTATTGGGAAAGCTAAAAATACTTCTGTGTTTTATCTTGCATTTGATTTTTAAAAAAATTGTCATGCACATCCTTATTTTTAATGGAAGTTTATCTGGTTATCTAGCAACAGTTATCAGGCATTCTAAAGGTGAGTATTCAATTTGTAAAAGATAAACTACCCTGAATTTTAGAGAGAAATAGAAAACGATGGCAGACATTTTGGTCTCAAGAAGAAATAGCTTGGCATTAAAATCCACACAATACAAGGAATGATCATTCAGGAGTTTCTGTTCAACAACTAAGCTGTGAAGCAAGATAGGATTCCACTCAAGCAAAATTACTATGTCAGAATGACCAAAGTTAGAAGGGTTTGCTGAAAACTGTGGCAAAAATGCAAGTGATGCAAGTGTGAAGGAAATCTCTGAGAGCTGGAAAAGGCAAACCTAGCACAGGCTTCGGTAAGGAACAATGCCACTCACTAACTGTGGAGGTCAGCAGGAGAATGATGATTCCATTGTGTTCATGATGGTGGTCTTTGTGAAGAAAGAGGAAGGCAAGGGGGAAGAAATGGTACCGGTAGGAAGGAAGGCGGCATGCCTGCCTCCGGTGACGCTGGAAGGGGAGACCTCTGCCGAATGAAAACCACTGCCAGAACCAAGCTACACAAAACACGTTGGCTGCCATCCTAGAACAGGGCCAGGCTGGTTTTTCTTTCTGTGCTAGGCTCCCTCCATCGAGGCAGTGTGGGATTGTCACTTTGATGCATGTAGAAAACAAAGAATAATAGTGGAGGGGGGACTTTTTTGCCCCTTTAAAGTTAGGTTAGCATTTTGGTTTCTTTGACAGGTTTTGAAAAGATCCAAGAAACAAAAGTTATGCCGAAGAATGGATCAATAGCCTAAAAAAATTAGTGTGAGTACAATATTGTCAACAGTTTCAAAGCCATGTGAGAGATTAACATTTGAACAAATCAGACTTAAAAGGGGTCCAAGTCACATATGTACAGGTTTAAGAGGCTAGAGACCAAGAAATACATGATTCATAATCATATAATCTTACTTAAATTCTAATATTATAAAATCTGCCCCCCCCCAAAAAAAAAGAACTAATATAAGTATTATAATTATAGGTCACTATTCAGAGACAACTATGTCAGCTGCTATTCTTACCCTGATTTCTCCAGGATGAAATAACCTGATTAAAAGATTATAACATTAGAATCTGAATATTTTATGCCTTTACAAGGAAAGAGGTGATAAATGATCAAAAATGTTTAAAGGATTAAACCACAAATCATCTACAAAGTTGCCACAGATACAAACAGGAAAACCGTCTCTTGTCTCCTATTCAGTTCTGTACTAGAGTCAAAGCTAACACAATGAGAAAGCCAAGTGTGTGCTGTTGCAGACTTCAACCACATACACTCCCTGAACCTGGCGACTAAAACAGCAATAAGCCAGTACCTCCCAGAGCGGCGGCTCTCAACCTGTGCGTCGAAATCCCTTTGGGGGTCCAACGACCCTTCCACAGGGGTCGCCTAAGACCATCCTGCGTATCAGATAGTTACATTACGATTCATAACAGTAGCACATTACACTTATGAAATAGCAACGAAAATAATTTTATGGTTCGGTCACAACATGAGGAACTGTATTTAAAGGGCCAGAAGGTTGAGAACCACTGTAATACAGCGTTCATGAAAAGAACCAAAGGCCTACGAGTCTCTTCCTCCTGCACATCTCCACGGAATCCCCTGTTGAAAGAACAGCAAGAACTACACTGCTTGCCTCAGATGTTCCACATGGAGGCATGGAGCGTTTATCACCGGAGCTTATCTAATTTCTGACAAGACGGTCCCCTGCCCAGTTTTGTTCATGGCCACAGATCCTAAATAGCAAGCCACATCCGTGTTGGGAAAAGCGACAGGGGAAGGAGAGAGAGGAAGAAACCAAGAGAGACCAGTGGCCAAATTTCAAACAATGTACATGCTTCTGTTGTTATGTAAATTAGTGCCCCTGCACAACACTTTGGGAGGACAAAATGTGTGGTAAAAGTACAATGCCTTACTCCGGGTGGCAAGGGTAAGTCTAACATATAATCAAAGAATGCATGATTTTGCTCTCACTGTTCTTTTACAGTTCCTTTCTTTCCTCTAGGATACACTGCTGATGCTATGACCACGTGGGACACTGGTAGTTGTAGGCGAGGCATTCATGGATTGCCAAAGTGGTCCAGAGAATGATGTCTGGTTGGCTTTAGTTCAACAAGGAATATGAGGCAAAACTAGGGAGCAAAAAGAATGAAAGGTATAGAAGAAGGTAGCCCATAGCCTGTTTTTTCTGTGTATTAATGATGCAGATTGAAATGGGGGGAATCTATAAAAGGCAGCCAAGAGACTGAATTAGAAAGAAAGATGAAAGGAGTTAAATGTGTGTAACGTGGCTGACAACCAAGGAACAATATGAGAGCTGTCCACAACTCTCCAAAGTATAGACATAAAAAAAAGAAGAGCGGGGAACTTTTATCTACAATGGAAATGTGACTATATGACATAATGAGATCAAATAAAGACAAAAAAAGTCTGATTTCAAGCAGCACAGGAAGTAACCTGGTAAAACTTAAGAAAAGCTGCTCCCTTCTCTTTAGAAAAATTTACCATCTTCCTGACCTGCACGGAAGTGAGGGGTGAATGAGAGGGAATAACCACAGACTGCCAGAGAGGCCTGGACGGATGGAGAAATGAAAGTGAAGTCCCATTTGCTTACCTGATGATCCAGATACACTGGTGTCTTTCTCTGCATATGTCCAACCTGGCTAGTGCAGAGGTACCTGTGAGATCACGAAGGGCACAGGTAAGTTGTTATCTTCCACATAAACCCAGCCTGAATTCTGAGTCCTGACCCGCACAAACACTCACATGAGTGATCGAGCAGTCTGAGTCCTGGGTATTCCAAGATGGGACAAGAACCTCCAAAAACAGAAATGTTCTGAGTCTTAACTAATAAGAGCTTTTTTTCAGTCATCAAGGATTTTCCCAAGTCAATGATAATGTAAAAAAATAATAATAATTCAGAGTAAAGGTTCTAAACCGTGGTACGTGGATGGCCTATATGCTCCCGAATGATATGTGTAAAATGTGTGGGCTTGTGTAAATGGATATCTCTCTGTAGAGAAGGTCAATAGTTTGTCAGATTTGCAAAAAGGTCCATAATCCAAAGTACTATCAAGAATCTTTACTGAGGATGGCCTGAAATCTCAGAGGCAGGCTGAAAAGCATATGGATAAATAGTCCAAGATTGGGGTTTGCACTCCAGGGGAAAGATGGGGGTACACAGATACTTGCAGAACTGGGGTAAATACCTTAAAAACATTACTTTCTGGGAGAAAGTTCCATCAGCTTTAAACTATCACCTAACTTACAACAGCCCTGTATTCTCAGTTGTGCACAGTGAAGAGAAAAGATGCTACCATATACCCAGGGGTGGATACTGTGACTTTCCTGTTCTGTAAATATTAAAGTCAGAGAACCCTTAAGAATATGAATACTGACAAGGTCAGAACTAACATAGTAACTCAGCCAAAAAGGAGGCTTTATGACAAGCAAAGAGGAGGACCCAGCAAAGCAAAAAGAAATGTGGCTGGCTCCCAGACAGTTTATATAGCACCAAATCACAGGATGACCTAACACACCTTTGACAATAATTATTTTAAGCAGTAGCCATAGACTCAGAATAACCCATATTAGAAAGGAACCAGATCAGAGAACCTTCCAGGCACCAACTCTGAAAAAGACAGGAAAGCATTCACAGCAACAGGGAGAATCCTGAGTGTCATCTTTGAAAAATGTTAAGAGAGAGAGAAAGGCCAGGAAGACATAAATCAAGTGAGGAGGGGGCCTTCTGAGATGGCCTGTTTGAAATAATGATGTAGTACAAGCACGTCAAACTCAAAGGCTAATGCGGGCCAAATAAATGAGGCATGCGGTCCACGGGCCGAGAGTTTGACATGCTTGATGTATTATCTATATATATAAAAGCCTAAGCAACTGTTATGACTGAACGACCAGAACCACTGGAAACAACCGGTCAACCGGTTGCTATGACACACACTGACCACCAGGGGGCAGACACTCAATGCAGGAGCTGCCCCTGGTGGTCAGTGCACCTCCACAGCAGGAGTGTTGCTCAGCCAGAAGCTGGATTCACAGCTGGCGAGCGCAGCTGCGGCAGCGGGATGAGCAGAGCAGCGCAGGCTCCTCCCTGGCCACTGCTGCTTTGCACACTACTACATCCCCTGAGGGAATTTCAGACTGCCAGTTTCGACCTGATCCCTCAAGGGGGTCTGGGATTGCGAGAGGGCACAGGCCAGACTGAGGGACCCCACCAGTGCATGAGTTCATGCACTGGGCCTCTAGTATTCTATAGAAAAATAGTTAACTTCATGAGCAGCTTCTAGGCACTGTAGTCAGTGCTGGGGATTCAGCAGAGAACAAGACACAGTTTGCTCCTGGGAGGGGAGGAAGGATGCAGGGAGATTAGTATATCAGCAATATTATTTCAGTTATGATACATGAAATAGGGGAAGTAAACAAGATGATGTGACTGAGGCATGGGAGCATGGCCTACATCTATCTAGTACATCACAGTGATGCTCACTCCAATTCTCGAAGTTAGTCAGGATCTTAGCGAATTGAGACAGAAAAGACCCTTGGGAAAGCTAGTCAAACCTCTTCAGTTCAGAAATGAGGACAAAGTATCACAACCTCATTATCTCCAAACATCAAGATGCGTACACCTGGGCTGAGTCATGACTTTATGATACGTGCTCTGCCTTTAGAAGAGAAGCCCAAGAACAAATAACAGAACAGCATTTCTGTTCTGTTTTTATAAACTGGCCAAGGATATGACGCACTCTGTACCCTTTACAGTTAACACAGAATCACATTCTATCCAAATTCCTGGCAAGTTCCATTCTATTAAAAGAATTTTGTTTTTTGCTTCTACAGACAAATCTGATCAATGTGTGCTATCAAAGAAAGGTGAGAGGAAGCGGGAGGCATGGGAACCAGTCTCCAAGAGGCCCCTAAATCCTCACCTCATGCAATTCATGCCTGTGCAGTCCCCTCTCTCACTGTATCAGGGTTGGTTTGAAGGAAAAACAATGCCATGAAAGTGATGGTGCCTGACTTCTGAGGCTAGATCCTAAAAGATACTGCACCTACCCCTTGCTCTTCTCTTTCAGATAACTCTCTCTGGGTGAAGCCAGCTGTTAGGTCATGTGGACATATGCATAGACCTATGGCATGGTCCACGTGGCCTCCTGCCAAACAGCCAGAATCAACTTAACAGCATTATATGAGAGCCATGTTTTAAGCAATCATCCAGGCTGCTCAGATATTCAGGTGACTACTGCCCTGGATAACATCTTGACTACAACTCATGAGAGAGATCAAGAGCCAGAATCACCCAGCCTCTACTCTCACCCCTCTCGGGCATGCACTCTAACTTTCTGTATTACAGAGCCTCAAACACTGAAAACTGCATTTCCCCGACGCACCTGCATCAGGCCTTCAGCACGGGACCCAGGTTCATCTAACCAGAGAAATCCACATAAGAGTTGGAAAGAAGTGAGCAAATCAAGGTGGTAATCCCCTAACAATGAGATCAGATCCTGGTAAGACATTTTGTTCTTCTGACAATCAAGCGGATACTCCATTAAGTGATCCCTAGTATCATAAGTGCCGAGTAGCAAGCGACAGTGGAGTTTTCCACTAGAATAGTAGAACTGGGTGTTTCTCTTGGCTTGTGTTGTTCTTAGCTTATTAACAGACTGGTTCCTTGGTACTGCTGGAAGTTAAGCAGTGAGGAACCTCTCCCTTTTTGCTTAAACTAGCTAGTTGTCTGCAACTTAAACTAGCTGTTGCTTGAACCTAAGAACCCACTCTATCATACACAAATTTTCCTAACTCACAACACATTACCTTTTATTTCATAATGGACCCTCTTCTTTTCCATTGCTAATCTGTCTATGTGTACACTCAGTCCTATTCATCATGGCTTTTCTAAAAACTTACTTCATCAGTTTTCTTCTTTTCCCCTACCTCCAATCTTTTCCTCTCAGCTGGCTCCTTCTCCTTCACCAATAACACACTTCTTTCAACTCTATGGACTATGCCTGTTAACACACTGCGTACCGCATAGAAATCTCTAAGACATATGCCAGGGACCGCACGTTTTGGGCAAACTGCACATTATTTAAATCATCATAATGCACTTTAGGTGTTGTTTTTCAATAATTATAACATTTTTATTTACAAAAACAATTAAAGTTCCTAGTACTTTTTTAACGTATGGTACTGCGTAAAACATTTTCCTCTATGAAGAGGGACCAAACAAAATTTACATAAGTATCTAGATTCGCTCCTTTTTCCATGGGCATGAAAAACGAGAACACTCGTGAGCGGTCCTTAACAGATGGCGCGTGAAACACAAGAAAACTCCTGAGCGGTACGAAATGTGTTAAGTTTCATAAAACAATAATATAGTGTCACTGTCTTCAGTTCAATTTTTGTTCAATGTTCAAACTACCACAATTTGGCTTCCTTGGTCATCACTCTGCTGAAACGGTCATTGCTAAGGTTGGCAATAACCGAATAATTGACTATTTTCATTCCTCACACAGCTAGACTGTGCATTCGGCACTCCTACCTGCCAGCCTTTTTGAAACTCTTTTCCACTGCTTTTCAGGGAATGACCACCTTACAACTCTCCTCTGGCCTATGGGTTTTCACTATTTTACCCTGGCTTCCTTTCTAGGAATTCCCTAGGGTTTATCTGTAGGAATATTATGATTTCATTCTGCCCCTGACTTCAAGATTTCAATTACCATCTATATATTCATTGGTCATTCCCAAATCCAAACCTTTTCCCTACCTCTCTTTTCACACTACAAACTTGTAATTTCTACCTACCTATGAGATGCATCTAGCTTTATCAATCATTGTAAAATAAAATAAAAAACTCCCTAACTTAAAAAGGACAAATTTATACCCAGCCCAGTGGTGTGGCTCAGTGGTTGAGCATTGACCTAGGAACCAGGAGGTCATGGTTCGATTTCCCATCAGGGAACAGGCCCTGGTTGCAAGCTCACTCTTCAGTGTGGGGTGTGCAGGAGGCAGCCGATCAATGATTCTCTCTCATCATTGATGTTTCTATCTCTTTCCCCCTCTCTGTGAAATATATATATATAATGTAGTTTATACCCTATAGCTGTGCAGTCTAAGACTATGACCATTAGTCACATGAGCTTACTGGGCACTTGCAATGTGACTAGTCCGAATTGAGGTGCGCTGTAAATATAATATACACAATAGATTTTAAAGACAACACAAAAATATGACTGTAAAATACCTTAATAATTTTATATCAATTACATGTTGAAAAGATAATAATTTTGATATATTGAGTTAAGTAAAAAATATAAGCAAAATTAATTAAACATATTTCTTTTTACTTGATTAATGTGGCCACTAGAAAATGTAAAATTATTGCATGATAATTCTATTGAACAGTGCTGCTCTACTCACAAAAAAAGGAACAACATGAAAAAAAAATATATACACTACACTCAACTAACAAGGAAAGGAAAAAAAGAGAATTGTTGTTTTTTTCTCTCTCAAGTCACCCTCACATTTGGTCCTGGAATCAAGACTTATAAGGTTCCCTAAATCTCAAAATTATAATGTGAAAAATACTAAATTGTATCCTATAAAAATCAAATTTAATCACAAGTATATCACAGAAATACAAATAGCTAACATTTTATATGTGCTATGCAACTATATAACATAACTTAATCATCGCATCTCTGAAGTAGATAATATTGTTACTTCCCACTTAATAAAGTTCAGAAACCTAAGGCAGAAAGAAGTTATGTAACTTGCCTAAAGTCCCCTGCTTAGGCCTCACACCCAGGCAACCTAGCTCTAGATCTCATACTCTCAATTACTACCATTTACTGACTCAATAAAAGTAAAATTTTAAAGAACAAAACAGCCTTAGATGGTTCCCAGTATTCTTGAACTTAGATCTCAACTAAGATCAGAAAACATCAAACTACATAAAACCAAGTATGAATACAAATATGAGCTCACAGAAAATGGAAATTTTGAAGCAAAAGTGGGTAGAGTACCAGGATGAAATAATGAAAGACGACACAAAGGAATGTGCTCTGAGCCCAGCAGGTCCGAATGAGAATTCCTCAAGAGCAAGCAAACATTGCTGTGTGAGCACGAAAACTGCACGGGCCTCGAAACATGGCGCACAGAGGCCACAGGGGCAAGTCAGGCCTGATTCAGAACCAGGGAACCTTCCGGAGACTTGCAGGTAATTCTTCACAAAGTCGCAGGGGCAAGTAGGATGTTAGTTCTTGAATTAACTGTAATGTTTCAAAAAAAATTACAGAAATATCTAAATAAGGCTATATGTTCGTGTGTTTGTATATATATATATATATATATATATATATATATATATATATGTGTGTGTATATATACACACACACACACACACACATATATATCCTATATTTTTAATGTAATTTAGCATTTTTTAAGAAACTCTAAAATACAATGCTCACAAGGTAAATAAATAAATCAATACATGAGCAAAAAGAAATAGATTAATTTCATATGTTTACATATCTCTAGAAAGAAACACACAAAAAGAGGACACTGGTTACATGTATATTTAAAAAGTATTAAGGTTCTAGGATATATACAAGAGAAATTTCAAAGCCCTTGAACTTTTTAAATTTGAACCAAGTGAACAAAGCAACTAGTCAAAAGTTTAAAAAAATCTTAAAGAATAAAAATAAAGTGATGCTAAATAGAAAAAGGTATATAAATATATTTACTCATACATATATGCCTGCATAGAGGGAGTGGAGTCCTTGATGGCAAAGGGGTTAGGGACTTCCACCTCCATCCTTGCCCTCTGTACCCCACTGTCCACCAACAGAGATACATAACAGGCACACACAGAGGCCATTTCCATTGCTAGATGATGCTGTTTGGATATTCTCTCTCTAAACGTCTAAGTGCTTAAAACATCCAAAAAAGACAGACAGAAGTACCTTTAAAAAAAAATTAGAGGATTCTAAAAGCTATTAATAAGGAAATATATTTCATCTTTTTTAAATTATTGAAGGAGAAAAACTGTTTGGAAATCAGAGATTCCAAAAGATCAGTGATACAAAGCTTCCACAAAGCTAGACGTCTATTACATTATTTGCTTAACACCTGCAAACCAGATTACCTATAGTCTCCGACCTAAGAGAGCCACCTTGAGTGCTTTATTTTAAACCAGAGGCTGTTCTATGACATCTTTCACTTCATTGGCCAGAAGTGTTGGTGCTGAAGGGACAGGGGAGTGGCTCACTCCTTCCTGGAAGAGTATTCCCTCCAAAAGCTGTAGAGCTCTCAAGAGGCTGGCTTTCCAGAATGATGAGCCACGCTTCTCTGCTCAATAACATAGTGAGCCCTTTCCTTTAAACTTCTCACAAGTCAGAACTTTTCACAAAATCTGCACCCAAAATATGGTTTATTCGCACTCATTTCCTTTGTGTTGCCATCATTCATTGTCTTCATTTTTAATGTAGTGGTGTTTTTAGCCACATGAAATGAAATGGAGTCAGTTTTTCTCATCTGTCTCAGCTCTACTCTTCTTCTTCTGGGACCCAACTCATGTGATCCTTTAACAACTATCTATTTCACACCAAACTGGATATCTCCCTAAAGCTTACCAATCTAGCCTCCAGGCATATTTCTTAAATAAAAGCAGTAGATCTTTGTAAATCTGAAATTTGCATACTAAAGGAACAAATCAACTATCAAAAGACTTAGTAGTATAGAATAGTGGCTCACCTCTAAGCAGAGTTTAAAATTCATTTCAATTTATTAATTTTTTTAAGGAAATAGCTATTGCCTTTTTCCCTTTGCAAAATACTGTGTTTAATGGCCCAGTTAAATTAGAGGTGATAGTGTGAAGCAAGTGTTTTAAATTGGTAAATTCTAAACCTTTTAATAAAAGAACATCAGTCAGAAGTTTTAATAAGACTCAGCAGGACAGAGAAGAATTAACAGTCTGTAGGTATCAAAAGGGGGTGATAGGCAATGATAACCTTAATCATTTGCGAAGGGATTTATAATTTCACTGCTTAAAGGTTAATGAAATTATGTGGTATTTTGCCCACTCTTATCCAGCAAATGATTTTCATGCCTTAGTTTGTATGTAGTATTTATCAACTGAATCATATAATGGAAGAAATAACTCCTTTTACCAATAAGTCCATTGTATTTCCACTCATGTACCCCTGGGTGCACACTATCATTATCTGTTCTAACCAAAAACTGGTGCCCTAAGACACACACATATGGTTTCCAACAGCATCTCAGAAAAGAGAACAAACCATAATCAGAACTCTAAAAGTAAAGGAAGTTGCTAAAATGTTTGCTTTAAAAAAAAAAAAAGATATATTTCTTTGTCTACTTTATACTCCAAGTCACCTATTGCTAAATAGATGCTCCTGCCAACTACTCACATAAAATCCTCCCAAGCGATTGAAGAAGATATTCAAGACATTACTTGAAACGGAAGAGAGAAATGCTAACAATAAACACAAATAATGAGAACGGGCAAAATGATAAAATACTTCAAGGCTACAACAGTTGTTTTGTCCCATCACAGGGCAAAACCACACACCCCTATGGCCTTGCTTCACTGAGCACCCAGGAGGTGTTCAAGGCCAGCACTTTGCTTGGTACCCCATTCTAATGGAAAAACAAAACAAAATATAAAACTGGGTTACTAACCCTCCTTCCACAATGTACTGGCTGCATGACTTCTGTTCAGCTCTCTAAACTTCACTTTCCTCACAGGAAAATATTCAAGTTAGCTAACCTTTGTTACACATGTATTATGTACCAGAGAATGTGGTACATTCTTTACATACATTATATAATTTAATAACAAGTTTACCAAGTAGGTATTAGTATTATTTATACCCCAAAATTATGGAACTTACCCAAGATTTAAAAGCCAGTACACGGAATCAGAATTTAAACTCAAGTTTTCAAATTCCAAAATCAATGCTCTTTCCCTATTCCACAAAATATGATTCCTGGTCTGCCCTCCCTCTGTCCCTCTATATCTCCCTTCCTCCCTTCCTCCGTCTTCTCCTTCCTTCCTTCTTACTTCCTTCCTCTTTCCTCCCGACTTCCCTCCCTCTTTCCTTCCCTCCTATCTGTCTCTGTCTGTCTTTCTCACTTTCTTTGAGAGAAAGCTTACTTTCCTACTATAGAGCTAGAGGTTAACTAGCATGTACAGTTTTCCTGAGTGACTACAAGGTACATAGCATTCTGCCATACATCAGAAAGAAAAGGATTAAATTTTTTAAATTTAAAAATAAAGTAATGAAGCTAGATGGAGACACACATTTTGCAAAACATAGGGACGCATATGATTTAGTTCTAAACTGATGAGTCAAAAACAGAAGTAACTCAAAAGTTCATGAAATTGGAGCTCAGAGACCAAGGCATGATGCCAGAAGGAAATATGGCTTATCCTGAAACGGGGTGAAAAGTCTGTCCTGCACCAGGGAGAAACAGGGTTAGAGAAAATGTGGAAAACAAACCTAAGTAAGCTAAATGGGTCCAGATCGTGACTTAGAGTAAGAATTTAACTTTACTATAGTAAAAATGTGTTTTGTCACAAAATATTTTTGATGCACTAACAGTGAAAAGGTAAAGTTAAAATCAAATCATAGTTATTTATTCTTTTTATTGATTTTTAGAGAGAGAAAGGGGAGAGAAAGAGGGAGAGAAGAGAAAGAGAGAGAGAGAGAGAGAGAGAGAGAGAGAGAGAGAGAGAGAGAGAAGAGAGAGAGAGATCTATTGTTCCACCTATTTATTGGTTGGTTGATTCTTGTATGTACCCTGACCAGGTATCAAAATCGCAACCTTGGTGTATCTGGAAGATGCTCTAATCAACTGAGTTACCTGGTCAGTGCTCTTACATACTTATTCTTGGGAAAAAATAATCAACCTAGGACTGGGGGGAGGAGGGGCAAGGGGAAAAAGTCATTTTTATTACTAGAAGTGTTATGATCCATTCTTTACTAGTGTACCATGGGCTATTCACATGCATTGCACAGTATTTTCAATCATTTACTAATCCAACCAACACTGACTGATCACATTGAGTTAGGCACCACGGACAAAAAGATAAAGAACATACTGACCTAGGGTACATGAGCATTTATGTAAGAAGCAGAGTGCCAAATGTTTTATGCAGCATGTAAAGAAATGATTAGGAATTCATAAGGCCACTATAGACAGATCAGTTCTTAGGAATGACTTGTGAAATTCCTGAAAGTCAATGAGGCATACGCGAGGCAAAGTGTTCCACATATAACATGCGAGTACTTTGTTGATACTACCTACCGTCACTATCATCATCACTATCATCAGCTCACAAGTGGAGCAATCCAGCTCCATCCACATTCAGGCGTACAGCCAAGAAAGGCAGGCAAACATAAAATCTAGAGGTAAGCTTTTTAACATTCATATTAGTCATTTCATTTTTTGCTAAAGACTAATGAATAACTGCTCAGAAACCCACTGGAAGATTCTACCTATGCATTAATGAAGGAAAATGTGAGGCATAGTGGACTGACTGAATTCACTAGCACCTCAAGTTGCCAGCTCTGTCAATGAGAGTCCAATGCTGAATAATATCTTCTTTAGTTGTACTATAATCTGACAGCTCCACAATGCCCATTTGTTTCTAAGAACCAATTTAAGAAGTACGGATATCCGCCATACAATGCTTAACTGATGAGATGCTAGGGTTGTTTTTTCTCTCAGAATAAATGTGAACTGAATTTGCAATATTAGAAATTATAACATTTTTCAAACTGAATAGATTTAAGAATCAGTAATATATCTTTTGCAAGGCTGTTTATTAATGACTTATACAAATATAATAAAAGAACTAAATCTCAGAGTTAAAAACTACTTGCAAGGTCACCTGGTAAAACACTACCTTCTATCTCAGTGATGGCGAACCTTTTGAGCTCGGCGTGTCAGCATTTTGAAAAACCCTAACTTAATTCTGGTGCCGTGTCACATATAGAAATTTTTTGATATTTGCAACCTTAGTAAAACAAAGATTTATATTTTTGATATTTATTTTATATATTTAAATGCCACTTAACAAAGAAAAATCAACCAAAAAAATGAGTTCGCGTGTCACCTCTGACACGCGTTTCATAGGTTCGCCATCACTGCTCTAGCCACATAGTATCTAGGACACAGATAGTGTTTAAACTAAAATAAGGGCAAAAAAGACCTCTAAGTACTTGTGTAATAGATGCCTTTGGCCCCAATATATCCACTTCACATCCACTACTGTATTTCACTAAAATGCATCTCAGCCTTTAATAATATAAACTGTGTATGACAATATGGAAGGACTGAAAGGTTGATCATTAAGAGTCGTTCAATTTCAATAAAAAGTAGTTGGTATAAAATCATCTTTTAAAATATTCAGACCATGCCATCCAGATACCCACATGCACTTGGATCTACACACAGTAAAGACATGTTTAAATGTACTGAAGCTGTACCTGCTGTCAAGAAACAAAAAAGTTGTGAAGGTTGATCAAACACAACTTTGCCCTGAGTGTCATATTACTGTTTCCCACTAAGGCTGTCCTAAAAGTTAACAGTCAATGTAATCCAAAGGTTTCTCTTTATTTCTATATTTAAATCATCACAGGTTTGATCAAGCATGCAAATCCCCACAGGCTCAGGGTTCCCATCAAAATGTCTTACAGGAACATTAAAAATTGAATGGGCGTAAACAACTCCGACAGAGCGCAGCTCATGACAGCATCGCTGTGATCTTTGTGTTTCATGTGCAGCCACACTGGGGAAGCTTGCAAGGGAATATGAGCAACTAATTACTGCCTTTTGCTTGAGGGCAGGTGTGCTGATCTCTACAGGTGTCTCCGCGGCAGTGCTCTGCCCACTGCATCGCCTCTTGAAGACATCCAGGGTAAGGGCTTGCTGAAGCCTTGCAAAACATCTGATAGAATACCAGACAGTTGAATGTTCAGGAAGAAACTTGGTGTGACATTTCCTTAAAAATACCACTTAGGAGAAATAGCAGCAGGAAAAGTTTTAAATCAGTGGTTCTCAACCTTCTGGCCCTTTAAATACAGTTCTTCATGTTGTGACCCAACCATAAAATTATTTTCGTTGTTACTTCATAACTGTAATGTTGCTACTGTTATGAATCATAATATAAATATCTGATATGCAGGATGGTCTTAGGAGACCCCTGTGAAAGGGTCGTTCGACCACCAAAAGGGTCGCGACCCACAGGTTGAGAACCGCTGCTTTAGATGGTTTGTGAAAGAACACTATAAGACAGTATAAAAAGTAATATAAAATCGTATCTATCAACCACAAACATTAAACATGGATACCAATGTCATCTGAATGAGTACAGGAAGTTTTTCAAAGAAAACCCTGTTAATTTCTAAACAAGAAATTTAAAAGAAAAATTTAATTAAATAATCTTATATAGGTCGATCCTTTTTTCATTCAGGAAAGACTGTAGCTAGAGCAGGGTATACAATTCTAGAAGATCCAGAAAATTTTTGAGAAATGATCCATGGTGGAAAATTAGAAAACAAAACAGTCATCTGATGACCGGGGAGGTATATATTCCATTTACATATGATGCCATTTGCAGGACTCATGGTCCTTAAATCTTTCCCATAATACTTGGAAAGACGTATGCTTACTAATGAAGAGACACAAAATCCAGAGGCAAACATCCCCCCTGCCGCCACTTGCTACCTGCACGATCTTGGGCAAGAAATTTGACTTGTGCTTCAATTTCCTCATCTGATGATAAACAAGACCCACCTCATCAAGGGTGTTTTAAAATACTTGGGCCAGGGCAAGCATATAGTAAGTGCTCAATAAATAGTAATTAACATTATGAAATTCCTAAAATACAGTAGTCTCTTGTTCTGGTAGAGCACTAGTCAATCGAAAAGTATCTTGAAAAGTTAATATTCATCAGTGCTATGTTATTCAGAACTTTGTAATATGGCGCACATTTTTAAATAAAATATATATTGCCTGGCTTTTGAGCAATCAATCAAATACCACACAAACAACATTTAAACAATTCTTGACTTTTTCTGAATGATCAGTCATCTTAGTGAAAATATTTTATTTTTAATACTACAATTTTGTGGAGGAACTAGTTGTGCTTCATAACAGTGAAGTAGGAAGTAGGAGAATTCTAATAATATTTCAAACTTCATCTACTTGGGAAAGAATATCTTTCTGGCAATATCAAGGTTAACATTCTTAGGGGATGTATTTGCTCAGAATAAAGAAATGCCTATAAATGATAATAAAAGAATGTTATCCATTATTTTTATTCAAAATTCCCTATTTTAGTGTTTTTCTTTCAACAAATGGAATTAAGATATTCCAGATCATTATTAATATGAACCATCAGTTATGAAACCAAAACATCACTGGTCTTTAAAAAATTGTTTCAGACTATTCTCAAAGGAACCAAATGGGGGGAAGGAGAAATTAGAACAAAATGCATACAACAATATATTAAAATAAGAGTATTTTCAAAGTTAAGAATGATTAGACCCATGGGGATGATGAGAATACAATTATTTGAAAGTAATATCCCTCCAACTCTTAGCAGACCGTTACATCTGAGGCTGATTTCTCCAAATGCGGACGCTGCAATAACCTTCTCTTCTCTCTTCTGTTAATTCCTTCTTCTTCCTGCCCATCCTCCAGGCTTCAATGGCATCCCAACCACCATAAATGTTAAGAACTTACCTGTTGTGCTTTAACACAGACCTAATGTGTCACTCCCATATGAGAAGATCTATTCTAATGGGGGTAGGAGTGACAGGCACATAGATAATTAAAGAGGTGTGTGTGCGCACGTGAATGCATGTGTGAATACATGGATGTGTATGCAACACACAAAGTACTAAGAGAAAATAAACCAGAGCTCAATCATTTTGCCTCACATAAGTTAAGGAAGGCTTCATACAACTGGTGACAGCTGGATGAAAAAGTGCCTACAAAACAGATTCAAAGCTCCAGGCCAGAAGCACCCATTACAGAGCCTCAATCTGCTAAGTTCCAACTGCATCCCACACTCTCCTCACATGGATGTCCTCATTCTCTAAACACAGTGGACACTGCTATCAGCTGGCCTCTGTTCGACCCTCTCCCTTGAATCCCTTTTTCATCTTCCCCACCTTGAAAGTTTTAAAAATATGATACCCTCCCACCCGGACGTTCCACTTCTACTTATTTTCCTATACAGTTACATCAGTGGCATCCAAACCACCATGAATATTAGAAACTGAATCAAAAGACTTTACCAGCCGTGGGCAAACTACGGCCCGCGGGTCAGATCCGGCCCGTTTGAAATGAATAAAACTAAAAAACAAAAAGACCGTACCCTTTTATGTAATGATGTTTACTTTGAATTTATATTAGTTCACACAAACACTCCCTCCATGCTTTTGTTCCGGCCCTCCGGTCCAGTTTAAGAACCCATTGTGGCCCTCGAGTCAAAAAGTTTGCCCACCCCTGCTTGAGACTTTACAACTGTGAGCAGGAAGACAATGTTAATTCAAAAATTCTGAAAGAAAGTGATTTTCAATTTAAAATTCAATTATTCAGGCAACATATCAATCAAGTGAGAAAACTGAGTAACTATATATTCTTTCTCACACACCCTTTCTTAGGAAAGGTTGAGCATCGAGCTATGAACCAGGAGGCCATGTTAGATTCCTGGTCAGGACACATGCCCAGGTTGCAGGCTTGATCCCCAGTCGGGGACGTGCATGAGGCAGCCAACCAATGACTCTCTCTCATCATTGATGTTTCTCTCTCTCTCTCCTCTCTCTCCCTCTCCTTTCCTCTCTGAAATCAATATATATATATATAGATTGAAATATATATATATATATATGTATATATATGTATATATATATAATGACTAATAAATGAAGCAGCACACAATCCATAAACAGAACTTTTCTGGGAAAAAGGCAGAAAACTCCACTATATAACATGCAAAGAATTCCTAACTCTTTCCTATATAAAGGAACCAAAGTTCAGTCCACTTGATTAAAAGTCATAAAAGAATTCAAAGAGCTCATCTTGGTGGAGCTATTTTCTCTATGATAACAACCACTACTTTTCAGCATGCATTTAGAATAGATCATGTGTGAGTAAGAGGAGCCACAAAGAACAGAAAGGTATGAAGAGCTATTTTATCCACCCTCACTGTCCCATCCCCAGAGGTCTGAGCAGGAGGGCATAAGGACATGGCAAACAGCCTTCGCAGAGCAAGGTTAAATTGTCTTTTGAGTGATAACTATGAAATAAGGAAGAAATTAAATTCTAATGGGATTGGATCTATATACTTTTATTTCTCAAATTGTTTATCAACTTTTAAACGCAAACAAGGAGATAACAGTTTAACTACAAAAGGGTAAAGGATAATTTGCTTTACGACATAATGTGTCAGGAGTTAATCTATATATTAAGTTCCATACGATACTGATGTACGTTATTACAGAGAGGAGACAAGGCAGGAAATCTTAAAACCAAAAATGGTGCATGATCCCAACTGAACTTTTTATTTGAGCATCTCAAAAATTTTACTACAATAAAACATATTGTTTACAAAATAACAATTTACCATCCATTTTCAATACCGTACCTTCTGCATTCAGCAAAACACACTACAAAGAATTCTAGAAAATACAAACCAATTAACAATATAGAAAGCAGATCAAGTGCCTGAGACCTGAGATGGGGATGGGGGTGGGGGAGAGGTTGATGTGAAGAGGGCACAAGGGAACTTGCTGGGGTGACAGAAACGCTCAGAATCATGGCAGTGGTCACAGTTACACAGCTGTATGCTTTTGTCAAAGTTCATCACATTGTTCACTAAAATGGGTACAACTTATTATAAGTAAATTATACCTGAATAAAATTGAAATAATAATATACTCATAACAGTTGGTCATGGCTGACAATCATTCCAATTACCTAAAGACTTTTCCTTTTCTTTTTTTTAATTGATTTTAGAGAGAAAGGAAGGGAGAAAGATGGATCTGAGGGAGAAACATCAATCGGCTGCCTTCCATATGCTTCCCGACTAGGGATCAAACTTGCAACCCAGGTATATGCCCTGACCAGGAATCGAAACAGTGACCCTTCAGTGCTGACACTCAGCCAACTGAGCCACAGCAGCCAGGGCTTACCTGAAGACTTATATTGCAAATTTATTGTGTTTCTTTCTCACACAAAAGTTTAAAGATACCATCAGTAGAAACCAGCAAAGTGCTAGCAATAGTTTCCAGTTATCAGTCATCATAACTTGAATGGGTTCAATGCACTGCCGTCTACACTGTACTTACCACATACTACTTTATGTTACTTTAAATTTTTTTCTCCTGAATTAGGCTTTAAATTAAAAAAAAAAAAGTGCCATGTATTTATAAGCATCTTCCAAAATCTAGCTCAATTCACTTCATAAACGAAAGTGTTTATATACATTGATTTCCACCATAAAAAATTTCAAACAAGTAATTATGTCTTAATACTAAACAAGCAATAGTTTTTTAAAAAGTATAATAATAGCTATAATGATTCCTCATACTGGACAATGTTACCTTAGAAGATTAATAGAGACTTTTCATAGTCATATTTAAATAATTATTTCATATTTGAAAAAGTGAAATTCTTTAAAGGTATTAAATAATCAACATGAACTTACAAAAAAGCTACTGTATAAAACCCTAGTTTTTTAAAGTGGAAATATTACCATTTTATTTCTTTCCATAGTGACAGTTACCATTATATACAAAATTTACTAAAATGACCACCAATAATGTATCTATTTCTAAAAATAACATGACATATTTCATACTTAATAATAGAAATTGGTGTAAGATTACTTGATTCACAAATCTTAAAAAAAAAAACACTTGAGCAGTTTACTAATTATTATTTAAAAAGTTAATTACACAGTAATAAGACAGTGTGGTACTGGAGAAAGAACAAACAAACAGATCGAAGGAACAGGAGAGAGCCAGAGATAGACCTATACTAATATAGTCAACTGATCTTTGGCAAAGAAAGGATCAGATTTTTTAACAGATGGTGATGGACATCTACATGCAAAAATCTGAATTTAGATATAGACCTTATACCCCTCACACAAAAACACAAAAACTCAGAGTGGATCATAGACCTAAATTTAAAATGCAAAACTATAAAACACCTGGAAGATAATATATGAGACAATGTAGCTGACCTTGATTTGGCCATGACCTTGATATATAACACCAAAGGTACAATCCTGAAAAAAAAATTGATAATTTTGATTTCATTAAAATTAAAAACTTCTGCTTTTTAATTTTTGGGGGGGCGGGGCTTTAAAAGGCATTGTCAAGAAAATAAGAAGATAATACACACACTGGGAGGAATATTTACAAAAGACATATATGATAGAGGACTCATCCAAAGCATAAAAAGAACTCTTAAAACTCCACAATAAAGAAACAACATAATTTAAAAATGAACAAAAAGTCTGAACAGATATCTCACCAAAGATGATAAACAGATGACAAATAAGCATATGTAAATGCTGGACAACATATGTTGTTAGGGAATTGTAAATTAAAACAACAATGAGATGCCACTACACACTTATTAGAATGACTAAAATCCAAAAAAAACACACCAAAAAACAAAAAACAAAAACCACTGACAAACACCAAACACCGGTACTGAAGAGGATGTAAAGCAACAGGAACTCTCACTCATTTTTCAGTGGGACTGCAAAATGGTACAGCCACTTTGAAAGACAGTTTGGCAATTTTTCCCAAAACTAAAACTGAACATACTCTTCCCATACAATCCAGCAATCATGCTCCTTGGTATTTATTGAAATAATTTGAAAACATATGTCCACGCAAAAACCTGCACACAAAGGTTTACAGCAGTTTTGGTCAGAATTGCCAAAACTTGGAAGTAGCCAACATGTCCTTCAAAAAGTTACTAGATAAGAGAAAGACATGATCTCACTTATTTGTGGAATCTAATAAACAAAATAAAATGATGAACAAAATAGATCCAGAGACATGGAACCATGGGACAGACTGACGAATCTCAGAAGGGGAAGAAAAAGGAGATTAACCAAAAAGCTTATATGTACATCTGCATAACCCATGGACACAGACAGTAGTGCAGTAAAGGCCTGGGGGCGGGGGGGTGGGGCGGGAGGGGAGAAGTGAGTCAATAGGGGGGAAAAAGGTGACATGTATAATACTTTCAACAACAGAGATAATTTTTTTAAAAAAAGATAAAAGATAAAAATAAAAAGTAACTGCATAAACAAACTGTAGTACACCATATGATGGAATATTATTCAGCACTAAAATGAAATGAGCTATCAAGCCATGAAAAAATTTAAATGCATATTGCTAAGTGAAAGAAGCCAACATGAAAAGGCTACCTACTGTATGATTCCAACTCTATGACATTCTAAAACAAGCAAGACTATGGAGATAATAAAAACACCAGTAGTTCCCAGGGGTTCTTTGGGAGAGTGGGCAGATGGGATCAATAGGTAAATCGCAGGAGATATTTAGGGCAGGGAAGCTATTCTACATGATACTAGAAGGGCATTCATTGCACATTTGTCAAAACCCATAGACACGGGTGGGGAACATCCAACCATGAAATAATTTGTTCTGGCCCTGCCAGGGCATTAAAGGTGAGTTAATTAAATGTTTGCCCAAATATAGCAGGCTAATTTTTAAGTTGGTAATTTTGTATGACCTTGGAATGATGTTAAAACATATCCTAATGGCCCTTGGCAGAAAAAGGTTCCCCACTCCTGCCATAGAAGTTCTAAATTAAATTAGAGTGTACCCTAATTAAAACTAAGACTTGTTGATCATGATGTGTCAATGTTGGTTCATCAATTATGGTTCATCAAATGTGCCACTGCTGGGGATTTGATGGTCAGGGAGGTTGGGGAAGGGGTGACCCTTCATACTTTCCACTCAATTTTGCTGTGAACCTAAAACTGTTCTAAAAATTAAAGTCTATTCATTATTTTTTATTCATACATAAGATTAAATATTAAGCAAGTTTAATTTAAACATGTAATTTTAAAAACAAAAATTAAAATGTAATAGGAAGATCCTTTCCCACTGGCTTCTTAACTATTTTCCCAAAGAAACTACCCCAAATTCTTGACCATGATATTTTTTTATATGTTTATTGATGAGAGAGAGAGAGAGAGAGAGAGAGAGAGAGAGAGAGAGAGAGAGAGAGAGATGGATGTGAGAAACATCAACCAGATGCTTCCCATACAATCTCCCACCAGGGATCAAAGCCAGGTGGCTTTATCCAGTAATCGAATAATCGAAACCGCAACTTTTGGTCTACAAGATGAGGCACACTGGCCAGGGCATTAACCATGATATTTTAAAAGTCTGACTAAGAGCTGGATCATTTAGGAAACAATAAAAATTTAGAGGAGGGGGATGGTAAAAGAAAACTAAAAAGTGTTTGGTCTTAAACATTTCATAGATATAAGAATTTAGAAAGAGTGATCTAGAAAGAAAAAAAAAGCCAGGAGGTAAAAGTATACCAAAAAACTATCATTTAAACAAGGTGACTTGGGACAAAATATGTTAAATTACCAAAATATTTTAGGTTAAGAGAGCAAGACCATCTTTATAATAGATTTTTATTAAAGCTAAAATTAACTTTCAAATAATTCAAAATCAACTTTTTCAGTTAACTGTATATTAAATGTGAAGCTTTGTGGCAGTTCTCCTCTTCCAATGGACTTTCACCCTCAATGAGAAGACATAGTGAACACAGGAGAAACAGATATTAATCAGAAGTGATAAATGATTAGTTGGGAAAAGCATGGTTGATTGAAATATCTTTAGCCTTAATAATTTGAGGGAACAAAGATTCCATTAAATAAGGTAGTAAATATCACCACATTTTGCAAGGAAGATAAACAATTTTATTTTGGATGTGAACTTTGATGTATTATAGGTATTTAGTAAACAGATGGAGCTCAGAAGTCAATGCCAAACTGCTAGTCTAAAAATCATTACAATATGGGATGATAGATGTTAACTAAACTTACTGTGGTAGTCACTTCATAATATATGTGAATCAAGTCATTATGCTGAATACCTTCAACATCCACAGTGCTATATGTCAACTACATCTCAAAACCGAAAGTAGAAAACAAAAAAAAAGATCATTAGAATAGAGGTGAAGATGAAAGACATGGGATTAGATAAAATCACTCAAAAAGAGAAAATTAAACAAGAGGAAATGGACTGAAAACAGGGTTTAGAAAAAGTTCCTAATGTAAGGGGTAGGTAGCTAAAGAGTGGGAGAGGGTAGAGAACGGGAAGGTAGAGAAAGAGAGGGCTGGAAGGAGGGAGAGAGAGCAAAAAAGGAGCCATCAGAGACAGTAAAACAAAACAAACAAAAAACTAAACTAAACTAAAAAACATGACAGAAGGAAGATACTTGTACCTGATTCTTTAGTCCAGAGAGAAACTAAAAAAAAAAAAAAAAAAAAAAAAAAATCTTAACAAAAAGTGAATACCTCTCGTCAATGAAACAAAGACAGCCACAACCACAAACCACAAACTATAAAAAAAAAAAAATATGTATCTGGAATCTAAACGAGGAGTGATGTTAAGAGCTAAACCACGTCCCCTCAACAGGAAAAAAATGTCCCTAAAGTTGGGACAGTTCTACTAGTAAAGCCCATTCAAGGAAACTCTGATTAGAGATATTATGTTTAAATATCTACCTGAGAGAATAAGAAACATTTCTATAGAACATCATATCTATACTAGACAGAAAAACCAACATGACATTTTTATTATCAATGATCTAGTTTCCTAACTCAGAGAGACTGCCAAATGAGGTAAAAGGGAAGGGAAGCAGTTAGCACCAAACCAGGTACTACATAGACTCCGATGACCCACAGAATCTCAAGGTTACAGTGACCTTGACCGCACTGCAAGCTGAGGTGAGACATATCCCCAGAGCAAGGGAAATGTCTTGTGTGAAGGAGTGTTTTAAGAAAAAAAAAAAATCCAAAATGGAAGTACCAACTGATGCCATTGATCCCCTCTCCCAACTACTCCATACTTGCATCTGGCCTCAAACATTTTTCAGGCAATACCTGTTCTCTAATAGAACTGAACCCATAAAAAAATGAGTTAGAGCCAGAAAAGAATCAGCAAAGAATTTATGTAGAACTACCAAAAATTGGGTGGAAGGATATAGGCAAGATGAAGAAAAGTTTTCCATAATCTTAAAGAAATTACAGAGAATATGAGCTATTTCAAAGTAAAGAGGCCCAAAGAAAAGAATAAAATATCTAAGAAAAGATATGACACTTTTTTAAAGTGATGAAAAGGCATATTGGAAGGCTAACGAAAAAGCTAAAATAAAATAAAAAAGATTAAAGCTACAAAAACAACAAAAAACAGACTACTTAGTACAAAACCAGTCAGATAACTCCATCCTGTTTTCCACAGTAGCTGCACCACTTTGCATTCCCACCAGCAGTGTGCTAGGGTTCCCTTTTCTCCACATCCTCACCAGCACTTGTTGCTTGTTGAGTTACAGGTGGCAGCCATTCTGGCAGGTGTGAGGTGATACCTCACTGTAGTTTTAATTTGCACCTCCTGATGTTCAGTGATGTTGACCATTTTTTCATATGTCTATGGACCATCTATATGTCCTCTTTGGAGAAGTGGCTATTCAGGTACTTTGCCCATTTTTTAATTGGATTGTTTGTCTTTCTGGTGTTGAGTTGTATAATTTCTTTACATATTTGGGGGATTAACCCATTATCAGATGTATGCTATCCCATACAGTGGGTTTCCTTTTCATGTTGGTGATGGTTTCTTTTGCTGTGCAGAAGCTTCTTAGTTTTATGTCATCCATGTGTTTATTTTTTCCTTTGTTATCCCTGCCCTAGAAGATATATCAGCAAAAATATTGCTACACAAAATGCCTGAGAATTTACTGAGAATTTATGTTTTTTTCTAGGATTTTTATGGTTTTGCAACTTACATTTAAGGTTGTTTTCTTTTTTATCCATTTTGAGTTTATGCTTGTGTATAGTGTAAGTTTCTTTTTTTTTTTTTTGCATGTACCTTTCCAATTTTCCCATCACCATTTATTGAAGAGACTCTTTTTACTCCATTGTATGTTCTTGCCTCCTTTGTCACATATTTGAGCGTGACTAGGCATTCCAGGTTTCTGCTGCTGAGGCACAAACAATCCACCAATCTTTTAAAAATACACAACTGAAAGAAAAGAACACTCTTAAATGTCAAGGCTGCACTTAAACTAAATTAGCAAACTAATTCTATAATCAAGCTATATAAGCTAAGACTTGATTTTACTCTACAGGATTCAGTTTCTCAATCTACTGACCAAAGAAATTTATTCTCCTAAAAAAATGCAGTACTTGTTAGAGGGCATCAGTTGCTGAGAATGGGATTTTCTCAGGAACCACTTCCCAAGACAAATTTGAAGTGACAAAAGAGCAGGAAGCAACCAATTGCTTTTAAATATGAAACTAAGACTAAATAACTGTGAAAAATAGTTACAAAACAGAATACAAGTGTTACACAACTTGACAAGGTACAAATTTAATATAACTAATAAGAATTAGGAAGTAGAAAAAGAAATTATGTTAATTCCTTACCTTTCATTACAGAAAATACACTGATACCATAATATATAGTTACTTTTTTTAAATATAATGATCCTAATGTCTTAATATTTTCATCATTTTTTTCAACTTTAATTTACTTAGGAATTTTTTATTATAAAGAATCATATTTAATTACTGCAACTTCTTTGGCTTTACTTTAATTTACTTTTACTTCCTTTAAAACAAAGTAATACTTTACTTAAACAAAAATTGTATATAGAATAATTCTAATCATAACATTTTTCTCTTATTTCTCCACCTATAAATATATGTATGTACATGGGTATGTGTGTGTATGTTTGTGGGTATGTGTTCATGGAAAGGAGAAACAATGTCTGAAGTCATGTTCTAAATTATAATGATTATTTATTGGGGTACAATTCATTTTTTAAATTTCTTCACCTTTTTCTTATTTTTATAATGAGTTTTTATGTAGTAAGTATATGATTATTATTTAATGCAAATCTGTATTTGAAGAACTTGGTAGGGCAACATCATAGAAATCGTGAGTCTGACTCAAAATAAAAAAATCATATTTGCCTCAGATAGTTCTGTATTTTTAACCCTTTATTCATTCATTAATTCAATTAGTAATTGTCTAGTACTCACTATGTAGAAAAAATAGAAGACATTAAACTGTCTTACACATCTTAAATGCCATCATATACTTAATAAGAGGATAATTATAAGGTACAATGTCCTAAAAAAGGCACTGATCATATGAAATTTAGAACCTGAAGGGATAAATAACACAAAGACCACTAAACAAAATCTTAATAATTTTTTTTTTGCAATATATCAGGTGTAGGGTTAAAAAACAACAACATGTCCTAACCGGTTTGGCTCAGTGGCTACAGCGTCAGTCTGTGGACTGAAGGGTCCCAGGTTCAATTCCAATCAAGGGCATGTACCTTGATTGAGGGCACATCCCCAGTGGGGGGTGTGCAGGAGGCAGCTGATCGATGTTTCTCTCTCATCGATGTTTCTAACTCTCTATCCCTCTCCCTTCCTCTCTGTAAAAAATCAATAAAATATATTAAAACAAAAAACACATCATCTTATTCCAACCTTTAATTAAACAAAAAGCAAAATCTAAATAAATAAAATAACATCTCAACATAGTGGAAGAGGGTTTGAGCTCTTCTACTCAGAGAAGGGACTCTACTTCCCATGCTAAAGAAAAACACAAAAAACTATTCTCTCTTATTTGTTTTCTTGTTATCCAATACCTTCCACCTTAGGATATTCCCTTGAGTTACCTCCCTCTGTACAGCCTACCAGGCTAATGGACTTTTTGGCATACAGGGGACATTCTAATGCCTTCTTAGCATATTTTCCCCTATGAACACATTTAATCAAATGCCACAGCTCTAATTCCCCATCTCACGACTGTGTTGTTCTTTTTAAGAAACAATCCATAATAATTTAACTGAACAAGCAAAGCAATGGAAATCACCAAATTATAGTAAGCTATTTACCAGAAACATTCTAAATTTTGAGGAGGGTGGGGTGATATTTTAACAAAAAGATCATTGGCAAAACCCAAAAAAAGATATATATTCAAAAATATGTATATTGATTCACGTCCTTGGTTTATATCTGTTTTTGCTCTGAAGTGGGGGAAAGCCCAGATAACAACTCTTTGAAAAGGTTAAACATAACTTCCCCAGTTGCTTTTTGAAACCCACATAGTACATACTGACATTTGTTGGCTGAGCCTCCACATATGACTTGCAAAAAAGTGGTAAATAATCTCAAAGATGATGCAAACTGCAGGTATGCAAAAGGAAATGCTAAAAAGTGTACTATTTATACAGTGTTGAAAGCTCTTAGGGAGACGGTTCAAAAGCATTTTAAAATAATTCTTTGAAATTTGAAGTAAGTGCATCTAACACCAAAACAAAGATTTTATAACTATGAATGATAAACTTTATAGAAGTTATGAATTGCATACATCTTGCCATTTCAGAAAAGTGTTTTGCTGGAAGACAAATAATGTGATTATGTATTGCCTTCTTTTTGTTTTATTGGCCCATGATTCTTCATACCAACATAGAAGAATTCATAGGGGAAGGGGGAATGAAGCGGAGCCATTCAAGTACTCTGATAAAACACACCTAGTTTTCTCTCCATACCAAGAGTGAAGAGTGGAGAGAGAAAGGGGAGAAAGGAGAAGCATTAACAAGATGGAAAGAAAGGTTGTAGGTAAAAGCAAAAACGAGATGTGGGCTTTTAACATGGTGCTGGTCTCCCACAGAATGGAAATGGGAACAATGACACAAGCTACATACACATATAAAAGGTCACAAATATGAGCCACAAACCATGGTTAGAAAAACGTGAGAGTGAGTCAGGCAGTGCCACCCAGCCGGACCACTGCTACAGACCATGGGGCAGGGCTGCTGCACTTACAAAGTCAGTGGTGCCTTTGCTGAAGTTGCTATGCTTGGCTTTGGCCAAGGGCTATAACAATGAAGCACAGTGGGAGGAGCATGGTCTTTGTAGTCATGTAGACCTGGGCTCACAACCCGTATCTTCTAGTTCTACTTGCAAGATTGCTTCACCTCTATGAGTCTCACTTTGCTCACGAGCAAAATGGGTACAACTACAACCAGTTCACAGGACTGTCACAATCAGTAGCTGAGGTGATAACATGTAAAACACCTGTACATTGCTTGGCAGAAACAAACAACGTTCAACATGTGAGCTCTTTCCCTATGTCCCTCTCACTTGGTTTTCTACGTACCCCAGTAAGATCTAAAACACTCAAAACTCTGCTCTTCCCAGCACTAACAAGGAAACCTGCTAATTTTTAAGTTTTAATATAATGGTTTTGAAGACTGTACATCGATATAAGTGTTCTTTGAAGGTTCCTTTCATCCCAATGGAATACCTTTCAGTCAAATGGGGAACAATTGTAGTGTATTGCAAAGGCGGCTGGACCTGGTGTGACTGCATCTGGGTTCTGGCTCATGGCTACACTAGCCATGTGCTCTAGTAAATTAGAGTTGCCCTGAATCTCACTTTCCTCATGTAGAAAATGAGAGTACTGAACTAGACGAAGACACCTTCTGGCTTTAAAATGGTATTATATTATCAAAGTATTGCTTGATATTCAACTGGGCTAGGTATTATAAAATGCTTAAGCAACAAATAGGAGGCCCACCCAAATATAAGGAACCTAGAGGGAAAAAAGACAGGTATGTTATAATCAATGAGAGCTATTCATATCCATAAGCACCACGATGAAAACATTAAATAATAATATAAAAAAGAAACATTACACACTAATATAAAAAGAAATACCCTGTCTAAACACACACACACACACACACACACAAAACAAACCAAAAAAAAAACACAACTGGTGGATGAAAGAGGAAGTTCTGAAAACAGCCTGAACTTAAAAAGCAAGATGAGATTTAGGAAGAAGCAGAACTTAAGCTCTCAGCAACCAGTGTTTAAAACACAGATAATATCACCTAATATGTATCTGTCAAAACATAAAGGAGGTAAAAAAAAAAATACGACCTCTTAAAGATATCAAGATATCTTAAGGAGATCCACTATCACATGTTCTACAGTAAGTTTTATATAGATAAAAATTAAAGCTAAAAGAAGACATTATTGGGAGTTGGGGGAGGGGGGGGAGGGTACAGAGGAGAGAACCGAATTGAAAAAACTTTAAAATCTAAACTCTTTAGTATGGCATCCCAGACCCTTTATAATTTGGTCCCAACTTTTCTTTCTAGCTTCATCCCCAACATCCCACCACCAATAAATCTCATACTCTTGGCTTAAAGGGGCTATTCATCATTCCCTGATTTGTAGCCCCAAGTGACTGAAAATAAGGGAATGTGACTTAAAATAAAAACAAGATAAATCAAAAAGAAATATGAAAATCTCTCTGCTTCTCTAGCTCTTAAGACTTCTCTGTAACTTGACAGAATGTCTCAACATATCTAAAGGGAAAATGCACCAAAAAGAAGGTGGAGGAAGGGAGGACTGGTGAGCAAAGGAAGCAGAGAAGCAGCTGAGGCCAATGTTCACAAGATCAAACTAAGCCACAGGAGAGGAAACCTGGGCTGAGTTGACTCAAATAATATGGTTTACTTGGCAAATCTCTGCCTACGGTGGGTAAGGGAGCCTCAAGCTAACTCAGTTGAAAGATACCTCTTCAAACAAATAACCCTTGGGTCCTCTTTCCATGCTCAACGGGGGTCTCTGGCACCATGGCTCCCATGTATCTTGTCAGAAGAAAGAGACTGCACTGGTCAGAAATGCTGGGTCAACTTGACAGCTGTATTTCTCAGTCATCAGTAGACCTCCATATTAACAACCTGGCGTCACAAGAAGCCTGCCTACTGGGAAACAATGGACTGATCTGCCAAATCAAGCAATCCAACCTGCTGGACAGTTGTAGTTCTCATTGGAAATTAACAAATTGACAAGTGCACAAATATATATATATATATATATATATATATATATATATAGAGAGAGAGAGAGAGAGAGAGAGAGAGAGAGAGAGAGAGAATGAGAACCTGTATATCAATTTCTAGGAGCATGACTAATGTGAGCCTGCCCCAGGAGACATCCACTCTCAGGGGGCCTAGCATATCAGGTGCCTGAAAGTGTAAGGTCAAACACTAGACCCTGGACTGCAATGACTCCACGAAGGGGAAGGCCAGTCACTGAGGCCTACTGGCAACTTTGCATCGCTCTGCAACAAATGTCTTTAATGTTCACACTACAACATGTGGCACATATATTTGTGATTCCATTCCTCTATTCATACAATATTTCCTTTTTCCAAAATGCCCTCCTCCCCCCACTTCTCCACCTGGAAAATAACTCTTCCTCTTCCACTTTCTCCCCCTCCTCCTCCTCCTCCCCTTTCTTTAAGGCTATAGCTCAAATGTCACTTCTCTGTCACATCTTCCCAAACCACTCAGGTAAAATTAATCACATCCTCCTGGGCGCTGTCATAGCAACCAGTGTACACATCCCTCTGCCTGTGCTCTCAAATCAGAATGGGGAATTCAGGCTGACTCCTCCTATTACCTGCTCACCTCCCCAGCAAGGCACATGCATCGATCTATATTAACAACTATCATGTGTGCTTTAAGTGCTCACTCAGTGTTGCAATGAGGGGAAGGTTAAGGGGTGACAATGGATAGGTAAGGAGGTGGAAGAAAACAGCATGACCTGAGAAAGTGAGACTAGATAAGGTCTGTGTGGAAAGAGACCAAGGCCAAGAGCAAAGGGTTCACTAAATGTTATGTTACTGAAGAAATAATAGGGAGGAAACTTATGAACAAATTATTAAGGGTCTTGAAAAAGTTGATAAAAGGGGTATAAACGGGATTGAGTAGGCAGGAGAAAGCCTTAGTAAGTTCTCAGAGAGAAGAGGAACATCAGGACTTTAATAAAGAGCAGAATGTGGTTGTAAAAAGAACTATAAGGGACCAGAGATGGGGGCCAGAGTTTGAATTCCTCCCCTCACTGCCCCCGAACCACACATAATGACTAGCAAGTTATTTAACTCCTGTAAGCTTTAAGTTTACTTATTTATAAAATGGAAATAATAATATCTACCCTGCACAGCAGTTCTGGAAATTAAATCCTATTATCTAGCACAGTAACTAAGATACTGTACCAATCTGTAGTAGCTGCTACTGTGCCTGGTTATACAGATATCACTCTAGCCCTGTAAGGAAAGTAAATGAAAGCAGATGGCTGGAAGGTGAAATACCATTTAATAGGAAATTACAATAGTCCCTCGATTGGGCACAGGTAGACTTAAAGTCACATTTCCTTGGCTTTAGTAATACCTCTTCCCTTACCCAGCAATGAAACCTCAGACAAGTCACCTCTTTCAGTACATATTTCCTGACCTGCAAACTGGAGTAATAAATGCTAGCCTTCCTATTTTACAATTTGAATGTTATTTTAAATAGAAAAAAAATACATTTTAAAGTGTTTCACACACTATAAAATACTTTGGAGAACAGGAAGAAATGAAGAGAACAGTACAAATTTAAGAAATATCTTCAAAAAGACTCAAGGACATTAGAGACATTTGGAGACACCCTTATCCAAATAAAAAAATGTCAAGGTATTGAGAATGCTTCTTTAAAAGAAACCCAGAGATTCCGAGGAGAAAACACACTGAAGGAGATGCTTGGTCAAGGTCTGTTCGGACGCAAAAGGACATCTAAATAAAAGCAGGTGCGAGGGCAGGACTGGCTTTGGGTGATGGGCACTGATGTGAAGTGGAGCTCTGAGAACTGCCAGCAACAGCCATCAGAGTGACATGTAAGAAAAATGATGATTTATCTTTTACACAAATGCTAAGAAAGGAGAACTAAAGTTGTAATATTCAAAATACAGTAGGCAAATACCTAGCAAAGGGCAAGGACAAAGCCCACCCCATAAGAGAAGACAGGTATTACGAAAAATGTGTGGGCAGCAAAGCTCAGAGCAGAAATCCAAAGTACATGCAATAGAAAAGCCAAGGTCAGGTGGCATTAGCATGTCAAGGAGATTGAGAACTGAGGGGGGAAATCCTCTACCATTGGCTAGAATGTGGTCACCAGTGACCTTCAAGAGTGCAGTGCCAGTACAAAGGTGGGACCAAAGCCAGATTGCAAGGAGTTAATCATAATTCTATGATCCTAACCCGAAATAGCAGCTGCCAGTAAACTGAAGGTGAAATTCACAGATAAGAGAAAAGCGCATTTAATAATTGAAAGGGGACAAACTTTATCTCAAAAAAAGCTTCTTAGGATTTTTAACACTTCCACAGGAGGAGGACGACTTTGGTTTTTCAAAATCTCCCAAAAGACATAAGTAAGTAGCAAAACACATGGAAGTTAGATTTTGCTGCCACTGAAGGACAAAAAAAGAGGTTACTTAGCCCTACTAGTGGCCTAAACCTTTGATTACAATTATTCACATGCTCTAAATAAGGCATTTCAGTAACTAAGTTATATTAACTATTACAGGCAAGTCATAATATCCTTTGAATAAATTACATATTACTAAAAGAAGATTAGTTAATAACATTACTATATTATATTTAATAAGTAAACATTGCTTTCTAATGACCCAAATTTCCATTTTTTAATGTTTATGTATATCTAAGCAAGACATATAGATATCTTTTTGTGGTTCTGTTCATAAACTACACTAACTGATATTTTATTTAAATAAATACTCAGAGTTACTTTTGATTACATTTAAAGGCATAATACGCTCAAAAAGATCAGCTAAAAATAAAATCATTCTAGCCGAAACCGGTTTGGCTCAGTGGATAGAGCGTCGGCTTGCAGATTGAAAGGTCCCAGGTTCGATTCCGGTCAAGGGCATGTACCTGGGTTGCGGGCACATCCCCAGTAGGAGATGTGCAGGAGGCAGCTGATCGATGTTTCTCTCTCATCGATGTTTCTAACTCTCTACCTCTCTCCCTTCCTCTCTGTAAAAAATCAATAAAATATATTAAAAAAATAAAAATAAATAAAAATAAATAAATAAAATCATCCTAAAAACCATAATGTGGAAAAATGAGTAAAACTCAGGAAGAGTCAGGCTGCCGGCATCTGGCTTGAGGCAGGTCTTCAAAAGAATAGAACAAACAATGCTAAAATCTGTACATAACCACAAAGGACCATGAATAGACAAAGCAAACTTAAGAAAAAAGAGCAAAGCTGGGAGCACCAAGCTTCCTGATTTTAAATTATATATATTGCAAAGCTACAGTAATCAAAACAGTATGGTACTGGCATAAAAACAGACACATAGATCAATGGAACAGAATAAAAACCCCAGAAATAAACCCATGACTATATGATCGATTAATTTAGAACAAAAGGAGCCAATGGGGAAAGCACAGTCTCTTCAATAAATGATGTTTCCCTGGCCAGGTAGCTCAGGTTGTTAGAGCATTTTCCCGATTCGCCAAGGTTGCGTCTTTGATCCCAGGTCAGGCCATATACAAGAGGCAACCAATGAATACATAAAAGAGTGGAACAACAAATCGATGTTTCTTTCTCTCTCTCTCCCTCTTTCCCTCCCTCCGTCCATCCACTCTTCCTTCCTCCCTCCCTTTCTCTCTGTCTCTAAAATCAATAAATAAAAATATTTTTTAAATCAAACTAGACCCTATTTTTACCACACACAAATTTCACTCAAAATGGATTAAAGACTTTGAACATAAGATCTAAAACTGTAAAACTCCTAGAGTAAAATATAGGGAAATAGTTTCTTGACATCAGTCTTGGTGACAATTTCTTTATTTGATAACAAAATCAAAGACAACAAAAGCAAAAATGAATAGGTGAAACTATAGCAAATGAAAAAGCTTCTGCAGGGCAAAGGAAATCATCAACATAATGAAAAGACAACCTACAAAAAATATCTGCAAACCACATATCTGATAAGGCATTAATATCCAAATTACACAAAGAATTCATACAACTCATTAGCAACATTTCAAAAAAAATCCAATTTAAAATGGGCAGAGGATATGAATAGACATTTTTCTAAAAAAAAAATACAGATGGTCAACAGGCATAAAAAGATGCTCAACATCATGAATCACTAGGGAAATACAAATCTAAACCACAATGAGATATCACCTCACACCTGTGAGAATGGCTATCATCAAAAAGATAAGAAATAACACGTGCTGGCAAGGATGCAGAGAAAAGGGAATGCTAGTGCACTGCTGGTGAGAATGTAAATTGGTGCATTCACTATAAAAAACAGTATGGAGGTTCCTCAGAAAATTAGAAAATGGGACTACCATATGATCCAGAAATTGAACTTCTGGGTATTTATCTGAAGGAAACAAAAACACTAACTCGAAAAGCTATCTGCACTCCCTTGTACATAGCAGCATTATTTACAATAGCCACGAGATGGGAACAACCTAAATGTCCATCAATAGAGGAATAAAGACAATAAAGTACATGCATGAAATGAAATATTATTCAGCCATAAAAAGGAAGAAAATCCTGCATGTACAACAACATGACTCAGACAAGTAAAGACAAGTACTATGATCTCACTTACCAGCAGAATCTAAAAGCAAACAAACAAACAAAAACCTTATAGATACAGAGAACAGACTGGAGGTTAGAAGAGGCAGGGGTTGGGAGTAGAGTGTGGACAAAATGGGAAAAGGTGGTCAAAAGGTACAAACTTCTTGTTATAAAGTAAATAAGTCATGAGAATGTAATGTACAGCCTGGTGATTACAGTTAATAATACTGTATTGTATATTAAAAGTTGATAAGGAAAGAAATCTTAAAAGTTATCATCACAAGAAAAAAAATTGTGTAACTATGTGTGGTGATGACTTATTGTAGTGATCATTACGCAATATACACATATATTGAATCATTATGTTACACCCCTAAAGCTGGGGTGTAACAATAAAACACCCCTAAAGCTGGGGTGTACAATAAAACATTGTAACAAATTAATAAGTACAGACATAATAGAAAAATGTAATTTGGGTCAAGTTTTATCTTTCTCACCTCCAAATCTACAGTCAAAAATACTACTTACAACAAACTGACCATATAGAATTTGCTCTGTTTTGATTGCCAAGCAGTGGAAGAAATATAATGAAACACACCAAACAAAATGAACAGAAAAAAAGAATCAGTACACCAGAAAAACCCAAGTTTCCTGGATTCTGACTAAGACACATTACAGAATTCATAAGTCCTGGTTTTAGCGCAGCCCAACCCATGAATAAACCATTTAATTACTAAACTACTGAGTTTTCCTCGTTTAGTAAAGAAAAATCTCACCTACTCCACCTACTTCTAAAACTGTTGTGATGATAAAATGGAACAGCATATGTAAGAAATATAAATAATTACATTTGTGAAGAATTATAACTATACACACAGAGCTTCACAAATATAAGGCAGCAATCCATCAATCATCATTTTATAGTACAGATGGATTATTTTAATGAATTCATACAATATGCTTAACGAAATCCTAATATTATAATGCCATTCATTATTTCAATTATTCTCTGGACTTTCATGGACATACTTAGTTGTAAATGACAATCTAGCTAAATCTTGATCAATCAAGTTAAGACTTTTACACTGTTCATAAGGTTGTTTACTCAAGAAAAAAATAATAGCAGTTAAATTCAAATTGGATAAAATATATTTCTTAGCTTCTTTTTTAACAATCTGGTAGGAAAGAAAAACCTAATTAAATAACAGACAAGATTATTACTATTTATACTTCATTTGGCAGAGTTCACAGAGGTTTTTCTTCTTCTTATAGGTCTGAAATCACCTCTACTAAAGATACAACTCTAATTCTTATTAAATGTTGTTTTCGAGATAGAACCAAACTACTCAACTGTACTTCTTTTTCTCCATAGAAGAGTCAAACCTTTCTACCTGATTTTCAAAGAGAGTGAGTATAAAAATTTTCGTTACATTTTCAAGCAGAGGTGTGGTCTTCTGTTAAAATAAAGTAACTGCATAGAAATAGCTTTTAGATAAAATCATCATGTCATAAAACATGACAGTAGGCACAAGCATTTGAAAAGCACTTCAAGGGTGACCCTATTTGCTCACACGCTAGAAATAAACATATAATCCATGCTGCTTTCTTAATCACTGCAATCTAAATACTGAACAGCTTGGCTCCCGATATTACTTTACCAGCATACAGGAGAAACCAGACTGGCCATTGGGATGAGATTAATCAGTGTAAGAATTATCCATTTTGGAGGCTTAGGTCTCTCTAAGACTGAGACCAGTCTTGAGGCTAAATGTAAATCTACAAAAAAGAAAGCTTGCCTTCCAGTACTTTCCTACATGAAGACAGAGAAATCACCGATAACGAAGTATTTCAGAGTAGACAATAATATAAATGCTCACATTTAACCTAAGGCTCCAGGAGGTGAGCAGATTTGAGATGATGTCTGAAAACACATCAGTGCCTTTTTCTGCAGGGCTTTTCCAGAATCCAGCCCTCCAAGCTTGTCCCTCCATCTCTTTCAATTCACCACCCTACCTTCGCAGTTTCCTGAGCAAGCCATGAAATAAGTGGAGGAAGGGAAGATGAAAAAATTTATTTCACTACCTTGGTGGCTCAACCTGAATCTCTGGTTTAAACATCTCTGACAATCAATAAATGTTAGCAGAAAGGGAAGTTACACACACACACACACACACACACACACACACACACACACACTTACAGTTGCACCCATCCCTGATCCCACTTCCCTCCCTCTTTCCCAGAGGAAACCACTTTGCCGACGTGTGTCTATCGGTCCCATCACTGACTATTTAAACATCACCCCCATGTGATTGCTTTTACAGACTTAAACTCCATAACCCACAGGCTGTGACTGATACTGTCCTCTATATGGCATCTAGTAAGGTAATGGCATACTGTAATCATTTCAATGTTACAAATACCTCTAAAAATTAATAAATATTTAGTAAAACTAATTAAATAGAACCATACATTATGATAAGGAAAACAAATCTCTTCCCTGTATTTATGAAACTCAGCTAGGCATCTATTATGTACAGTTGTTCCAAAAATTCAACTTATTGAAAAACTGGATTTTTAATTTAAAAGACTGAATAAACTTTAAAATACAAAAAAAAAAAATTCAGTTTGGAAAAATACATCTTTCATGCAAATAATTCCCTATAAATTCAGTAATTATAATTTATTCTGATTTTTTTGTTTCACCACATTAAAGGTATTTTCCTATATTCCCTAGGTAGCAACAAATAACACCATGCATGAGGACTGATATAATCACATGCCAAAGAAGACAGACCAGCACCCTCACACTCCAAACTCCCCTCTGTGGCTTCTTCATGTCCCATATGTTGCTAATAAAACCGTTTCAATCATACCTATGAGACAGTTTTACTGAACAGTACCAGGCCTCTTGATCCTTCATAAGGCAAACAGTACCACCAGAACTGTTACAAATGCAAATTTCAAAACTGAGGTAAATAGAGTGTGTGTATGTGTGTGTGTGTGCGTGTGTGTGTGTGTGTGTGTACATAGATACAAATATATATTGGAGCACAGAAACTTGCACTAAAACCACAATTCCAATGTCTGACTTTTTTAAAATATATTTTTTTTATTGATTTCAGAGAGAAAGGGAGAGGGAGAAAGAGAAAAAACATCAATGATGAGAGAGAATCATTGATTAGCTGCCTCCTGCACACTCCCTACTGGGATTTGAACTCACAATCTGAGCATGTGCCCTAACCAGGAATTGAACCATGATCTCCTGGTTCATAGGTTGATGCTCAACCACTGAGCCACACCAGCCCAGCTCCAATATTTAATATTTAAGCTCTTAAATGCCCAGCAATGTAGAAATATAGAAGGTTCTAGCATCTGACAACAGTATGAAAGTCAAGAAACAATATGTGTATTATCATCCTTTTATGTTGTTATATGATTTATTCAAATTTCTGACTGCTAAGAAATTATGACAGCCAGAAGTCTTGTAATAATTATAGATACAAAAAGGAAGGAAAAAATAATGGAACATTTAAGAAACATTAGAAATTTCACAAACATACTATATTGATAACAATCCAGTATTCATGTGCCTGACTTCCTACTTCAGGATGTTAAACATTTCCATCACATTATAGTTAAATTCACCATATGTAAAGTTTTCTTATAAAACATGAATGCTAAAAGTATATGATTAACAAAATATTTTTAAATAAAAAAGTCTGTAAGCACTGCTAATATAGGAAAATGCTCAATTAGATCAAGACAAATGCATCTCGATTTTTTCGAGAAAACTTCTCCTGGGGACCCCTCCCTAAAATGTTACTACAACATAACCTCAATTAGTAAGTCCTCTGGGGCAGGACTCCTTTTAATAAGTCAGCCAAAGAACAAAAGGAATATGAGGAATTCTAGTCTCCTTTGAACTGCCAAGGCCACAAATAGGAAACACGAGGCAGAGGTGCTGGTTCAAGTACAAATATTTCATTTTTGAAAGAGCTATGGCAGGTACAGCAGATTTATTCTCAACACTCACACAACCCCACTCTAGCATGTCTTACAACGCAATGGTGGCTAGAAAGCTAACGGGTACTTTTGCTAGACTCCTTTTCAACTTGAGATCTGCATATGCCCTAGGTTTCCCAAGCAGGAGCACTCCTAGGAAACCAGGAAAGAGAGACCCAAGCACAGACAGGTCAGCCCATGCAGCAGTGATGGCAAGCAAGATGATGGTTCTTCTGGCGCCAGCATCAAAAGCCAAGAATCCTCAATCCTCATTCAGCGGCTTCCAAACCTGGGCTGGGCAGCCTGGTTCTTCTGCAGAGATGGCTCTGGCGCTCCCGGCAAGCCAGCTGAAAGTGTGGCTCCAGAAGTTATTCCTACCAGCTCAGCCTGGAGTCTTTCCTCTGCTCCCTCAATGATCCCGTGAACTATGACAACTTAGTAAGTCCCTTCTGCTTCACCGGCTTTAATGATTCTGTGAATTGCCACTAAGAGCCCTTTCCAATATATGGGCCAACCGAACAGGACCCATGAAATAAATTTCCAAATACAATACCCAAACTAAGCTTTAAAATATAAACCTACTGTTGAAGAACAGTGTGAATGCACTTAATGCTACTAAATTACATGTACAGAGTGGGACAAAAGCAGGTTTACAATTGTTCACATGGAAAGTAATATAATAATTAATAAAGAATAAACTCTTGTGTACTCACAACTGTAAGCCTACTTTTTGCTCCACCTTGTACTTAAAAAATGGTTAAAATGGTAAATTTTATGCTATGTATCTTTTATCACCATAAAAAAATATTTTCATAAACATACTTAAAAAACTATATTCAGGCCTAGGAATCAAGAACTCTTAGATAAACTCGGTTTTGTAAATTTACTCCTTTTCCAATAGTATCAAGCAAGTAAGTCACTTAGTCTCTTGGTCTGGCCTCTTGGCCTCTAAGAATAAAACGTGGAAGAAATCTCAATGAAGAGTAGGGACAAGACAAACACGAACATTCTGTAATGGGTGAAGTGGAAGAGGGGGTCGAGGACAAGGCAGTATTTGTGGCAAAAATTACTGCGCGATTACTATGAGCCAAGGGCTTTACATATATCCTTGTTTAATCCTCTCAAGAACAACACTTGCCCAACCCTTCACAATAATGCAAAACCAGGTGCTTAATCCTTTTCTTACTGATGACAAAACAGAGGAAGGAAGCTAAGCAACTTGCCCAAGGTGCACAGCTAGTGACTTCTGGAGTAATGACAGATCAAGCTCTGACTGACTCCAAAGCCCTGGCTCTTTCTCTCCCACATTTCTCTTACCGACTGCCACGGCCACGGTGCTCAGCAGTCAAGGGCTAATTAAATTATCCACCGCGATGGAATCATCGCAGAGCCAGGGAAGCAATTCCTGAAAAGTGTCACCCAGACCATTAATAGAGTATGCCCTGTAGAGTCAAGTGCGATGCTCAAACACAGAAATAACTAGATGATGATGATTATGATGATAATAGCATCCAGCCACCATTTACTGAGTGCCTATTATGTTTAAAGTGCTTCATATACATTACTTCATTTAATCTCCTGACCATCCCAGTAAGAAATACACAGTAGGTGTTACCTTCATTGAACATGAGAGGCAGAGAGATTGGCAACTCTGTCCAAGATCACACCGCAAGCCAAGTTCAGAGCCAGGATCTGAACCCAAGTCTCTATGATGCCAAAGCAGGTGAGTGGGAACTACCATTTACATTTCCTTTCATCTTCTAGAGAGCAAAACATGGACCTTATACAGGTAAATAATCAATAAATAAGTGATTTTACCAAATGCACAATAAAGGTTCCACAGATTTAACAGTCTAGTGCTGGCACAGAGTGAAAAAACACAAAGAACTGATAACAAAGAGCCCGTCCCTGAAGATCAGTGTGCGTTTGCCAGTAAAAGCGAAAGGATCAAAGCCCCTTCCTCAGACTCTTGCAGCCGAGCACACTCCTCACTTCCCCTCCCACCACAAGGAAAAGCTACAGATATGCCTTGCTCCAGCCACACACTACCCTGCCCTTAGAGAACTGTATGAAAGCAAGGAAATCACCGGAAAGGCATCTACTCAGCAGGTCGGCTGGGGCCCGAGCATTTGCAACTTGAACACACCCCCAGGTGACACTGCACCAGACCGTGCTAGTTTCAATTATTATCATCCTAAAACTTCTTTTTGTCTTACAATTTCAGCTACCAAAGAGTGATTAATTAGGAAGATGGCGTTTATCTTCTCTTTGGTACAGCATGGCTTTATAATGGAGATATAATTAACAAGCTGGAAAATAGCCAAAGGATTGGCAGAGTGGAAGCTAGGGAGGACTACATAGTCTACATCCAGATAATCAATAGGTACACGAGACCTTTGAAACTATCAATGACACATGTAATATGCGTCTGTTAGAAGTTATGAGGTTGGGTGTGGAGGTAGAGAGAAGGGAATAAAATTTGAATAAATGAAATAAAATTCGAATAAAGAGAATAAAATTATAAAGTATATAACTACCATGTAGAAACTAGCACAAAGAAAAAAATGTTGCCCTAGCCCGCTACAAAACTGTACTTTTTGAGAAAAAAATAGGCTTAACTTTTAGTGAAATACCATTAACAAACATTTCCCAAATAAACATTACTACTCTTAACAGAATAAAAAGTTAAAAGTAACAGGAATTCAGTTTATTCCCAGATGATAATAATGAGCTGCAAAAGGTCAAGAAAACCCAAAACAGTACATACACAATGATGGAGTCACTGTTCTCTTTTATTTACAAACAGAGAGAGAAACTTAATTATTTAGTATCATTATGACAGACACACCCATATATGGAAATAATAGTTTGTGTAGTTAACTCAAAACATGGTCCAAAACCACATGTGCTGGAAACATAGAAAATCCTGTCTCATGAAGCAAAAACGCCAGTATTTAAAATTACATGCTGGCAGAATTTGGCTTATAGAGTATAGCCTTCTGTTAAACAAAAGGCAGTCCATGATTTTGTTTTTGTTTGCTTTAATTCAATTGACATCAGGACACTAGAAGTTTACCAAGATACCCATCAAAAGTAAATAAAAACTGAAAAAGCAACTAAAAAGAAAAAGAAACTGACATAGTGGAACTGATAGGGTGGAAAAAAATAGAAAATAATCCAAATGTCTATCAACAGCATGAAAGATAAACAGGAGCATAATCATACAACTGGATATAATACAGCCCTAAAAATCAGTGACCTGTGGCAGTGGAGTCATAGCCTGAACTGTGTTCCCCAAAAATTCATATCGTAAAGCCCTAATCCCTAGGAGCTCAGAATGTAACTGTATTTGGAGATAAGGCCTTTAAAACAAGACCATAAGGGTAGGCTCTACACCAGTATAGCTAGTGTCCATATAGGAGGTAATCTGGACACACAGAGACACACCAGAGGTGTGCATCCACAGACACGTGAGGACAAAGCAAATAGGGTGGCCAGAAAGGAGGTGGCCATCTGCAAACCAAGGAGAGAGACCACAGAAAACGGCAAATCTGCCAATACCTTCATCTTGCATTTCTAGCTTCCAGAACTGTAAGAAAATGAATTTCTGTTGTTTAAACCACCCAGTCTGTGGTATTTTATAATGGCAGCTCTAAAAATTAATACAAATGGCCTCAAACTCACATTCATAAGAATCATCTGGAAGCATGGTGACACAGATTGCTGAGCTGTGCCTGTTCACTGGGTCTGGGGGAAGCCTGAAACAGAGCTGGCTTCCTGGGTGCGTTAACAGGCTTGCTCTGGCCCTCTTCTGGGTTTAATGCTCTACTGTCACCATCTTGAAATTATTAATAGTTTCTGAACATGGGGCCTAGCATTTTCATTGTGCACTGGGCTATACAAATGTTTCTGAGCCAGGCCTGAGACTCTGTATTTCTAACAAGTCCCCAAGTGATGCTGAAGTTGCTGATTCTGAGAGGCACTGAGATATCCCTAATAATGAGCATCTTTTCATGATGTTATTGGCCATTTTTTTATTTCTTCTGATAAATATCTAGTCAGATAACTTGCCCATCTTTAAAAACTGAGTGGTAACTTCATGATTGAGCTTCAAATATACTGTGGATGCAAGTCCCTTATCAGACAGATGATTTGCAAATATTTTCTCTCATTCAATGGGTTGTCAGTTCATCTTCTTGATGGGTTACTTTTGAAGCACAAAAGTTTTACATTTTGATAAAGCCCAATTTATCTACTTTCCTTTTTGTTACTTGTGCTTTTGGTGTGATACCTGTCCAGTAGGTGTGTCCTGAAAGAAGGACTGGCTCCACTACACCAAGATGCCTCCATATTTTAATTCAATTGTTGCCCAAGTAAAGGAGTTCAAGTAAAAAGGGAAGAGTAAAGATTTAAAGGCGCAATGGAGCAATATTCTTTCATATATTCAATTATCATTGAGAATATACATTAGTATCAACTGTGGAAGGTTTTCATATCACAGCATAAGAAGTAAGGATTTAAAATGTCAATTGTGTTCTCACTGCTAAGAAACTTTCACTCACTTAACCTTGCCTGCTCTAACTGCCAATCCCTAATATTGAGCAAATTCACTGTACAACACCTTCCTTCTGACTCCCACGCTATTGAATAATGATGAAGACACAAGGTACTTGAGAGGTGGTGACAATAAAAATGTATGTTTAGATTCTTGGCTAGAAATTCTTGCATTGGGAATGCTTCCTCTTTGACCACAGCAGTTGCTCCAAATATTTTCCTCTTTTTTAAAGTCCTCAACACCACTTCTGCCTACCAACTCTTAGCAGATGATCCCTCTTTTCCTTCAATAAACGTTCCTGGTGATGCAACATGAGCCACTAAGCTCCTCCTATAAATTACAAGAAGATAATAATCCCACATATTTTCTTTCCCTCCCAAGTTACAAGTAGGGTTCCTTTTTCTCTCAGAGTGTAGCCTATGCAGCTATGTAAAATTCTGCCACCTCCTGTAAGACTGTGAACCACCAATTATTCCCTCTGTAAAATCTTCAACCCCTTCCTTACCACCAGGGCCTTTGTTTCTATTAACAAATTCATCCATTTGCCTCAACCATTAATATCCTTTCCCCTTATCATTTCAACTTTCCCAACCAAGTGTTTCCAGAGGAGTCTACCTCACTGTCTCCATATCCTTGTCTTCAAATGCACTCATCCATACTGTATTATCTGGTGTCTAACCATACCACTCTGCTGAAGTCACCCTCAAAAGTCTCCAGTGGTTACCAAATACCAAATGAACTTTATTTGGTCTTCATGTATCTTCACATCTACACAGTATTCAATAGTGTTCATTATCCTATCTCTTAAACTTTCTTGTTTCAACTTCCATAATAATAGTATACTCTTCAGGCTCTACTTTTACTTTTTTCTCACAAGTAACTCATTCCTCCAAGTACTTCCTAAATATATGCATTCTTAATTACCCAGACTTACCAATTCAGCCACCTTACTCTCACATACAAACTCTTCTTTTCACTCCTATTGTCACCACCCCAAATTCAAGTTTCATATTGCCAGCTGTCTGAACCACTAAGACAGCCTTCCAATTAACTGGTCACCGTGACTCTACTAGTACTCCCTAATCCAGTGGTTTTCGACCAGTGTGCCAAAAGAGGCACATGGTGCACCACAACAATTTTAAAACATGCCATACCTCACTATTTAGTTAGGGGCACTGACCTCTTTTCCCTTAAATTGTCAAATGACAAATGATAACAGCCAACACAACAATAGCCGTTCGATGTGAATTAATCAAAATTATACTTACTATTTTTGTCAGATCAGCAAAATGTATAATATATTTTTTGGTGTGCTGCAGAATTTTATAATAGTATTTTTTTTAATATATTTTATTGATTTTTTTACAGAGAGGAAGGGAGAGAGATAGAGAGTTAGAAACATCGATGAGAGAGAAACATCGATCAGCCGCCTCCTGCACATCTCCCACTGGGGATATGCCCACAACCCAGGTACATGCCCTTGACCGGAATCGAACCTGGGACCTTTCAGTCCGCAGGCCGACGCTCTATCCACTGAGCCAAACCGATTTCGGCAGAATTTTAGTAATTAGTTCATGTGTGCCATGAGATGAAAAAGGTTGAAAATTGCTGCCCTAATCCAAGAAACCAACTTCTTTTACTTCTTTGGTAACATTCCTAAAGTGCGGCTCAATTGCCTCATTTTTCCATTTAAAACTGAGAGGAAATATGCATTCAAAAAAACATTTGGTATAAATCTTAGCTCTGACAATTACCTGTCACGAAACCTTGGGTAAGTCACTTAACTACTGTGAGCCTTAGTTTCTCTCTTCTTTAAAATGAGGGCTCTAATATCTACTTAACAAGAGTTTTTATAAATAAATCATAAGACACATTCAAGTCTGACATATAAAAGAGGTTCTACAATCTTCAAGGGTTATCCACTGCCTAACAAATAAGATCTAAATACTCTTACAAGACAGTCAAACACCATTTTTCTAGTCAAACAGGCAACTGCTCCCTCTGCTCCTATGCAGGACCACTAGAGACTCTTCAATGATACACTATGTGTCTCTGCCTTTTCCATGTTACGTGTTCAGCTGGAAATGTCCTTTTCCCAAATCTCCCCTGCCAATTTTCTACCAGTTACTTAAGGTCCAGCTCTAGCTTTAAGAAATGCCTAATATGAAATAATATTTTTTCTCTGAGTTTTACTTATGCCTCCCTTATACCTTTTATTCCATTCAAGTTTTGTATATAAGACTTTCTTGTTTATTAGAATGTAAACGCTATATGTTTTATCCACTACACTGCTCAATAACCTGTACCACAAACAGAGGCATTAAAGACAAATAATAGTGACACTTAGAATTCTAAGATTTATTTCCAATACTATTTATAAAATTTATCCTAAGTAAATTTATCTTATCAATATGCTCACTATGGAAATCGAATAAAAATGTTCAATAAACTGGGACATTTTCAAAGAGAGGTATGACTTATTTAGAGCATGTAATTGAAACACAAATAAGAAATAAGACTTTTATAAGTCTGCTTTATGGAGAATAATATGATTTTATGAACAGTTAGATCCTATCAATTCAAAATTATAAGCCTTGCCATTTTATTTCATTTTTAAAGATAATTTACATAAATTATCAAATAACTCCATTTCAGAAACACTCAAACATAACAAATGATCATATGCATAATCAAAATGCTGCACAAAGCTATGTGTCAATAAAATTTCCAAGGTATTTTACAAAAATTTATCAGAGTTGATCATTTTTGCCAGACTGCAGAATTAGATAGTATAATTCTTGAATCTTAAACCAGAGAAGAAATAAACAAGTAAATCATACATAAAAGGAGTGATCAAATAATCAGTATTCAAGGACAAAGTGACATTCTAAATGAGTAAGAAAGACTGTATTACAGCATTTTTCTCATATATCTATTTTAGAATATAAGAAAACAGAAGCACCATGAAGACACACATAATATACGGGTACAAGCAAGTACAAAGTGAAAGAACCACTGCAAAGATCAGAGAGAGTGGGAAGCACCTGCTTCCAATTTGACTAGTATATACTGTAAACAGTACCTGCTTCCTTGACTGGAAAAGCTCTAAGAGAAAACCAAACTACCGCAATAGGGTGTGTGACATATATGCTTATGCTCTCACGTAGCAGTGCTAAAGGACACTGCATGGGTCTCAAAATGCCAGCATCATTAATAACGCATCCTTGGAAAGGTTGTACACATAATACACTTGAACATAACTCAACACCCTTACATCTTCCCTGTGTTCATACAGCATGCTTTTCAAACTGGAGAAAGAGGCAGCATTTTCACTTTGAGTATAACATCATCTCTTCAGGTACTGAATCCCCTGACCTCAAGGCATAATAATTAAACCAAGTACTTTTTCATATTGGAAGATCCATAGTCAAAGCATGCATATACCCATGAGATGTCTAAGCTGTCAGAAGAGGACAAACAATAGGTGTGGCACAGGTAGGTTTACAGTTGTGAGTATGCAAAACACAGTTTATTCTTATATTACTAGAGGCCTGGTGCACGAACTTGTGCACGGGTGGGGTCTGGCCAGCCTGCCCCGAGCAGGACTGATTGGGCCGGGCTGGCCAGGAGGAGGGGCCACAGGCAGTTGGTGGGCCGGCCCTGCCCCCGATCGGGGTTAGGGAGACCAATCGGGGGCGGGGCCGGCCGGAGTGGAGGGACCTGGAGAAGACCCACTGAGCTGGAGCTGAGCATGAGCCCCAGGCTTCCCAGGGAGGACGGCCTCAGCAAGGAAACAGAAACCACCAGAAGGCTCTGCAAACAGGCCCTGAGCTCCCTTTGGCCAGGCGGACTCAGAGCTGGCGTCTCTGTGTGTGCATTAGACACAGCCTGGCACTTGCCTTTGTCTGCTGGTCAAATCCGTTGCATTGAAAAACTTGTTCCCCTTCTTCTCTTTGGGCCCTTACAACAAATACAGGCCAACTGGAAGACAGGGGCCCCAGTCAAAGAGCCAGGCCCCACAATCACCTGTAATTTAGGCCTAAGACAACTGGGTAGCAATCTCCATAGAACAGAACACACTGTTTTAGAGTCTTAATTCTCCCCTAAAATGTGCCCAGCTGCTCCTCTTTAGCCAGGATAGACTGAACTAAAGAACAAAAGACTGAGTTTCCTTTGAGGTGGGATCCACCGGGAGCCAGCTGGTGGCAAGGCCCCTCCCAGGCAGCTGCCTTCCCCCCAAGACTGGTTGCTCTGAGCTGGTCCGTTTCTGGTGGTGCCAGATCCTGGGCTGCTAGTCAGGTGGCAGGTCCACAGGATTTTTCTCTGCCACCTTCCTGGCCTCCTGAGCAGTACCCTCCGGCCTGGCGCGCCAGGCGGCTGTCGCTAGAGCCAGGACTCAGAGAGCAAAGGGACCTGCAGGTGGCTTGGATGCCCCCCCGCCCCGAACCCCGCTTCTCAGTCTCGCTCGCATGGATCAGATCAAAGACCGCTGCCCAAGACTGGCGCCATGTGGGGAGGGTAGCAGCGGGGAGAGGGGCGCCCTAACCTGCCAGCCTTGGTGACGATCATCTCAGTGCCCAGCTGATTGAATTCGTCCCCCAGAGCCTTCATCTCAAGGTGCATGCTCATGCTGGCCACCTTCACATTCTTCTTTACTGGCGCCTTGGTGGTGGCCACGCAACTGGCCCCAGGGCCCTCGGACTTGGCAGCGGCACTGGTGGCAGTCCCTGTGGCCAGCACATCATAGCAACCAGTTGTTCCAGTCGTTCTGCCATAACAGTCACTGGGCTTTTATTATAAAGACCAGAGGCCCAATGCATGAAATTCATGCATGAGTAGGGTCCCTAGGCCTGGCTGATGATCAGGGACAATCTGGGGGGTGGCTGGCGGGGCAATCAAGGGCCCCCGCTTGGCACCCGTCTTGGCTGGCTGGGGCCTGCGGGCTGGGGGCAGCTCCTGCGCTGAGCATCTGCCCCCTGGTGGTCAGTGCACGTCATAGCAACCAGTCGTTCCACTGGTCATTCTGCCATTCAGTCAATTTGCATATTAGGCTTTTATTATGTAGGGTTATTAATTTATTATTGTATTGTTTTCCATACAAACAACTGTAAACCTACGTTGGCCACACCCTGTGTTTGCTTTTCTACCTGTGTGCAGTAATACAGATGACCTGAAGTTGACTTGACTGAACATCTGTCTCTGAGTTTCTTTTGGCTTTTAAACCCTCGTGAGTGTTTGAGCTGACCATTAAGAAATATTTAACTAACAAATAGAAGTCCCTTATAAGGGGTTATTCAATGTCCCTATTTTGAACCATAGATCTCTTTGAGGATCTAATGAAAACTAAAGGCCCTCTACACAGAAATATCTGAAGTACATACAGACTACATAAGATTTTACGTACGAATGGGGAGGGGAGAAGTATTTTAGAGACTTTCCCAATGTCTGATAAAGTTTGACTTACCCTGAGCACTTTCTCCAAGACTCCCTAGAAGTGTTTCTAGCCTAAATTGATATACTAAATCCCCTCAGTGCTACCACTTATCAGCAGGGTCAAGTGCCTTTCCTGTACTTTTTCTTTATAATACCACTAGAGACCCAACGCATGAAATTCCTGTGCGGGTACGGTCTCCAGGCCTGGCCTGCAATCAGGGCCATCTTCCCTGGCTGCCTGCAGCCGGCCCCACCCCCAGCTGCCACCCACCCCCAGTTTCCCGTTCCTCTTCAGGTGATCGGAGCCTGCCGGCCAAGGGGAGGAACCGAGAGGTCAGCCGTTCTGCCCGCTCGCCGGCCCTGCCCCCACCGCGGGTTGCCCGCTGTGTGTGGGGCAACTGGCAGGATGGGGGCCTTGGCCTGGCGCCACCCCCATCCCCTGCCACCCACCCCCGGATCCCCATTCACCATTGGGCGATCGGAGCCTGCCGGCTGGGGGAAAGGGACCAAAAGGTGGTCAGTGCGCCTCATAGTGACTGGTCGAGCGGTCAATCTGGTCGTTCCATTGTTAGGGTCAATTTGCGTATTACCCTTTTATTAATAGGATAATTCTTTTGCATCATGCTGTACTATTTTAACTGATTTTTTATTTTCTCTTCCACTGGAATGTACACTCCTTAAAATCAGAAACTATGTCAGGTTCTTTTCTATAGCTCCAGCCACTAGTACAGCACCTATGGCAAAGTAAGTATTCATTAAGTATGACTTGATCAAACAAAGCGATGGGTTGATAACTATTGAAGCTGGGCAACTGGTACATGCGAAGTAGAGGAGGAAGGGTGTTCCATTCTACTAGCCTGTTTTCTTTGATATATATTTGAAGTTTTTCAAATATTTAGGGAGTAGGGAACCTGAAAAAAAAGAGACTTGCAGCTAGCTATACACCAGTAAAACCAATAAGTTTCACATACACAAGAGCCTAAAACGAACTGGACCTGGTCATTTTGCCTCAAAGAACTAGGATCAATGAGCAGAAACCAAAATTTTGGCTTCACACAAGAAAGAACTCTCACCCTGGCTGGTTTTGCTCAGTGGAGAGAGCATCAGTCTGCAGACTGAAGGATCCCAGGTTTGATTCACGTCAAGGGCATGTACCTTGGTTGTAGGCTCAATCCCAGCCCAGTCAGGACACAGGCGGGAGGCAACCAATCAATGTGTCTTTCTCACATCGACGTTTCTCTCTCTGTCTCTCCCCTCCCTTCCACTCTCTCTAAAAAATAAAAATAAAGAACTCTCTAATAATTAAAGGTGTCTGAAATGAAATCTGAACATAAAGCTTGTTCCAAGGAAGAGAGAGTAATACCTGGTAATACCTGGTAATAGTCTATTGAGGGTGTAAATCACTAACTGGAATAAATGCATTCTAAGGGATCTTCAAATCTGTGAATATCTAAAAACAGAATTTATTCTCTTAAAACAGATACGTAGAAATCAATGGAAAGATGACTACTGATTTCATATTCTTTGTAAAGCATGTCTGCTTATAAGTATTCACTCTTAGAAACCCAATTTCTCTAGCCTTCTGGCAGGTCCTCAATGTGCCCTGGGGCCTCCTTCATACATGCTGCTCCTACTGGAATGTTCTTCACATAGCAGCTGATCAGTTTTTTTCACTGCATGCTCTCCAACAATTATTTCCTAGAGAGAAGAAATGCCATATTTTTGCTCAGCACCATATCCCCAGGGCCTGTCACAGAGCCTGACATGCTGTAAGTGCTCAATAAATATTTGTTGAATGGATAAATGACAGCATACCCTATGAACCTAGCATTTTCATAAATTATGGTCTAAACTTAATACTTGACAAAATATAACCAAGCTATTTCTTTATCTCAAGTGATTAAGCTACCTCCCTAGAGGCTAAGGACAATAAGAAAACAGCTAGCTCCCAAAGCAATATTTTTATACTTCTTTTATTATAAAAATATAACACGTTTTCAATAACTTTTAGTTTCATAATACTCAAAATAAATTTATTTCCCAAAACTCTTAAGATTTTGACAAGCCAAATGATCCTCAAGTCAAACTGTGGGTTATTAAGCTGAAAGAATATATTGTATGAATGTGAAGTTTAATGAGGACATTTAGGTAATGAAAAAGCAGTGAGAGAACTTAAGGACAGATGGACAGCCATCAAGTCATATAAAATATTTCCAAATGTGTGTCTGAAGAAAGATATGAAAATTCCCAGGATAGGAATACTTTGTGTTGCTAAGAAACACTGAAGATTAATGAGTAAATTGTCTCTCTTAAAAAGGTCAACTACAATCATCTCATTTATCAGTGTAATTCATTTTAATAATTATTCATTTCTAAAAACTTTACAAAATATATTAAACTAAATAAAAAGGAAGGCATAAATTGTGTTTAACACTCAGAAATCATAAATGCATTTGATGTGTACAGAAATAGAGTGGTATTTTACTGATTTCCATCAAAAGTGGCTTTTTAAGGACAAACTCACAAAATCCTAGCTTTAGTATCAAGATTTTAAGTGAGAAAAAATAATATTTGATATGAAAAGTACCCAAAAAATATTCCACCCACACCAAATTTATCACTCTAGCTGATACATAAAACATTTGAAATCCCAAATAAGTCCTAACAAAACTAAATGCTAGGTGTTGAGGGTATTTTAACTTGGGAGAAATGACCCATTTCCATCTTATTCAGAACTCTGTATTTCCTGATAAAATTGAATTAGAGCCGACACTGCACCACAATGAAATCCCTTAGATTCAACTCTGCTCCTTATAACCTTTAGCCTTAATTTTGGACCCAACATGAACTTTCACCCAGACCTACACTTTCACCCACGTCAAACACTCCATTATTAGTACAAATCCTGGGCTCAGTCCCTTCTTCACTTCAGAGACAAATGACAAACTAAAAAAAAAAAAAAAAAAAGATGAAGATAAGCCTTCCTACTGAGTAATGAACTCCAAAGAATGATTGTTTGTTTTCTTAAAAAATAACCTTTTTGTTTTTGTTAATCCTCACCCAAGGATATTTTTCCATTGATTTTTAGGGAGAGTGAGAGAGAGAGGGAAAGACAGAGAGAAACATCCATGTGAGAGAAACACATGGATTGGTTGCCTCCTGCAAGATCCTCAACCAGGGCCCGGACCCGTACGTGCCCTTGACCAGAACTGAACCCGGGACCCTTTGGTCCACAGGCTGAGGCCCTATCCACTCAGCCAAACCAGCTAGGGCTAAAGGAATGGCTTTAAAAAAAAAAAATGTAATTCTCACTCCAGGATATGTTTTTTATTGATTTTAAAGAAAAGGGGGGAGGGAGGGAGGGAGGGAGGGAGGGAGGGAGGGAAACGTCTAACCTAAAACCTGAGTATGTGCCCTGACCAGGAATCGAACACAACACCTTTTGGTTCACAGAACAAGATTCCAACCAAATGAACCACGCGGGCCAGGGCAAGAACGATTGCTGTTTAATAAAGTTAACATAATTTACCCTGGAAAGGTCTGAATGTGGAAATGCCGGGGTCCAACCCCAGCAGGTCCAGGGGTTCCCAAAGGTGTGGACGGAGTAGGCGAAGAAGGAATGACACGGAGACAGTGTTCAGTTGATCAGCAGCCTAGCCAAGATCTCCAGCCAGGATCTCCAGCCAAGTTCTGGTCTGGATCTCCAGAGAGGTTCTGGTTAGGATCTCCAGCCAGGTTCTGTGTCCATGTTCTCTTGCTAGGTTCTCCAGGTTCTCCAGCCAGGTTCTGTAGCCAAGTTCCCTCGCTAGGTTCTCCAGCCAGGTTCTGTCCAGGTTCTCCAGCCAGGTTCAGTCACCAGGTTCTAGGCAGGTTCTCTTGCCAATTTCTGTAGTCAGGTTCAGTCCAGGATCTTTTGCTATGTTCTCTCGCTAGGTTCTGTCTCTAGGTTCTGAGGCCAGTTTCTCTCGCTAGGTTCTGTCTCTAAGTTCTGTGGCCAGTTTCTGTCCAGGATCTTTTGCCATGTTCTCTTGCTAGGTTCTGTCTCTAGGTTCTGTCTCCAGCTTATGTCCAGGATCTTTTGCCATGTTCTCTTGCTAGGTTCTGTCTCTAGGTTCTGTCTCCAGCTTCTGTCCAGGATCTTTTGCCATGTTCTCTCCAGCGAAGTTCTTCTGTCTCTAGAGAACGTTCTGTGTAGGTTCTGTGCCTAGGTTCTGTCTCTCCCTCTGTCTCTTGCTGTCTTGTTACATCTGTATTTATACCAGTTGATTCAATCCTATCAATCTCTATTACAAAGGTTAGGGCATTTCTTATCTCCATTCCAGGGAGTAAAGACTATGTAGCTTAAGCATGATTGTTCATAGTTAAAGTGATTAATTACCCGCCTGGCACTTAGTTAAGAGGTTTTATTCCCTCCCTAACTTCAGGGGAAAATCCCTACCTGGGGAAACAACCTTTCTCAGAGACCTTGGTTAAAGCACATAGTGCCAAGAAGGTGAGCAAACATATTAAGAACAGTATGCCATATATGCCAGGTCCCTTGAAACAGCAAGCATGGACCGGCTCCCAGCATGGAAAAGATTTAGCTTAATGCCTGGCATTTACTAAATACTCAAAAATCAGAACTATTATTATTACTATGTTTTCACTTTGTAAATTGATTCCTTCTGATATTAATGCTGATAAATAATGTATTCAGTGACTTTCTAATATTCCAAATCTACAAATTAGAAAACACAAGACTTTAAAAGTCATTTGACTTTTTATTATGGAAATTTTCAAATACAACAGTAGAGAGAAAAGTTTAATGAACCATATCACCTGGCTTCAACAATTATCATCACTCTGTCAATTTTGTTTCATCTTTGGGAAATCTATTCTTGAACAGTGCAAAAGTACCCAATGTGCTGACCAGGAAGAAATGATGAGTTTCATGCAAAAAAAATTATTTTTGTCTCTTACTGGTCTGTTAAACCTATTCAGATGTAAACCAACCTCTGCCCTTCAGAAAAAACGCAAGTAATCCTCATGACTTTTCTGGTCCCTCATAAGGAACAGAAAGTTATCTGGTCACTTTACATGGTAAGTCTCGGTTCAGTAATTTAAAATAACTAATCTCAGGTAGATAAATGGGGAAATTTGAATATGGACTATATACTATATAACATTATGTTATCACTGGTAAAATCCTCGGTGTGATAATGGTATGTAATTATACAGGAGAATATCTAAATATTTAAGATAAACAAGCTAAAATATTTAGGAGTAAAGTGTCATTTTCATGGGCTGGAAAAGTATACACACAATAAATACATGTAGCCAAATGTTACTAAGTGGCAAAAGGTAGGAGGTGTTTATTATATTACTGTTTCAACATGTCTGTAGGTTTGAAACTTTTCTAAACTAAAGGACTAGATCCAAATAATAATTTAAACTCCAAAGTACATTCAATATTAAATCTTATGTTCTCCATTCAGCTGGAGCCTACCCAGAGCTGACCACTGTTAGTGAGGAGGGGGAAAGAGTTTTTTCTCACCAAGAACTTTTTCTTCTGCCACCTTCCTAGGTTTTCTGAGCCAACCAGAGTCAAGGTCAGGGAGGTGAGAAGAGGTCAGGTATATAGGACAATTCTCATTTGACTGCTCCTGTAACAAAATAGCCTAGTGCTGTGTGGCTACGGCAAGTGTTTACAGGTATTTTTTCCTCTCCTGGCAGCTATGTGCATTGTTCCCAGGGTACGATTCTCCAGTTGCAAAACCCGTGCCGGGGAAGTGCTCTCCCTCGGCTAAAGGGGTCTCCCAAGCCCCCCCCCCCTTCTGATCTCTGGCAGTACACCCCACAACTCCTTACTGCTGGGCTCCTCTTGCCCTGGTAGGATCCCTTTTCACATAATTCCAGACTGATATTCACATTTTGGGATACATATACCTTTGACCTATTGAAAAAAAGGTGTTCAATTACTTCTTAAACCCAGCCCTACTGCCACAGAACACTTTAACTTTCCCAGGCATGAGTCTCTGGTGACCCCAAATGCAGGACTCATATCATCCAATTCCAACTCTTCTCATTAGGCTTGATGAGCCATTCAGACATCCCTATGGGAGGCAGGGTTAAAACACAGCTGAAACACCAAAGATGGCTCACTGGACCAGAGCAGAGCAAATGGAGTGGACTGGACCAGAGCAAAGCCAAGCCGGTGGAACACACCAGATGAGGGCAGGTGGAGCAGGGCAAGTGGATGAGGGCAGGTGGAGCAGGGCAGGTATAGCAGGGCAGGTGGATGAGGGCAGGTGGAGCAGGGCAGGTGGATGAGGGCAGGTGGAGCAGGGCAGGTGGAGCAGGGCAGGTGGATGAGGGCAGGTGGAGCAGGGCAGGTGGAGCAGGGCAGGTGGATGAGAGCAGGTGGAGCAGGGCAGGTGGAGCAGGGCAGGTGGATGAGGGCAGGTGGAGCAGGGCAGGTGGATGAGGGCAGGTGGAGCAGGGCAGGTGGATGAGGGCAGGTGTAGCAGGGCAGGTGGAGTAGGGCAGGTGGAGCAGGGCAGGTGGAGCAGGGCAGGTGGAGTAGGGCAGGTGGAGCAGGGCAGGTGGATGAGAGCAGGTGGAGCAGGGCAGGTGGAGCAGGGCAGGTGGATGAGGGCAGGTGGATGAGGGCAGGTGGAGCAGGGCAGGTGGATGAGGGCATGTGGAGCAGGGCAGTTGGATGAGGGCAGGTGGAGCAGGGCAGGTGGAGCAGGGCAGGTGGATGAGGGCAGGTGGAGCAGGGCAGGTGGATGAGGGCAGGTGGAGCAGGGCAGGTGGATGAGGGCAGGTGTAGCAGGGCAGGTGGATGAGGGCAGGTGGAGCAGGGCAGGTGGAGCAGGGCAGGTGGATGAGGGCAGGTGGAGCAGGGCAGGTGGATGAGAGCAGGTGGAGCAGGGCAGGTGGAGCAGGGCAGGTGGATGAGGGCAGGTGGAGCAGGGCAGGTGGATGAGAGCAGGTGGAGCAGGGCAGGTGTAGCAGGGCAGGTGGATGAGGGCAGGTGGAGCAGGGCAGGTGGAGCAGGGCAGGTGGATGAGGGCAGGTGTAGCAGGGCAGGTGGATGAGGGCAGGTGGAGCAGGGCAGGTGGAGCAGGGCAGGTGGATGAGGGCAGGTGTAGCAGGGCAGGTGGAGTAGGGCAGGTGGAGCAGGGCAGGTGGAGCAGGGCAGAGTGAAGCACAGTTGTCTAGTTGGAGAGGGGCCTCACCTCAGGACCGCCTAGTTCAAGGGCCCCCTCACAGTTGTGCTGTTCCACAGCTGTTCTGTCCCAGAGCTGAGCTGTAACACTATTGAGCTGTTCAATAACAGTGTTGCCAAAACCGGTTTGGCTCAGTGGATAGAGCATCGGCCTGTGGACTGAAAGGTCTCAGGTTCGATTCCGGTCAGGGGCATGTACCTTGGTTGCGGGCACATCCCCAGTAGATGTGCTGAAGGCGGCTGATCGGTGTTTCTCTCTCATCGATGTTTCTAACTCTCTATCTCTCTCCCTTCCTCTCTGTAAAAAATCAATAAAATATATTTAAAAAAAAACAGTGTTATATCACATTTGAGCTGTTTACACAGAATAAAATTTCTGCCTTCACTGTAACCCAAATTATGGATTCCTGTTAGTGTTGAATTAGCACCTGAAACCATTGGTTGACATTTAGTCCATGCTTTTTGAAGCAAATGTAAGCATTACCTGCCAGGTTCCTTAAACTGTGGCCTCAAATCAGTAATCAAGACTCCTGAAGGCCATTACCACTCCTCCAGAGGACGTCATTTTTACCTTAAATGCCAGAACAAGCATTCAGCACATCATGGGTCCTTAAGAACATGTTTTTTAAAGGGATGACCTCAGCAAATGACAGATTTAATAAATAGTGTATAAAATTAAGCAATGACGAATGACTTTCACTATCTGAAGGACTATCTGAAAATAGTCTGCTCAGTCACTGTAAGGTGTGCTGAGCAAAGCACATTTGGTCGTTCCTAATTTATACAACTAGATGTAGGCCTCTGAGAACCTAAAAGGGCCACCAAACACCCAAGTGCTCCTCTTCTGTTCTAGCACGGCACCCATCTACACACTTACTCATGGCATATGGAAAATACCTGTCTCCGCCATTTATATAAAAGTTATTCAAGGCCCTGGCTGGGTAGCTCAGTTGGTTAGAGCGTTGTCTCAATACACCAAGGTTGCAGGTTCAATCCCAGGTCAGAGCACAGACAAGAATCAACCAACGAATACATATATAAGTGGGACAAGAAATCAATGTATCTATCTATCTATCTATCTATCTATGTCTTCCTTTCTCTCTAAAAAAAAAAAAAAAAAAAAAATCAATAAAACTAAACAAAAAGAGCCAGGTCTTACAAAATGTATATTCTGAAAAAAAAGTTATTCAAGGCTTACTTATTGTGTTCACCCATGAGACCATAAATAGTGCTTACTCTGAATATATATATATCTCCCAATACAGGTTAAATTAGAAAACCATCATAAATGTTAAAAAAATATATATTGATTACATCAGAGAATGAGTAGTGTGCCATTTCAGATTGCCCAGAGCAATCCCCAGTCTTCACTGGGTGAACACTACTTAGGTCTAATGAAGGGACTCTTTATTTTTATCTGTCCCTTACTTTAGAACCCCAGACATCCAGAAATACCTATCTTTAGGGTAGCCTAATGCCTGGAGTAGTAGTACACTCTTACACATACGCTTATTCACTCAATAAGCCACACTGGAGACCAACTTCATGATACCCTAAAGCAGCGGTTCTCAACCTGTGGGTCGCGACCCCTTTGGCGGTCGAACGACCCTTTCACAGGGGTCGCCTAAGACCATCCTGCATATCAGATATTTACATTACGATTCATAACAGTAGCAACACTACAGTTATGAAGTAGCAACGAAAATAATTTTATGGTTGGGTCACAACATGAGGAACTGTATTCAAAGGGCCAGAAGGTTGAGAACCATTGCCCTAAAGGCTTTCTGTTTTAAAGAGTGTTTATATAAAAACTAGAGGCCCGGAGAGCCGGTTTTGGTCCCATCCCCAGAGGCTAGGCTGAGGGACCCCACCAGTGCATGAATCCATCTGCCCCCAGGTGGTCAGTGCACCTTATAGCTACTGGACGGTTGGACAGTCGGATGGTCGCTTAGGCTTTTATATATATAGATTCAATAGTATTTACAGAACATCAACTACATGCAGGTTCTAGGCTAAGTTGGGCCCTATGTGCAAATCAAAGACGATTAAATCATTCAATGAACTTACAGTTTTATAAGGATTTGATAAATACTCAAAAAACTGTAACATCCTACTTAAAAAAAAGCACTGCCATAAAGAAATGAGACACTGTAAAGAATGATTAGGATTTTGAGAGGGAGAGGTGAAGAAGGGCTTTCAGCAAAAGAAAAAGTATTGTAGAAAAAGAGGTAAGCCCAGGAATGTGACCAGACATTGGAGCATTTTGTTAGGTATTTTTAAAAAGTGGAAAATAAGGGTAGCAAAAGCAGACTAAAGCCTAACTGGAGAGGCCCTAAAGTGCCAAGGTTAAATATTAAAACTTCCTTTCTTAACAAGGACAAACAAAGAAAACATAGGTTCAAGGAAGACAGTCACTGAAAATGGAAACTGGTCTCAATATGAACAAAATACAAGAAGAAAATAGAAATCAGGAAGACTAGGAGGAGCACTTTTTTGTTTTGTTTTGTTTTTGTTAATCCTCACTCAAGGATATTTTTTCCATTGATTTTTTAGAGAGAGTGGAAGGGAGTGGAAAGAGAGAGACACATTGATTGGTTGTCTCTTGCACATGCCCAATGAGTGCTGGGGATCGAACCTGCAACCCAGGTACTATACATGCCCTTAACAGTGAATCAAACCCATCAAACCAGTGAGCCTTCCGTGGGAGGGCCACTCTCTAACCACTGAACATACTAGTCAGGGTGGGAGCATAGTCTAAGGCCTTAGATGTCTGCATAACATACTTTAAAAAAGAAAAGTCATTGCCCTAACCAGTTTGGCTCAGTGGATAGAGTGTCGGCCTGCGGACTGAAGGGTCCCGGGTTTGATTCCAGTCAAGGGCATGTACCTTGGTTGCAGGCATATCCCCAGTTGGAGGTGTGCAGAAGGCAGCTGATCAATGTTTCTCTCTCATTGATGTTTCTAACTCTCTATCCTTCTCCCTTCCTCTCTATAAAAAAAAAATCAATAAAATATAAAAGAAAAGTCAAGAAAGAAGTTAAACAACAGATATATAGATATAGATATAGATATAGATATAGAAATCCTCCTATCTAATAAAGAGGGAATATGCTAATTGACCCTCACACCATCACAAAGATGGCAGCACCCACAGCCAATAAGGAGGGAATATGCTAATTGGCTTCCACGCCCTCAAAGATGGTGGCGCCCACAGCCACAAGATGGCGGCACCCAGTCCCCTCAGCCCTGCCGGGGTGGCAGGTGTGCGCCTGCCTCTGGAGTCCCCCAGTCCCCTCAGCCCCCCAGCTACCCAGGGCTGGCCCGAGGCACAGACAAGCCTTGGATGGCAGCTGCCCAGCTGCCCAGGGTCGCCCGAGGCTCAAGTAACCAGGGCCGGCTGAGGTTTGCGCTGCCGGCAGTGGTAGCAGCAGAGATGTGATGGGGCATCACCTTCCCCTAAGTGCCGGGTCGCCTCCTGCTCCTGAGGGCTACCGGACTGTGAGAGGGGGCAGGCCAGGCTGAGGAACCCCCACTTCCAGTGCATGAGTTTTCATGCACCGGGCCTCTAATAGATATGATAGATATAGATAAAGTCTGTCTTTAAATATATATATAAAAACTTTTTTTCTTAAAGTTCAACACTAAAAAAGGGAATCACAGGGTATTTATAATTCTAGCTATGCTGGAATAAATGGCACCAGACTTGCCCTCTTCCCACTGTAACCAACCAGAAAACTGTACAAAATATATAAAACTGTTTCAGACAGTACACAATATGGCAGTACTGAACTGTAAAACTGAAGAAGGGAAGACAATAGGTGAACCCTATGGTTACCCTGGTTTTCTACCTAGAGGCACTCTATGTACCATGGAGGTTTAGCTGAATTGAGGGAGTAGATTATTAGAATTTCAGAGAGACTAAGGTGTATGAAATTTGTAAGGATGTAGTGCATAAGAGAAAGTAGTTATGCAGAGAAAAAAGCTCCACATATCTACATAGGGATATCTACATAGGGATCTTCCACATATCTACTTATGGATTCCCATTTCTGATGAATATTATAGGACTCTATGAGGCTGGTTGAAGGACAAATATGAGAGAGTAATAACCTAAACACTACCCAAAAATCAGGGAGGCCTAGAAGATGTTCAAGATCAGGACAGAAGAGTAGAGACTGCATTGATCATACATGACATCCAACAGAGCATGAAGAAGGGTCACATCTTAATAACAGACTGAATTAGCTCTATAGTAAAGTTTATATAACAATCTTACCAACATTTAAAAACCAGCCTCAAGATAAAGCTAATCCACAAAGAACTTGAAACTGCCAACCAAAACGAATGCTCTTTGTAAAAAGACGATGAAATCAGGACACTCGATAATACAAAATTCACAATGTCCATCAGCTAACCAAAAACTACCACACTTGTGAGGAAGAAAAAAATGTGACTCATTGCCAAGACAAAACAATGGATTGCAGATCTAGAAATGGCTGAAACGATGGAACTAGCATACTTAGGACATTTAATAGGCAAATACATTAAAGGAGTACTTAACAAGGTATTCAAGAATTTATTTTTAAATGTAACATGATGAAAAAATGAAAGCTACTTTAAAAAGTAGAACTCCCAGAGATTAAATCAAAATGTCTTTTTAAAAAATGCACTTGGTGGTCTTGTGACAATACAGAAGATAAGATCATTTAACTTGAAGGCACAATAATAAAAACTGCCAAATAAAAACACAGAAAAAAGGAGAGGCTGAAAAAAAGTGATTGGGGCCTCAGTGACCTGTGAGTAATACCTAGTCATCAACCACATGTGTAACTGGAAACCCAAAAAAGAAAAGCAGAAGAAAGTTTTGAAAAATTAATGACCTAAAAGTTTTCAAATTTGAGAATGATAAACCTACCTATCCAAGAAACAAAAAACCTCAAGCAGAATACCTAACCAAAAACTACACTGACATACACGACATCAAAAATATAAAAAATAAAAAGCTAAAAAATGGTAGCAAAGAGAATCTCTAAAAAGCACCAAGGTATAAAAACAACAACAGGTTACATTATTCGATTTACAGGGAAAAAGGATAAGAAAATCTGCTGATCCAAAATAAAGGGGGGGAAATACTACAGGTACAATTCAAAAATAAAGGCTAAATAAAATATTTTCAAATAAAAAGTGAGAATATGTTGACAGTAGAGCTGTGCTACAGGAAATGTTAATTTCATCAGTCTGAAGAAAAATTATACTATTTGGAAGAACTGATCTACATGAAGGAAAGAAGACCACAAGAAAGAATAAATATGCAAGTAAATATAATAGACTTTTTTTTTTAATATATTTTATTTATTTTTTACAGAGAGGAAAGGAGAGGGATAGAGAGCCAGAAACATCAATGAGAGAGAAACATTGATCAGCTGCCTCCTGCATGCCCCCCACTGGGGATGTGCCTGCAACAAAGGTACATGCCCTTGACCGGAATCGAACCCGGGACCCTTGAGTCTGCAGGCCGACGCTCTATCCACTGAGCCAAACCGGTTCTGGCAAATCTAATAGACTTTTTTTCTCATTTCCAATCCCTCTGGAAGAAAATTGAACGTTTAAAAAAATGAATTAAAAAAACACTGTGATGTTTTACACAAAATAAAATATGCAACAATACAAAGAACAGGAGGAAAAAGTGCAACATGTAAAAAGCTTTTAAATCATATAACGTGGTATAATAATATCATTAGAATATAGACTGTGATAAGTTGAAATTTGTATTATAAATCCAATATAAACCACTAAATAAAATAAATAAAAATATACATATAGCTAATAATCCAAAAGATGAGGTTAAAAATAAATACTAATCCTAATGAAAGCAGAAAAAAAAGATAAAGGGAATAAAGAACATATGGGGGAGAGGGGAACATCTGTAACACTTTCAACAATAAATATAAATTTTTAAAAAAGGAACATATCTGACATATAAACATATTTCACAGACACTTTGCACATTTTTAATTATTTTTCTTTTGATTACTTTTATATATTGTAGATACAAGTCCTTTACCAGAGATATAATTTGCAAATATATTGTCCCATTCAGTGGGTTGTCTCTTCATTTTCTTGATGGTATCTTTTGAAGTATGAAAGTTTTTAATGTTGATGAAGTCAAATTTATCTATTTTTTCTTTTGTCACTTGTACTTTTGGTATGTTCCAAGGCTCTGCTTACCCCAAGAACATGAAGATTTACTCTCATGTTTTCTTCTAAGAGTTTTACAGTTTTAGTTCTTGCATTTAGGCCTATACTTTGACATTAATTTTAATAGATAGTATTTTTAAAAAAGGCTCCAAATTTATTATTTTGCTAATGGATACGGAGTTGTTCCAGCACCATTTGTTAAAAAGGTTATTCTTTCTGTATTGAATTATCTTGGCACCCTTGTCAAAAGTCAATTACACATAAATGTCAGGATTTATTTCTGGACTCTCAATTCTATTCCACTGATTTATATGTCTATCATTCTACCAGTATCAAACTGCCTTGATTACTGTAGCTTAGAAATAAGTTTTTAAATCAGGATCAGTCTTTCACCTTTCTTCTTTTTCAAGACTATTCTGAGTATTCTAGGTAACCTAAATTTCCGTATAAATTTTAGGATCAATTTTTCATTTTCTGAAAGAAAAAAAAGGCAGCTAGGATTTTGACAGAGATGGTCTTAAATTGGTATTTCATTTGGAAGAGTATTGCCACCTAACACTACTAACTTCTCTGACACACCAACATGCAATGTATTTCTATTTATTTCTTTAATTTCTTTCAACTTTTGTAGGTTTTGGAATATAATTTTTGTGCTGCTTTTGTTAAATTGTTCCTATTTGATTTCTTGTGCTATTGTAAATAAAATTGTTAAGTTCACTTTTATTTTATTCATTGCTAGTGTACCTTGCAGTTTCTATCAAAGTTAAATATACACTTACCAATTCTACTCCTGGGTATCTAACCCAGAAGAATTAAAGCATAGGTACAGAAAGACTTGTACATGAAAACTAGAACCACCACCCCAAATCCCTAAACAGATAAACGGATAAGCAAATTGTGGCACATTTATACAATGAACACTACTCTGCAGAGAAAAAGAACTACTAAGACATACAATAACAGTTAAGTTTAAAAAACATTATGCCAAAAAAGTGCATATGTATGATTATCTCTATATGAAACTCTAGAGTGGGTAAAACTAAGTCACAGTGATAAAAATCAGATCAATAATTGCCTGGAAATAAGATGAGGGAGGGTGGAAGAAGTGACTTGCAAAGGGACGCAGGATCTGTTTGAGGTGATAAAAATGTTCTACACCTTGACTGTAGTAGTAGTTATGTACATGTGTATATTTGTCAAAACTCGCTGAACTGTACATTTAAAGCAACTGCCTTTTATTATATGTAAATTATATTCCAATATATTTGATTTAAAAATTAGAAAGGAGAAGAAACATTCAGACATTTGGAAATAGCATCACTGTCCAAAGATGCCAATAAAAGGCACATCAAGTTTTACTACAAGTTTAAGCACTATATAATACGTCTTTTATTGTCTTTTGTTTATTAAATCAATTATTTATTAAGTACCAACTCAGTACCAGGAATTAATTATTCTAAGTGTGGTGGTACAATAGTAAACAAAACGAAATCCCTGCCTCCAAGTTTTCATCCCAACAAGAAAAGACTGACCATAAAAAAGTAAAAGTACAAGGAATGTAACATTTCAATCAAGATCCCAGAAGGGTTAGGGAATAAGCTAAGTAGTTAGTTATCTGGGGAAGAGCATTCCAGGTAAAGGGAACTACAAGTGCAAAGGCCCCCGGGCCAACTATTCAAGGAACAATATGGTTCCAGATGTGAATGGAGAGTAGTAAAAAGAGTCAAAAAGATGAGGCTGCAGTTGGGGCAATAATATCGTGTAGAGCCTTACCAGCTACTACTATTAGAAGTTAGCTTTTAATGTGACAAAGGAAATAACTGAAGTTTCGAAGTAAAGAATGACAGGACTTGATGTATGTTTTAACTGTGGTTATCTTGGCCACTGCACTGAGATTAGACTAAACTGCTGGGTTAGGAGGCGAGTACTGCTAGAGGAAGCATGGAGACCAGTCAAAAGGCTATTAAAATAATGCAAGACATGATAATAGGTTGGACCAGGTAGTAGTGGAGGTGATGAGTGGTGGTCATATGCAGATTCTAGATATATTTTTTACGATAAAGCCAACATGAATTACTGACATGAGGTGTGGATGTGAGAGAGATGAGTCAGGGATGACTCCAAGGTTTTTGGTCTGAGTAACATGGATGAACTTGTCATTAACTTAGATGAAGAAGACTACAGATGAAACACGTTTGAGTAAAATGATCTATTGAGTTTAAATATCCATATAGGGGTATCACAAAACAACTGTATATATCTGGAGTTCAGAGAAAAAAAGCAACCTCTTACAAATTAAAGGTTTTTAAGTTTTTGCAAAGTAAATCACTGGGTCTAATGGTGTGTGTGTGTGTGTGTAAAACTTTTAGAAAATACATTAGGGCCTCAGCACTCATGGACTATTTGCTTTTTCTCATTTACATAAATCCATACAAGTCTGCGAGGCACTTCACACCTTTATTTTTACTTTCACATCTGAAGTACAGCAATATGGATAGATAAGGTGTATATTTAAGATAACAATGTGAACAGACACATTCCTGGAGCTACAGCTATTTAAAAGTGACACTAGCATCAAGACACTCATTCTTATTCTGGGAAGGCTTTAAAAAACAATCACTTGTTATGAAACTAATTGCACTGCCAAATGCTTCTTAGGATTATATGTGAAAATTATCATTTCTCTACATTTTACAGTTTTAAATCAAGGGAAGTAATAGACTTTGTGATTAGACTTAAAAGTTGGGTTTTGATGCTTTTAACAATCTAGTTTCTAAAGTGAATAACATTTCCACACCATGTCTCATAAACGAAGACACTTTGTGCATTACTGAAGAAATGCAAAAATTGTCAAACTTCAACCAATATTGTTACATGGGCAAGCTTAACTGATGGTTGAAACCATTAAAAAAAAATTGTAGTGTGAATCAGCATTACTTCTCCCCTGCAGTCTACTCATTCCCAACTCCTTACCTGGATTATTCCCTCATGCTAGAATGCCTTTCTTCCCAGCTGATATCCTCTCTTCCGTCAAGACAGCTCAAATTCAGCCTCTTCCACAAGCCTGCCCTGAACCCCAGTTTGTGCCACATGCCCACAGCATTGCCACGTACAAGCCTAAAGCTTCTATGTCATTCTGCCATGGGTTAAGTTTAGCTAAGTACGCTAAAGCAGAAGTTCCCCGAGAACAGAAAATCTTAGTCATCTTTGCCTTCCCTAAAATGCCTAACATAGTACCTTACATATCAGGGTGTAGGTGCTCACTAAAGGTTTGTTCTACTAAACCTATTAAACTAAGAAAATGATCAAATAGATGAACTCAGTGGAATATGTCTTCATTTCCTTTCGTAACTTCAAACAGACTCTTTTCAGATCTCACTCCCCATCTCTCCATAACATCCCAGATAAATCCTATTACTACTCGGTTGCTTTCAAGTACTGTAAAATATAGTCTAGTCCAGTTTAAACCTTCAATTTCATATCTTATTCAAAGAATATCTATGTATCCTTAACCTCAACATAGGCCAGCCAAGATAATGTATATAATCTGGTTTGGAATTTGGGGGTTTTGTTTTTGTTTTGTGGTGTGCTTTTTTTCAATATTCTTCCTGACTCTTTCACCTTTCTACACTTCCTTCCTCACTTTCTAGTCTTTCTGAATCAGGACAGGAAGAGAAAAAGGGACAAATGTCCTGTGTGCTAGTTCCACAGGCTTTGACCAGGGGGCCAGGAAGCAGGATGATCTGTTATCCTGCGTAATTACTGAAAGCTCCTTCTCTCATTCTTACAGGATCCCAGTTTGGACAGTACATGTCCGGTCTTCATGGCAACGTGGCCCTGAATTAAGCAAAGAGGCTGGTGCCTCCACCATGCATAGTTCCCTGGAGTGGGAGGTATGTTCTCAGAATGACTGCACACTACCCCACCCACAGTCCCCTCCTATAGCAAGCACCCTCCTTGGCAGGATCCACTGAGACAACTCAGCCTAGGCACTTCCCTTGTGGTCCTAGAGATGGACTAATACCAACTTTTTTTATAACTGCCCTCTCTCCCCACAGGCCACCTCAATGGCTCCAGTCACTCTTCTCCCCTCCAGAAACAAGTCTACATTCAGGAAGGCCCCAAACTCTAGGAAATGTATGTCATACTCTCTTAAGGACTCTAGAAGGTGCCTTTACAGTAGCAAGAAATAAGATGATGTAGCTCATTAAACATCCAGGCAAGAAATTAAATACCAATCTACACTTCTGAAAGATGGACCAAATCCTGGGTTGGGAATAAAATGTCCCTTTAGGGAAACGTCAAAGAATTCTCTACTGAATAATTAACAGTTCTTCACATGAATGATACTTACAATACCCTTTTCTAATTTCTTTTATATATAGGAAGTGGTTGCTGCAATTGTTTGTTTTTATTAAGTCCCACATCCCTTTTTAGAATACTTATTAACCTTAATTTTCAGCTTTTGAACTTAAGCTGAAATCCTGAAACAAAGGAGTCCCAGTCTTCATCCTATTATCTTAGGTGCAATTCCCCTAAGTTACATCTCTGCTTATATTATAAAGGACTCTTCATTTTAAGAGTTCCTTATTTAAATCATTAATATTTTATTAAAGTCTTCATTTAAATCTTTATTTTGTAAATAGAGATTTACCAAAAAAAAAAAAAAAAAAAAGGAATGGGGAGCTATTGAATAAACAGATCAAGAAAAAGGAAAAAAGGAGATTCCACAACTGATCAAACAAATTTTACCTTAGTACACTGGTATATTATTCATATTCAAACATCTCATTTAATTATATATACACTTAATAAAGAGCCACTGCATAAAATGAAGAATGCCCACTTTAAGATTCAGATCAAAGCATACGCTATCGAAAAAATAAAAATTAAAAATTCTGTACAACACCCTGACTGGTGGCTCAGTTAGAGCATCATCCTGTGTACCAAAAGGTTTCAAGGTTTGATTCCTGGCCATGCCCGGGTTTGGGGTTCAGTCCCTGGTGGGAGTATGTATGAGAGGCAACCGATCCATGTTTTTTTCTCTCTCTCTCTCCTTTTCCCTCTGTGTGTGTAGAAATTCAATAAAAATAAAAACATATCCTCAGATGACTAAAAAAAATTCTGTACAACAAAGCAAGTCAATAATTGAATACAAGTACCCCCACTTTTTGAAAGTTTGCCTATGCCACTACTTCACTTACAAACTACTTCCATTAATACCTATTTCACTAACCAAAAGGAATCCAGCCCTGCTGGTTTGGCTCAGTTGGTTTGAGCATCCCATGCACCAAGAGGTTGCAAGTTCCATTCCTGGTCAGGGCACATACCTGGGATACAGGCTCAATCCCCAGTAGGGGATGTGCAGGAGATAGCCAATTGATGATTCTCTTTCATGGATGTTTCTCTCTCTCTCCCCCTCTCACTTTCTCTCTCTCTCTCTCAAATCAATAAAAACATATTTTTTAAAAAAAGAAATCCAAAGAGGACTTTCCCTTTTAATTTAATAGTAATTGCTTCTTCACTTCATTTCAGCTTACAAAAGGTTTCAAAGGAATTCAGTTGGGGAATGGGAGGGGAGAACCTATATGTATATAGGTTATACATGATAACTTATTATAATTTTTTGAAAATAGTTTTATGCATCATAAAACTACTAGATTTGTTATTACATGAAGAATACTCATTAAAGCTATCTAGCTAAAGAAAAATCATTTAGTACACATCAATATCTATACTAGTACAAACTGTAGAGATTTACAGACTTGAACTAAAAATGTGTGGTATGAATGGTACAACCACGTTGGAAGTTATAAACTTCTAACGTTTAAATGTACACCAATCCTATAACAGAACAATTCCATTCCTAGATGCTTAACCCAGAGATATTAAAACATTCCACAAAAAAACATACAAAAATTGTTTGTAGCAGCTTTATTCACAATTGTCAATAAAATAAAATGTCCATTACAGAATAACGGATATACAAATTGTGGTAAAATAGACTACTACTCAGTAACAAAACAGAATGAACCACTAATACACACAATAACACGAATATGTCTCAAAACCATTCTGCTGAGGAAAAGGAGCCAGGTACAAAACAGTACACACTCTATGGCTCCACGTAGATAAAGTTCAAGAACAAGCAAATTCTACAAGAATAGAAATCAGAACAGTAGTTGTCTATGGGGAGGGGAGGGAAGGACTAATTGAAAAGAGACATAGGGAACTTTCAGGGGTATTAAAATATTCAATTTCTTGAATGCGAATAGTTACATGAATCTACACACACGTCAAAATTAACTAACTGGATTTTTAATATATAAATTACAACCAATAAAACTGATTCAAATCTGCCCCGCCGGCATGACTCAGTGGTTGAGCATCGACCTATGAGCCAGGAGGTCTCGGTTCAATTCCGGGTCAGGGCACATGCCCGGGTTGTGGGCTTGATCCCCAGTGTGGGGAGTGCAGGAGGCAGCCAATCAATGATTCTCTCTCATCACTGATGTTTCTATCTCTTTCTCCCTCTTCCTTCCTCTAGTGAAATCAATAAAAATATATATTTTTTAAGAATTCATTTGATATCTTCTTTATGGATATTATGGATACCCAGCTAACGCAAAGTGTAATCTCTTGCCAAAAGCTGAATATATATTGGTAACAATCCTAATAAACTTAAAATAAGCTAAATCATATTCTAAAACACAAGCCCAAGTCTAAAAGTGTTTACCCAATGTCACAAGGATACAAGGCTAATTTAAGCCTATAGTAAAATAAAATGAACAGAAATAATCATTCACAGAATGAACAGGAATAACCAGCCTGTCTTTTCTAAAATAGGTGGTTACTTTTGACTACCATAAAATATGAAGACAACAACTTCATGTCAATACTTTCTCTGCCTACTAGCAGTATTTGAGGAGCGTACTACCCTATTTCAGTGATACCTATTTCTAAATCACTTTTTCTGATCTCTCTTCCCAAGTTTTCTCCTTTTTTGAGTAAAAATTCTATCTAGGAATATCACCCAATCACTTCATCTTGAATAACCCTCCTTACTTCTTACCCTTTGTCCAACTGCCTTGTTTGCCTATAACCTATTTGCTAATTTTTTTCTATATTTTCAAGCAATTAACATTTTTTCTAACATTTTGAATTGAACAATTTCAGTTATTGTGTTCCTGTCTTTGTTCCAACGTTCCTCACTAAGATGCTGCTCACATTTAGAATACTTGACAACACTGCCTCTTTTTTTAAAATATATTTTATTGATTTTTACAGAGAGGAAGGGAGATAGAAACATCAATGAGAGAAATATGGATCAGCTGCCTCCTGCACGCCCCCTACTGGGGACTGAGCCCGCAACCAACTGAGCCCTACATGCCCTCCACCAGAATCGAACCCAGGACCCTTCAGACCACAGGCTGACGCTCAATCCACTAAGCCAAACTGGTTAGGGCGCAGCCTTTTACTTCACTTCTCCATGGGACCAGTGAATGATAAAGCCAAAGATCCCTTATGATTTCACTCCAAACTTTAAAAAACATAATTGGGTCATTTGACTCCAAAGCCTTATTACACAATTATCTATTACATTTAAAAATGCTGCTGCTAAGGCACTATTCCTAACCACATGACTGAATGTATCCTTTCTAAGGGATGATCTTTTGTTCAGGGCTATACTTGTCTGCTTGTAAAAGCCTGTAAACATTCAGTTCTCATTTTAATGAGCTTTATGACACCGTTATCCACCATTATTATTCCTGTACCTCAAACAGTTAGGTAGTCTCCTTTGGCTGTTTCAGACTGCTTTCAAGAACTTTTTCTACATATGCTGTTTGGAGCTGAATCCAATTCAGCTCTTGATCGACTGCATATAAGTTGCTGTAGTAGCTCATTATCACGGACCCTTCCTATAAGACTTCTGTATGGTGGCATCAATTATATTTGAAAATACAGCTATGGAATACTATACTAATATCAAAGGCAACACAAAAGACAGTGGAAGAATTCTAGAGTCTAGATAAAATAATCGCATATATATCAATAGGCCCACATCCTTCTATAACACCAACATGAAGTCATTCATATCATAAGCCATTATCTTAAAATTTTCCTATAATGTATACTGGCCTTTCACATTTTTATTTATTCATTCATTTATCAATCACTGGTGAGTAAAGGTCACTGCATAAAAATCAGCCACAAGCTGTAGGGACTATCTTCTTCCTCTGAAACCTTGGGTATACCACTTAGCTTCTAGTTTCATCAGGAAATTGAGGTAACTTTATCTGCTTTCGAGGTGTGGGAAGAGTTAGAAGTAACTTACGCAAGGTGTTTTACTCAATGTCTAGTATATAGGATGCTTTCAATAAATAGTACTTGGTAATAATAAACCACTGCGTTCCACTGATATCCTCACTCTAGCACCCTTATCAATCCGAAATACGAGTGCTCATGAATGATCATACTGCCATTTATAATCCTACTCTCCCTTTTATATTCCACTCATTTTCCAATGTCTACAATAGGCTCGCTTTCTCCATTCACAAAATTACTTCCCACTCGCTCTAAGAAAAAGCAGCTTTAACCAGCGGTTATGAAGTTAGGGGGAAAAGCAGTAAGGAAGGAACCACCTAAACTGTCACTGCTTTACTAAAATAAACACAGTATGACTACTACATCCTTACTTTACATTAATCTTTATTCAAAAGTCTTTTTTGAAGTCCATAAAAGTCAGGATCACTACCTTTCTCGTGTCCTATAAATAGAACTAAACAAGTCCTATGTAAAATAGACAAAAATATGTAACTGATGAATTGTCAAGAACTGTCTAAATCCTAATGATTTGTCATACTAGAAATCAATTAATGAGACCTCACCACGTGGTGGGAATGAGAAAGGATAAAACTAAATGTTTTGAATACTGATACAAAACTAGTTTGAAACACCTGGATTTTCTTCTCCTGGTTATACTCAAATCAATTATCTAAAAGATTAACTCAGATGCTTTCCTGCAACTATGCTTTCAAATTCCAATAAATAGCACTTCCTTGCTGCAGGGAGCTAGTTTTCCATATCCACTTTTATATCTTCTCAATTTCAGTAAGAACAAGGAAAATAACAATACCGGCAACCAAATGTTATATTTAAGCATTCTTCTTTATGCAATGTTTTTTAAAAGGTTTACTTTAAGAAAAAATAATAGTGGCAAACTATAAAGTGCCCTATTTTATGTCCTCTCCCCAGAAAACCACAACGTAATTCCTGGTTTAAATGCCTATCAATGTTAAATGCATATATTTCTTTTTTTTTAATATATTTTATTGATTTTTTACAGAGAGGAAGGGAGAGGGATAGAGAGTTAGAAACATCGATGAGAGAGAAACATCGATCAGCTGCCTCCTGCACACTCCCCACTGGGGATGTGCCTGCAACCAAGGTACATGCCCTTGACTGGAATCGAGCCTGGGACCCTCGAGTCCGCAGGCTGATGCTCTATCCACTGAGCCAAACCGGTTAGGGCTATATTTCTTATTAAGTAAAGCCTATTTACAAGGTAAAACGGTGTTTGCTGCTTCATTTAAGAACACGCACACACAAGAACACACACACACAGTCTTTCCTAAAATAACATATTTGAAAATGGTAAAGTTTTCCAAATATTAATTACAATAATCCCAAATAAAAACTGCAGGGCAGTTCAATTATGGCACAATCAATGAATGACAGAGCATTTCATTCCAAAATCCCTGAGTTTTAGGACCTAAACATCCCTTTATTCCAGATTCAAAAGAATTTAAGGCATTCAAATGCTACAACACACCTGTCTTTTAGTTATAGGCATTGCTTCAATGAAAAACACAGCTTAAAAACCATGAAATGAAATCAATTCCACATAATGCTATTGTATGATTCTGATCTCTGATCTGACTTGTAAATGAGATGTGTGTGACTTCCACTCTTCAGCAACCGGGAACTCTTTTCCCAGCAGAATGGCTGTTAGCGTCACTGCACTCTGACCAAAAGCGAGCTGTAGTGGCAGCAGCACGCTGACAAATTGAATGGTACAGGCCTTGAATAAAGATTTCAAGGTAAGTCAAGAGGGAATCTTTTTCTGTTTGTAAATAAACTGTATGAACTATATATAATGTAACCTATGTTTTATATCCTGGACTGACAGAGTTTTTCTTGAATACTAAGAAGAAAAAAATGCTCAAGATTCACTGAGAAAATAAATGGGAATCAACTTTGAGAAAATCTACCCACCTCACTTCCCAGAACTGCTTTCAAAGCCTCTATAAGTAATCTGAATAGATGGATGCCAAAAGCAGGGACTCTAACCAAATAAAATACTGATTTGGTGTAGAGAATACTTTGATGTTCTAGTTTTCTTGTGATTCAATAATTTTAGTAAATACATAGGTTTATTTCCAGTTCACACCCACTCCTTAAATTATTTTAAGTAAATTTAGTTAATAGATCTGAAGTTATTAGTTATTTTTAATGGTTATTAATTTATTAACTGTTCTATATTAATACTATACAGTATGATTTCCTATTGACTTTCAAGAAACTACAGAAAAGGATGTTTTCCTAGAAAGTTCGGGGTACAGTAACTTTTTATAAATAAAATGCCCTAAGTGAAAATTTCTATGTGAAAATCATAGTCCTTAAATCAATCTTTTTAGGTTAACATTTTTAAGTTAAGCAAATGTTTGTCTTTACAGTATTTACTTTGTGGTAAGAGAACCCAATAATAAAAAGTATAACTACATAACTTCGATATATATATATATATGAACTTTAAAGACTGATTACCAAGGCAATTACCATGTATCACTATGGAATGAGAATACATTACACATTCCCCAAGAAAATATCAAATTCACTTCAACCAGCCTCACCCCCACCCCACCACAAAAGAAGTCATTTTTATTTAGTCATAGTCAAAGTCCTTGGACTCATAGTAGGGCTTCTTGATGCCATATTGGTGTCACATTCTGCCAGTCATCCAGTCAGCCTTCTTTTTCAACTTCTTTGTCTACTAGTGCATCACTGGACCCAGCAGGCAGCTCACCCAGACAATTTCAGTAACGGATTTTGGCTCTCTGTGCATAACAGGTGAAAATCTTTACGAAGTATCCAGTTTGTCTTATAGCTGAGAGATATGAACCTGCTGCAGATGTCACATATAAATTCTCGAACGGATTTTTATCATCTGTGTCACCTATAAAACAAGACAGTGTCACCAACAGCGTTGTCCTGGAGAACAACTATTTCAGTAATGCAAAGCTTTCTGCATCATAACTACAGTCATTTATTTGCCTAAAACAGGGGTCAGTAAACTAGATCCCACAGGACATAAGTGCCCTATTAGGTATACCACAACCTAAGAATAAATTTTCTATTAAAAAGAAAGTTTTAAAACTTTTGAAAAGTTTTTAGAAAACTAATATGAAAATTAGTGACCTGTGAAAATTACATGAAATACAAATTTCAGTCTCCAAAAATAAGGTTTTATAAGAACATGGCTACTTACTCATTTTCACATTTTTCTATGGCTGCTTTCATGCTACAATGGCAGACTTAAGCAGGTGCAGTAGAGACTGTGTGACCCATAAATGCCAAAATATGTACTATCTGGTACTTTAAAGAAGTTTGCTGACCCCTGGCCTACATGATATTTAGTGGGTAGATAATATGATACCTCGTGTCTCTTGCATAAGGAACCCAGTTGTTCCCCTGTTTACTTCTATCCAATCATTTAACACAGTCATGCACCACATAATGACGTTTTGGCCAACAAGAAACTGCATATATAGTGATCCCATAAGAAGAAACCCAAAGAAAATCCATAGTGAAGGGTTTAGCAGAAACTCTTATAGACCAATGAGCTCCTCAAAAGTTTGAAAACATGGACCTCAACACCGAATTGTTTCACTAATACAGAGGAAATATTTATGGTACATTAGCTTCTTACAAGTGAATGTATGATTTTAAAAAAGAAAAAGAAAAATCAAGCAAACAAATATGAATATACTTCTGAAAAGAGGGACACCTCCTCAAGAAGAAACCAGCCTGGCTGGCATGGCTCAGTGGTTGAGTGTCGGCCTATGAACCAGGAGGTCATGGTTCAATTCCCAGTTAGGACAAATAACCAGGTTGCAGGCTCCATCCCCAGTAGGAGGTGTGCAAGAGGCAGCCCATCAATGAGTCTTATCATTGATGTTTCTCTCTCTCCCTCTCCCTTCCTCTTTAAAATCAATTAAAATATATATTTTTTAAATCTTTTTTTTTTAAAAAAGAACTCAGGCAGGTCTTTCTGGAGCTGAAGCAGGCATTGTTAAAGGAGATTACAGCTCCATGCCTGTTACTACCCCTGAAGACTTCCCAGTGGGACAAGATGTGGAGGTAATAAGTGATACAGATGATCCTGACACTGTGTAGGTCTAGGCTAGTGTGTGTGTGTTAGTTTTTAACAAAAATGCTTAAAAAGTAAAGAACCAAAATAAAAAATGTTAAATATAAAGCTTATAAAATAAGGATATAAAGAAAATATATTTGTATAACTTTATTTTTATGTTTTAAGCTGTTATTACAAAAGAGTAAAAAAGTTAAAATTTAAAAGTTTGTAACTTAGCCTGGCTGGTGTGACTCAGTGGACTGAACATCATCCCATAGACAAGAGATCCCAAGTTCGATTCCAAGTTAGGGCACATGGCCGGTTCCTGGCCTGATCCCCAGTAGGGGTTGTGCAGGAGGCAACCGATGGATGTCTCGCTCTCTCGTTGATATTTCTATCTCTCCCTTCCCCTTCCTCTCTATCTAAAAATCAATAAAAATGTAAACATATTTAAAAATAAATAAAAGTTTATGTTAAAAAGTTATAGTAAGCAAAGATTAATTTATTACTGAAAAGAGAAATATTCTTAATAAATTTAGTGTGCAGGGTTTATAAAGTCTACAGTAGTGTACAGTAATATCTTAAGCCTTCACATTCACTCACCACTCACTCAATTACTCACCCAAAGTAACTTCTAGTCCTGCAACCTCCATTCATAGTAAGTGTCCTATGAGGTATACCACTTTTTATCTTTTAGACTAGAGGCTCGATGCACAAAGATTCATGCAAGAATAGGCCTTCCTTCCCCTGGCTGCCGGCACCGGCTTCCCTCTGGCACCCAGGACCCAGGCCTTCACTCTGGCCGCCACCTTCCGACTTCGCTCCAGCCCTGCCACCCTCCTGTAGCTCCCTCCACCCCGTCCCCCCTCATAGCAAGCATCTCACCCCACCCTGGCCGCTCCCGCTCCATGGGCACTGCCCAGAGGCTGGGCGCGGCCGGGGAGGGGTGGAATGCCTGCATCCCAGCCCGGCCACTGGCACTGCCACCGCCACCTTTGTCACATCAATTTGCATATTCCCTTCTTACTGGCTGTGGGCACCGCCATCTTTTCGTGAAGTGACGGCCAATTTGCATATTGTCTTTATTAGATAGGATGATATTTTTACTGTATCATTTGTTTAGATATGTTTATGCACAAGTACTTCCCACTATATTACAAATGCTTACAGTGTTCAGTACAGTAACATGCTATACAAGCTTGTAGCTTAGGAGCAATAGACTAGACCAGTGGTCGGCAAACTGCGGCTCGCGAGCCACATGCGGCTCTTTGGCCCCTTGAGTGCGGCTCATCCACAAAATAACATGTGCGGGCACACATGTACAGTGTGACTGAAACTTCGTGGCCCATGCGCAGAAGTCGGTATTTTGTGGAAGAGCCACACTCAAGGGGCCAAAGAGCTGCAAGTGGCTCACAAGCCGCAGTTTGCCAACCACTGGACTAGACCATAGAGCAGCCGTGGGCAAACTACGGCCCGCGGGCCGGATCCGGCCCGTTTGAAATGAATAAAACTAAAAAACAAAAAGACCGTACCCTTTTATGTAATGATGTTTACTTTGAATTTATATTAGTTCACACAAACACTCCATCCATGCTTTTGTTCCGGCCCTCCGGTCCAGTTTAAGAACCCATTGTGGCCCTCGAGTCAAAAAGTTTGCCCACCCCTGCCATAGAGCCTAGGTGTGTAAGTAGGCTATCCCACCTAGGTTTGTACAAGTGCACTCTATGATGTTCACACAACAACCGAATTGCCTAACAAGTCATTTCTCAGAATGTATCCCAACTTCTCAGAATGTAAGCAACACATTGCTGTATTTCTTGGGTAGGCCTGTCATTCCAGCAGACAACTATAATCACTTTACTTTCTACTTTAATTCAGCCTTGCCTCAATCCAAGGGGTAAATATTGCCCATGGGCGGAAAGAAGGCAAAGAGCTCAGCCTCAGGTCGAAGTCTAATTCTCCAATGTTGGCCTTTTCTGTGTCCCCCTAGTCCTCCTGATTCTGTATTTCTGCTGTATAGGCTTCCTATACTGGATACCAGTCTTAAAAGTCTTTATTTCCTGCTAGAGACTCTAGAACAGTAGGCTGAATCACAGCATTCTTGGACTGAACTGTGCCAGCTATCACCTGTGAGGTGAATTTGTTTGGGACCCTTATGAACAATTTGCATATTCCAACACTCCCCTGGCCTCCACTACTCTTCCTGATCATGACTGCCCCTGGAGTTGATTGATTTCCTTCTATATTCAAGCTCTGACCCATAAATCTGTAAGGTCAATCTTCCCAATAGGCCTGTCATTCTGTTTCTTGAGCTCAGCTCATACAATACCCACACATGAGAGAACAATAAAACAGAACCCTATATAGATGAATTTCCCAACCTAGGACTACCCATCTTAAGATATCCTTTACTCTTTAACAACAGCCACAAAAGAAGAATATATCACCTCCAAGGAGAATGCCTTTTCTTTTTCCCCCAACCATTGCTAAATATATTTACCTGCTCTGAGAGTGTTCCCCACCATCCTCTACCCACTTGGGGTGCCTAAGATACCTGTGTCTCTTGAGCATAGCTTTAGAATTAGGTATCTCTTGATTTTATTAAAACTTTAACACTCCTCTTTCTATTGTAAGGGGAGAGGGGAGTTTCTTGCCACCATGGGACTGCAATGGATAAATGTATTTGACCAGATTTCTAGGAGTTAAAATATAATTCTCGACAGGAAGATGTTAACAGTCCACAATGAGACTATGTCCATACTACTAATGGCACTATAGAACCCATCCGTAATTCATATACTGTTGCAAACAACTAATTCACAAATACATTCATAAGTTGTAAACTGACTAGAAAATCACTATGAATAGCAGGAAGACTCTAACAGCAGACAGATTAAGCCTAGTGTAAAGACTTCAGAGAAAATGGTAGTTCAGCAAAGTGAAATTTCACCACAACCCAAAAGTAGCTTACCTTGCTAAACAGCTCAGAAAACTGCATGAATAGCTCACAACCAAGAATGATATCAAGAATGAATGTGCTGCCCTAGCCGGTTTGGCTCAGTGGATAGAGCGTCGGTCTGCGGACTCAAGGGTCCCGGGTTCGATTCCAGCCAAGGGCATGTACCTTGGGCACATCCCCAGTGGGGACTGTGCAGGAGGCAGCTGATGGATGTTTCTCTCTCATCGATGTTTCTAACTCTCTATCCCTCTCCCTTCCTCTCTGTGAAAAATCAACCGAATATATATTAAAAAAAAAAAAAAAAGAATGAATGTGCTAATTGGAATAACCATTAACCAAATCTCAGTTCCGGATAGCAACCCTATCAATCTTAAATAGAAATAAAAATCTTTAAAACAAATACAGGAATCTTCTGCCCATTTGGGTAATAATATAGAAGGCCAGTGACATGTCCTTGCAACCAAGAAAAGAAACTAGAGGCATGTACTCCATATTTCAAATAAATATGCAACAGATTAAAGTTTAAAATTTTACACATTTGATGAATCTAGCCAGGGGTGGGCAAACTTTTTGACTCGAGGGCCACAGTGGGTTCTTAAACTGGACCGGAGGGCCGGAACAAAAGCATGGATGGAGTGTTTGTGTGAACTAATATAAATTCAAAGTAAACATCATTACATAAAAGGGTACGGTCTTTTTTTTTTTTAGTTTTATTCATTTCAAACAGGCCGGATCCAGCCCACGGGCCGTAGTTTGCCCACGGCTGATCTAGCCTCTTTCCCTAAAAAAATAAAAAATTAAAAAAAATTTAAAAACTTTGTAGTATCAGGACTCCTTTGTGTTCTCAAAATTCAGGACTCCCAAGAGCTTTTGTTAATGTGAGTTATAATTACCAATATTTACCATATTAAAAATTAAATGAGCCGAAACCGGTTTGGCTCAGTGGATAGAGCGTCGGCTTGCGGACTGAAAGGTCCCAGGTTCGATTCCGGTCAAGGGCATGTACCTGGGTTGCGGGCACATCCCCAGTAGGAGATGTGCAGGAGGCAGCTGATCGATGTCTCTCTCATCGATGTTTCTAACTCTCTATCTCTCTCCCTTCCTCTCTGTAAAAAATCAATAAAATATATTAAAAAAAATTAAATGAGAAATTTTTAGCTATTTATTAATTCATTTTAAAATTTTAAATAACGTATTTAATATGACAAATAACATTTTATGAAAAATTTCCTAAACAAAAAAAAAAAGCTTAGTGACAAAAGTGATATTGTTTCACAACTTTTGCAGATTTCTTTCAGGTCTAGCTAGAAGACAACTGGATTTTCGTATCTACTTCCACATTCAATCTGTTGTGATATACTGTTTTGCTTGAACTATGTGGGGAAAAAAGCTCCACACAAACGTGTACTGAGAAAAAAAAGTACATGTTACTATTAATAGCCTTTTCCGATAACCGTGGATGTTTTTTGATACTACACCAAAACCTGACAAGCAGCAGTTAAAGTTAGCTATAATATGAAATCTAATATCACATGAACATTTTGTATTGTTACTTGCTTTTATAAGGGTCTTTTCCCATAATTTTGTAACAATGATCACTTTTTAAATATCGGTTCATTGAGTTATAAAGATATTCCAAATCATGACATAATTAATTTCATAGCAAAAACTCACATTCATTAATATCACTATCCATCCCATCAGGAAAACCTTTATATATTGGAAAGCTGATGAGAGCAGAGCAGGTGATACAAGTTAACCGAAATTTTAATTTTCACTTCTAAGATCAAATTTTATCATTGGCAACAAATACTGTCAGTTGTTTTCCCTGAAGAGCAGTCTCGCTTTGTTCATTTTCAAGAAAATGACTGCCAAATATCTAACTCTAAATAATCAGTTTGTCTGGTAGGCATTCTTTCAAGTAAAAATGATATTTCATGAAAAATACGGCTAGTTCAGCTAGCAACTCAAAAAAAATCGCTTAAGAGTTTTCCTTAAGAAAACCAATGTACTCAGGATTGCAGAAGTGCTTTTTGCATATTTCCTATCTCATCATACAGAATATTAAAGCAGTGTACTCAGTGATCAAGATTTATTAAAGTTAATTTTTACTGCTTCATCAAGGGTATTCTTAAGTAAAATTAGCTTTTTTAAAAACTGTGAATGCACGGCAGTGAAGAATACAATGAATACTAACATACTTTGGTGCCACTGCCATTTAATATCTACTAAAATGCCCACAGTTTTACCCATCATTGCTGTACAATCATCAGGATCAATGTCAAAGCAGTGAAAAGGGCAAAGAGTTAGTATCACTATGAAAAAAGTTTAAACCCTGGCCAGCTTGGCTCAGTGGATAGGGTATCGGTCTGTGGACTGAAGGGTCCTGGGTTCGATTCCAGTCAAGGGTACATGCCCAGGTTGCAGGCTCATCCTCAATGAGGGCTGTGCAGGAGGCGGCAGATCAATGATTCTCTCTCATCATTGATGTTTCTATCTCTCTCTTCCTCTCCTTCCTCTCTGAAATCAATAAAAAATATTTTTAAAAAAATAGTTTCAGTATCATCCAACCTCCACAGGTATGGATGGACACAATTTGAGAACTTTTGTCTTAAGAAAACTCTAAAAGCTATGAATAAGTTGCCATCCTAAATCCATACTAAATATCCCCCAACATAATACATTACATAGCTGTTAAATTCTTTGATTTTAACCCAAAATTGGTTCAATTTATTCTAAACTGAATTAATACAAATAAGAATAGAATTTAATATTTAATGAGCACTTATAAGCATTATCTCATCTAATCCTCAAAATAACTCTATTAGTTCTCTGATATATTTATGCTTATATAAGATAAGAAAACCTAAGGTGAAAAGAGGGGTAGTCACTTGTCCAGGATCACAATAACTATTGGTATTAATGGATTCAGTTATTAAGTAATTTGTATACCTCATCTCTTGTCTTTACAACAACCTTTCTATTATCCTTTTTTACCCTTTACCATTCTTTATACTCATATTACCCATTTTACAGATGAAAATTTGAATCAAAAAATAAAGTGCCCTGTCCAAGGTAATCCAAGTGTTGGATCATCTATATACAAATCCAAGTCTGCCTTATGAGAACACTACATACTCTGCCTCTCTATACCACTCCATCAGTATATCCTTTGTATAAAAACAGATTGATGGTTGTAAGAGTCTCACATAGTTATAAATCATCTGAGCAAGATCCCTATGTTAAAAGATTTAATTAATCTGATTATCTCTATCATCAAATGAACAAAGCCTACTTCTTTATAAAACAGTCAATGACCTAGGTAAATAGCTCATTACTTCACATTTTAAACACTTATCTGTATATAACAATAAATCAATGCAACTAAGATTAATTACTCTTAAAAACACTCAATACAGGCTGGCCAGTGTTGCTAAGAGGTTAGAGCATCGGTCCCTGGCACCAAGGGGTCTCGGGTTTCCCAGTCAACAAGGGCACCTACCAGAGTTGCAGGTTTGATCCCCACCCCGTTCAGGGTGAGTGTGGGAGGCAACCAATCAATGTGTCTCTCTCTCCTTCCCTCCCTCCTTTCTTTTTTCCTTTCCTCCCTCCTTCCCTCCCTTCCACCCTCTCTAAAAAAAAAAAAAAAAAAAAAAAAAAAAAAAAAAAAAAGTCAATGAAGAAAATAACCCAGGATGAGGATTAACAAACAAACAAACAAAAAACTTCAATATACCCAGTGATATTATGCCAACATTACAGATGAGGAAACTGAAACCAGAGCACTAACTTCCCCCAAGACAAGCCATTCATGAAGAGCAGAGTCAAAATCAGTTTGGACTGACCCTAAAGCCTAAAATCTTCAATCTCACAGCCTGCATATATTTAAGAAGGCCTCAGGCAATGACCTAGGATTTGTTCAAGAGGTCTGGATACAAAGCTTGCTGATAACACAGCCACTCCACCCAAGGGAATCAAGATATAAATAAATCATTTCATATCTCAAAGACCAAGAGGTGAAAAGGAAGCTGGTGCCTGCTAAAACAGGAGCTCTGTTAAGAGCAATGTTCTCTTTAAGAAAAGCATCTATAGGTAATGTTGAATAAAAGAAGCAAAATTCACCTCAGGGGTGTCAGTACACATCTCTGGGGCTCAGATAATCTCACCTCCCTTTAAAAACAAAACAGATTCCTGAAGGAATCTGTCATCTCAGCCACAGGGCTGCCTGCAAATTACAGAACAACCTTCAGATGCCAGGGGCCCTGGAATGCTGCAAGCATTAGTGAATGGCAGCAAAAATCATCTTCCTGAAGCTTCCTTAAACTCTAATCAATCAGTAAAATTTTAATTTCAAGTTAGGATCTGTAAAGGTCAGGGGTTATGTCCCAATATTTGTTTCTATTTTAAGGGTGTACATTGCAAAGATGCTGCTTACTATTAAACCCTAAGGGGGTCAAGGGAGAAATCAGTTTTTACAGCTCAATTCACCCTTACAGCTTGCTGTAAGTCAACTTATAGGAAGTATAAACATCTTGAGTTTGGACAGGAGTATGGCTTCTATTTCAAATAAACTGTATTCTCAAGGAGTCCCCACACACATTTGACATTTGACAGGAAGGTGACAAAATGGAAGGCTGTGGTATACCACCTAAAAGGGCAGGCAGAACAAGCAAGAGATGAGCAATTATGCTTGTCACAGAATACCACATTCTGGATTCCCTCTGTGGCAAAAGAAAAAAAACCAAACTATTGAACAAACTTTACTTCCTCCCATCAATGATTCCTAGCATGACCAAAAAGAATCACAATCTCTTAATGTAAAAGCAGCTGATATATAGAAGAAAAAAAATCATGATTGAGGTCATGTCCCTTGACATGCATCATTTACACTAAGGATTCCCCCACTTATCTGAATTAATTTCATGTACCTCATTTCATTCAGATAATTGAAGTTTTCCTTTTAGAGTTGAAAGTGTTTACCCTCAACATAATTAGTAAACTGTGCACTTAAAAATACCACTACAAAAATTACCACCCCCTCTTCTACACATACACGCAAACTGCACTATCATTAAAAGTATGAGATTTTTGGCCTTCATGGGAAATTTAGTTCAAAAGTCCTCTTTAAAAAATTAGCCCAAGAAATTCCACAAGAAAAGTTATGGTCATTACCTTTTTAATATACAGTGTTTGCACTACTTGTTAAAGACATGGTAATTTGGATATTCAATACATTACTACTGTTCTGAAACCGAATTAAAGGTTTAGACTACTAAAGAGTTTGATGACTTGCCTCAATACAATAATTGGGATTGTATGGAGAACAAAATCAAAGCGGTCTCTCCTTTTTATGAGCAGGCATTTAAGGGCTTTTTAATGAGAATTTACTTTTTAGTATATAATTACTAATCTACAAAAATAGGGCCATTAAACTCACTTTTTTATAGTGCCATAAAACTTCTACGTGTAAGAAATATAAAATAATATATAACATATTAATCAAACTCAAGAAAAATTGAAATATGTAACACCTAACAATACATGGTGAAAATTACTAGTATACCTTTTCTTCTTAAATAAATTCCCTGTCAGATGACTAATGAAGCTTTTTTATAAGAATGTTCTTATAATTTCAGACACAGACTCTCTAGTGCTAATGATGAAATGCCTAAACTTCTTGTATGAATTCTAAATTCCTATATGAACACTAATTTTCCATACTAATCACAGATTTACTGTTAGGATGAACTTATATCTAATCAGTTATGTATTTATCACCTACTATGTGCCAAGCACTGTACTGAGTACTGAGGACACTGCCACAGTACTGGTCCCAATATGCATGGTACACACAGTCTAGAAAGAAACACAGGTAATTAACAGATGTGTTGTGGGAGAGTATAACAGGTATTTAGTCAATTAAAAGCTCAAAACTAAGAGATGACAGAGGTAGAAAGACAAACATTTGTAAATAACTAGCTGCCTTTGAAACCGAATGAAAATCACGGTGACTGATTAATTAAGTGACTGAGCTAAGAAGGCAGAAGAGAACCCAAAAGCAAGGTAGTCAGGGAAGGGGTCAAAGTAATGAGTGCATGAATCCAGGGTGTAGAGTACCTGCTGCAAATAAAAATTAACCCTTCAAAAGAGCCAAAGAGCCCAGCTATCAGCTAGCTGGCCTGTTCCCAGTATCTAAGGCAGCGGTTCTCAACCTGTGGGTCGCGACCCCTTTAGGGGCCGAACGACCCTTTCACAGGGGTCGCCTAAGACCATCGGAAAACACATATATAATTACATATTGTTTTTGTGATTAATCACTATGCTTTAATTATGTTCAATTTGGTAACAATGAAAATACATCCTGCATATCAGGTATTTACATTACGATTCATAACAGTAGCAAAATTACAGTTATGAAGTAGCAACGAAAATAATTTTATGTTGGGGATCACCACAACATGAGGAACTGTATTAAAGGGTCGTGGCATTAGGAAGGTTGAGAACCACTGATAAGGGATCAATCCAAGTGAGCTTGAGTCCAAAAGGCAATAACACAGTATCTTGGCTCTGCAAGTTTTGCCCTGGACAAGAACAGGTTCCAGCTGCCTGAGGGGAGTAGGGATGGAAGGAGCAGAGGGAAATGGCCAAGCTGTAAGAGTTCTAAGCAGGCTTAAAAGAGGTTCCAGGTCCACAAGGGATCTGGAATACAAAAAACAACCACACGAGCAACTTATTAATTCTATGGACTATTTAACAATTACTAAAGAAAGGCTGTAGAATTGCTTCTCAGGTTACCTTTAAAAATAAACACTCAAAAAAAAAGCTGTCATCTGTTTAAATGACTTAAGTATGATCTTCACGTGTCAGAGAAAAGGACTAGATATTCTTCCTATTTCTTATTAATTGCCTGATTCTATATCCTAATTCCATCTAAACCTATGTTAATATATTCTAGATTAGTGATGGCGAACCTTTTGAGCTCGGCATGTCATCATTTTGAAAAACCCTAAGTTAACTCTGGTGCCGTGTCACATATAGAAATTTTTTGATATTTGCAACCATAGTAAAACAAAGACTTATATTTTTGATATTTCTTTTATATATTTAAATGCCATTTAACAAAGAAAAATCAACCAAAAAAATGAGTTCACATGTCACCTCTGACACGCGTGTCATAGGTTCGCCATCACTGTTCTAGATGCTCCACACACACTTCACTAAGATGTTTATGCCATATAGTTCAAAATTCCTAATGGAAGTACAGTATTTTTAAAACTGAGAATCTCACAAACTGAGTACATGCCAAGGGTAAAGTGAAACACCATACCTCTGTGAACAATAATTGCTCAGAAAACCAAAATAATTCCATATCCCACCTCCTGAAAAGGATAGGAATCTTCATGTATTTCAGTCTTAAAAATCCATTTAAGAACTGGGCAGAAGGGACAACACTGGCAGTAGGCAGGCTGGGTAGACTAGAACTGATGTAAGAACCAGTTAAGCTAGATGTATAATTATTTGCCCCCTATAAATTAAACACCATCCTACTCTACTGTACAACTGTTTTCAGTAATAGTGTCAGCAGAAAGAAAAATGCATGTAGTCCAAAGATGTTGTTCCTGTCAAGGCTATTATTTATATGACTACATATTCAAATAGGAACTGCTCTATGGAATTGGCCCTGCATTTGCCCAAACATTATTTGCCAAGGCTATTCAAAGGGTGGAGTGGTGGTACTTTCCAAAAGAAATACTTGACAATTGTCCTCAGTTAATTTTTTTAAATAAACAAAACATGCTAATCTATTAAAGAAAAAGGCTGCTTGACAATTTTCCTCAATTTTTTAAATAAACAAGACATGTTATTCTGATCTATTAAAGAAAAAGGTGATAAGACTTAGAGAAAACGAAAATATAGTGGTTTCATTACATGGGTTTTTTGTTGTTGTTGTTAGCTATATTACCAACATGAAGCATGCATGACCTATCTAGCCCAGCCCCAAAAACTGTAAAATATCAATTCTGGACAGCTTACCAAGGTAGCCAGGCTCCCAAAATCATGTTTCTTTTCTTTCTATGATTTTGTTGTTGCTGTTGTTGTTATTTTTGGGTTTTTGTTGTTGTTTTTTTTGGGGGGGGAGGGGGAGGAATAAGGGAAACAGGAGAGAAACATCTATTTGTTGTTCCATTTATTTATGCACTAATTGATTGACTCTTGTATGTGCCCTGACTGGGATAGAACCTACAACCTTGGTGTATGGGGCCCTATAGCCAGGACGCCAAAGTCATATTTCTTACAAATGTCTTTATGCTGAAAAAGATATACTTATAAAGTGAAACCAAGGCTTTAAAATGGCCCTACAGTAATTAGGGTCATTCAATTCATGGTTGTCAAACTTCATTCCAGTGGAAAAGTCATAGTATATTAGCTTAAGGTGTTCTACCAAAATTAAATAAAGGTGTCCCTTTCCCAATGTCACAGTAACATGTTACTAATATATGTGATACCTGCTATGGATTTCAGCCTAGTAGAGTATCTGACTCAACACACACAAAAAAACAGAAATATTTCAGGTTTACAATATAATGATGATGACTTCCAGGACACTTGGCTATGGTCAAGTTTGGTTAAACTCAAGACCACAAACATTTACAGAGTACCCACTACACTTGACACAAGGCCTACACAGATAAGACATGGTCCATCTTTCATGAAGCCATCAGGAAAAGTGCACACAAGCCAAGAAGTATTTACTAAATGCCTATACTAAGCACTGTGGCATAAGAGATGCAAAGAATTCACCCCACCCCAGCAAGGGCTTCAGGACTTCTGCATTTGAGGACCACTAAGTAATGGTGCTGGGGATGCTGGAATCTGGTTACTACATGTGTATAGGACCTTTATTCCTAATTCATAAAAAGATTATAGACACCCAACACTGAGACTCTAGAAATGCCAATTTCCCATGCCTGGACTATCAGAATCAATAATATAAGTAAACACTCTTGAAATGAAAATACTTAATTACTAAATCCAAACTAACTGGAAAGTACTATTTCAATTGATAGAAAGTAAACACTCCCTAACTATAAATAATTTGTATCACTTGCTTCTAATGGGTACAAATCACAAATTAAGGCAATTACTCAAAACCGGGGAGGGAAAAATAAAAATTTAGTAATTGCTTGACTGTTCATAAGATACCATAATCAAAACAAATTTTCATACAGGAATATCCATGAGGGAGGTCTGAATTATCTACTGAAGTATCTAGCTCATGAAGTCTTCAGCTCCTTTTCAATCTCCTCAAGTAACTTTCTCTGGTTAATTTCTTTCTGTAAAATAATGGGGTTGGATTAAACCGCCAGAGTCCCTTGCACGTAGAAAACTCTGTACTTCCGTGGTCCTTAAGATTAAAATGTCAGTGCAGTTTCAAAACAGTGTCAAGAAGCCATCTTAAAAATTCCCTTTCCTACCCCATCTCAGTACCACACTTCAGAGTTCACGTACTGTGTTCAAGTTTGTCAAGGAAAAGTCTCATGAATCAAAAGGTGCTCTTTCCACCCTCAATACTAAAACTGTTTCATGAAACATGAAATCCTAGGGAAAATATAAAACAACAGGGAGTGGGAGCTGAGGAGAATCTATTCCACTTTTAGACCTGTAACGCACTAATTAAAATTCAATACTGCGCTTGGTACCTGGGCTCCTCCACCAAACTCCTGCCGTGCTTTAGCTCAAGGTCACACAGGCTAACAGAACCCAATCAAAAGGCTCTATGGGATCGTATCAGACCTCCTTCCAGCAGCCCCTGCACCTGACCGCCACGTGAGCTGTAACATCAGCTGCAGGGGCAGCACCCCATCACCGAGGCGCGCCACGGCGCCCGGGGGCTGCATTCTGCAACCCACCTCTTGTGGAAAGTCAGTTTCCAACCTGGTTGCAACTCACGTTTTCCATTTCAAACTGGTGCAGGTGGAGGAAAAAAGTGTCAAGCCTCCTCTCTGAACCTCCAGCCGCACTGCCTCAAGGCGCTAACCTAAGAATGCTCTCAAAGATAAAATCGAATGCAGTGCGGGTCTCAGAAGACTCTAGAAGTTGTATTTGGGAGAGGGGGGGAAAGAGCAAGCCCTCGGGACTAAAGGTTAAGTGACGAGACGGGGTACAGGGCTGGATTTACAGGACTTAAATTCAGAGACCCGTTCCGCCCCGACAGTCGGGACCCTGATCTGAGCACACGCCGGTTCCTCCTGGGACGGGTCCTGGGAGGGCAGGGAGCTCTTTAGCCTCTGCAGACACGGGGCGGGGCGGCTGGCGAGGTCGGCGCAGTCCGGGTGACACCGGGCCACGCGCAACGGGTCCCTTCGGGGAAACCTGGGGCGCGCGTCGCCAGGGACCACCCGCCCGCCGTGTCTAGGTCGGCGCGGAGGCCCCTCCGTCTCCTCCGGCCGATCGGGAACCCGGCCTCCCATCTCCCCGCGCGAAGGCGACGCGCCCCACCCGCCTTCCGCGGCGGCGCGAGGGCGACGGCGCCCCGGACCGCTAGGAGCCCGCAGGCTGGGCGCGCAGAACCCGAGGAAATGAAATCAGAAAATGGCCAGCGCGCAGAGGTGCGCAGGGTGCCCGGCTCGGGACACGGAACCGACGGCGGCGCGAGGAGCGCAGCGCCTGCGCCCGGGAAGCACGCCGCCCGCGCGGCCCGCAGCTCCGCCCCCCGACCGCCCCCCTTCCACCGGCTCCCCACGCCGCCGCCGCCGCCGCTGCCCCTCTGGGAACTCCGCGCCGCGCGGCCCCGCGAGGCGGGCGTCCGAGAGGGGAGGGGCCGCGCTCCCCGCCTTCCCCCCACCCCGCCACAGCCCGCGCAGCTCCCCAGCCCGGAGCCTACTCACCACCTCCTCCTCCTCCTACCCCTCCGCCTCCTCCTCTCCGTCTCTCCCTCCTGGTCACCGGCGCGGCCCAGCCGGCGACGCGCTGACGCCGCGCCCCACCCCCGCGGCCGCCGCCGCCCCTCCCGGGCCTCGGCCGCAGCGGCCTCGGGGTGCGTCAGGCGCAGGCCCCGCCCCTAGACCCGCCCACGTCCTCGAGGCCCCGCCCCCCGCAAGCCGGACGCTGCGCGTGCGGTGTCCCTGGCTCAGCCTCCGCTCCGCCCGCGGGAGCCCGCTGCGGCGGGTCGCGGCCACCGCTCCGCTCCGCACCTGCCCACCGGGAGGGCCTCCCGGCGCCTCCTCTGCCCGCCGCCCTTTTCCTTCTCTCGTCAGCACGTCCGTCTGCCCCTTCAGCTCTGTTGCACCTTCCCCCACCCCCTAGACCTGTAGGCTGGCCTTGGCGCCTTCTCTTTCCTCCTGGGCGGTCTTCGCTGCTCACTGGGTCAGCCTGGGCTTCCGCTAGCAGTTTTCCTGCCGGCCCCTTCTCTCCCCATCGCGGGTCCTCCGCCCGGCCTGCTGGGTCCCCAGGGCCCCAGCGCGTCCCCGGCTCCTTCCCCGCCACCTCCACCGGGGCCGTGGAGCCTGCACCTCCTGGCGCCTGCCTCGCCAGCGCATCCGACTTTCCCTCCCTCGGCCCCTCCTGGGACCCCCCAAAGGCTTTGGCTCACGCCTGCCTTTACCTACATTTGCGCGTCCTTTGGTTCTGACCACTCCACACACTTCGGATGCAGTTTGAGTGTTCGAGAACTGCGTGTCCGTGGTCCCACTTAGCTGAGGAGTCGCCAAGTAATTAAAAATCTCAAAGCAAAGCGGTAGCAGTGGGGACCACCTTTGACCTACATCGGTCCAGCTCTATTTCTTTGACACTTAAATATCAAGGGATGGAGGTTCCTATTGGGTCTTACAATTCACACATTTTGGATTTTTTTTTTTTCCCCTGCAACCTAACCTCGCTTTTGTGCTTTTATTTTTAGAAAATACGTAGTCAATAAAAGAGCATCCGGACCTTTTAGGTCTCTTGTTTTCTTAAGAGGTGAGGAATTGTATCTTTTCTGAGATTCTGAATTAAAGAATTTTGTATTTGGAATCAGGTTGTGGGTTAAAGGAGTCTAGAGTAGGCAAAACATTGCAAATGTAACTGGAAATCTGGTTACTTAATTTAAAAAAAAAAAAACAAAAAAAACCCCAGCAACTTGAAAGAGTTGGGCTATGGACATGAGTTAACATACCAAAATAAAGGAAACTGATTAGGCCTTTGGAGTTACATTCACAAGTTGCTTTAAATTATGTGAGTAGGCATTATTATCCTTCAATTGAAGTGTTAAAACTATCTTCCATTCTCAACAAAATCCAGGCTCTATGTGGATCTTTAAAGTTTAAAACCATTGTGAATTGAACAACAACATTACAGGCATTTGAAAGCCTAATAAACCATCTGCCCATCCACTCTAACACAAATTGGGAAAAAGAGAAGTGTAAACGCCAAAAGCTGAAAGCAAGGGTTTCTAACTACACACAAAACTAGTAAACCTTCGCCCACAAAGTAAGTACAGGAAAAACTCCAAAGGCTATGGTGCCCATTTCACTGATTTGGATCAGAATCGTGTCATTTTATCATTGAATGATCCAGTCCTTAGTATCATCTGGAGTCTAATCTTTGCATTTTACAGATGAAGAACTAACTCCCAGAGAGGGTAAATTGCTTGCTCGATATTACCCAGACTAATTGGAAACAAAGCCAGGATTGGAGCTCAGACCTCATCTCCCGTACCTGCCAACATCTGGCTTACTACTTACAGTTGTTCAGCATCAGAAGCCTTTGGCTTTGCAGTTTTGCCTACATGGTCCGAGTGATGTATGAAATTGAACTTGGCATTAACTAGGGAGGTATTGCTGTCAGAGGCCATTCTGTCTGTCCCACTGGCTTCAGGGATTCCTGTTGCATAAGCTCCATTTCACCCGGTCAGGGTTCATCTTCCTAATCCAGGCAATTTTGGCCAGGCCTCTGGAGCCATGTCCCAACCCAACACATTTATCCTAGGAGGTGCCAAGGGTTGTGCATGAATGTAAAAATTGTGAAGCTGTTATTACTATTATTGTGAACATTACTGGAAAGGAAAATATGAAACAAGGTAATAAATATTCTGCCATGAATAACCAAGGATTCAATGATAAAATCCAAATCTTAAACTAGATGTTATCCATGTAAATTAAGGGAAGACTTCTTAAATGGACAAAAAAGGAAGTGTAGAATCTGGATTGCTTGATAGGGAAAAGGTAAAGAAAATTGCTTGACAAAGGCACTGAGAAGAAAATGTGTAAGCTAAAAATGGGAAAGGGGGTCACGTGAATTAAAACAGGAGGTTTATTTTAGAACCAATAGAAAATCAAGCTGACATGATAGGGTAGAACCATTGGTACGGGGCTTGAATTTTAGCCTGAGAAATTTAAACTTAATAGGAGATTATTTAGGTTGGATTTGGCAGGGGATAGAAGGAAAGACAAGACAGGAGCCCATAACCTTGTTTGGTTCTGAAGTAGTAAGTCAGAATTAATAAGAAATGTTAGATGTAAATGCCACGCAGGGAAAAGATGATTTCGGTAAGTATATATAGGGATCAAAGAAGAGTAGGAAGTCCAAGATGACTTGAGACTGATAGCAAGACTCAATAACAGTATCCAGAGACCTGAGTATCTTACCCTTGGAGGATGATCAGCACTCAACGAAGTATAGACTATCAATTGCTAGAGAAGGAAACAAGAAATTTTCCCAAGGTATACTCTCCTATTCATCATACCCTCATTCCAGAGAACTTTAGTTTGCTACTCAAATTGAATTAGAAGGTAAGAAAGAAAGCTCTCACCCTGTCATGGGCCCTTGTGCTGGTGTTTTATGGTCGACCTATTTTTATTTCCGTTACAGCCCTACTGATGTAAAAGTGTTCAGTGGTGCAGTATATAAGGTTAGAGTTAGAAATAAACCAAGAGTGTTCGTTGAATACATACCACATGATGCTTAGCACTCTGCTAGGCCTGAAGGGCTGGAGAAGTATAAAAGGGCCTCTGCCTTCCAGAAGTTTATCATCTGGTTGGAGAAATCAGGTCCACCCACCTAACACCAAAGAGGATACATTCCACAGGCAGTAAAGTGTGCTGATGCAGAAATAGTGAGGAATAGGGTTGAATGGAATGGGACTGATATAATTTATATCAGTTTTTCATTCGCCTTTAATCCTTGCTCTAGATTGTGGAGGAGGAGCAGTATAATAAGAAGCTCTCATGGCGCACATATTCCACTTAGAGACAGAGAGGAACAAATAACTACACAACTACCAAGAAGTAATAACTGCTCCAAAGAAAATAAAACGTGAGGGGGTCAAAATGATTATCTGGAGAGTAGGTTAGACCCTTCTGAGGAGCATGGAAACAATGACTTGAATGAAAGAAATGGCCAGTCGTGCACTGATCTGGAGAAGAGCCGTTCAGGCAGAGAGTAAACTAGTACAGAGCCCTCTGAAGGGTCAAGCTTGGTGTGTTAGAGGTGGAAAAGGTGAGTGTTTCTGGAGTGTAAAGAGCCAGGAGGAAAGCAAAGGGTATGAAACAGGAGAGGTAAGGAAGGCCTCGTAGATAAGAAGGGATTTTTAGGTCAGGTTAAAGTGTGGACCTGTGGAAGATTAGTCAAGCTGACATTCTGGATTAGAGGAGGGAGTGATTAGGATCAGGAAGACCAGATGGAAGCCTATGTGATCATCTGGTCAGGGAGTGATACAAGGTAGAAGAGGTTAGTGGCCAAGTTAGCAGGGAAGACAAAAAAATGTCAAGAAGATCAAGTATTGGGTATTTCTGAGGGGTGGTAGGCGGTGTTGGTTGTGGAGAGTCCACAGTGTCAAATGCAGCAGAAAGGTCAAGTAGAATAACCAGTAAGTGAAAGCTACTAAAGCTAACAAGAAAATGTCAGGTGTGACCTCTAAGAGAAGAATTTCCATAGGGTAGGGTGATCAGAAGAAAGGAAATGGAGGCAGTGAACTTTGTATCACTACAACTCAAAATATACAAAGCATATGCACATTTTATTTACCCTCTAAGGCCGTTTATATTTGGGGTACTATTTAACTTTTAGAGCCCTGTAGACATTCTCAGCCAGGTCCAAATTTGTGTCTCTGTACTGAAGGGAAAAAAAGCTTATACCATAGAGAAGTATCTAATACGTTTTTCTAGGCCAAAAATCAGTCACATCGGTGACTCCCCGCTCGAAAAGCAATCAGAGAAAGTTCACTCTTACTCCTGAGATAGGGAAAGTCTCACAGTAGAAATACTAAGGTAGTACCATATCAGTTATGGTTCCATTCCTGCCACGTGTCAGGTCTAAGTCGTGTGGTCTGTGGATACTACCCTGCCTGCGCATATCACATAATCTTACTGAACTCCAGCGTTTCATTAGTTAGGAATAGAAATCTCTGAGAATGTAGGCCTACGGGCAGGGCATACAGGTTAGCACTCTGTAAAATGGAAACAAACATCCTTCTAACAGATCCTCATGAACAACTATGACTCCAAATGGTACTTTGCAAAGTCTTTCCAAAAAGACAGCTTGGTTGAACTAGATGTTCTTTTGTTAAACGAATTGCAAGGCAATGAATGCGTACCTTTCTTTTCCTGGAAACAGACTAATTTGGCAGTCAGAGTGGAAGGGGAGGCTGAAGTAGCCTCCATTTGTAACGATGCAGCTTGCCCATCTCAAGGAAAGCAAGCCTGGCTGGCTGAGTGGAACCCACACGCGCGTGTGCATGCCTTCTCCCAATCTTCTGATGTGGGCGGGTAAAGTGTGTTAATTTGTTAGGTGTTATTGCAAAATGGAATGCTATTAGCACTCTTTTTTTTGTTTGAAATTTACTTCGTTTTGGGGACCGCTGGGAGCAGTTACTCTCTTGGGATGGTTTGGAAAGCTTCATTAAATTCAATGAAGGAAAAAGAAGTGTAAATTATTCTTAAAATAATCATGAAATTTACTATGTTTTAATTGCTGGCCCAAATGCTTCTCAAGTCAATACTGACCAAGGATTCCTAGCCTTAATGAACAATTACCATATTGCTGAAATCAACACCATATTTAGCCTGAAAAGCCTTCTTGTTTTTGGTGCAAAGAGGCCAAAAACCTCAGTAGCCCACGAAGCATAAAATGTGCTCTGCTGATGAAACGATCTCTTTAAATTAGGGTTTAGCTATTGGAATAGCTACATATAATGCAAGGGAATTTGCTTTATCATTGTTACCGTCTGGCCTAGAGACAGAAACGTTTTATACTGTGGTTTATCCTGCAGCTTTTATCAAGGATAAATTCGTGTTTTTGTTTAAAAACAAAGAAAGCTTACATAATTTCTCCTCGTGATTAGCCCTTCCAGTAATTATCTATTGCTTGGAATCAGTGTCAGCCAACCAAGTTCAGATGGCAAAAAGAGTGTTTGATCTGCAGCGATGTGACTTAGAAGACTGTATGCATAGAAGGTACAGCTATGCACATACAGAGAACATAGTTTTCTAATTTGACTGCCAGTGATTTAATTAATGTTTGTCAAGCACTTTGAACATGAAAAGAACTATCTGAAAGCTGAGAGCTATTACTCATAATCATTTTTCCTATTTGTTGAACTAAAATTAACATACAAATGTGATACTCTTATGGTATCTTTGAGAGATATGCTCCTATTCTAACAAACCCATTGGACCACACTTTAAGAAAGTCTCATTAAAACTTCAAGGCCCTGGTTTCTGAAAGTAAAGCTTCAAGCTGTTTGGGTACCATCCATCAGTAGATTTTGAAGCATACAACAGTGACAGCTTGGGAAAGTGTGCACACCTGTTTATGGAGAAGATGTTAACAGGGGCAAATCTAAAATAAGAATGCATACCGCAACCTGATTTTCAAGAAGTTTTTGTGCATGCCTACACTTAAAATTTCCCGTGTTATCAACTTTTTTTCTTTCTAATTTTCTCTCCAAAGAATAACAACTGATGAACACGAAGCCTCAGTAACAACCTGAGAGGAAAAGAAATAATGAAAAGACCCTGTTTTAGGGCTCAAAGGAGAAGCACACAAGATGTTTTCCTTTATTGCTTTTTCTCCAAGTCAAGAGCAAAAGCAATGTCAAAAGAAAACTTAAGGAGAAAGTAAGGAGCCTGGACAGAGGCCCTGATTGAACGTGATTCCCCATAGATTTCGGCAGTACTGCATTCGTGCCTACAAGGTGGGACATTTGTGCAGGACTACAGGGCAGAATGAACTCACTCTTAGAATGGAAGGGGTGACTTGAAAAGACACTGACTTTCTCATATGACTTGGTTTCATTTCATTTACATTTCAGTCCCCTAACGAGAACTTCAGTATAGAATCTTCTTTCTGTTTTCACCATGCAATATCCGTACTTTAGTAGAGCAAGCCTGATAAGGCACTACTTCTACCTCAATCCTACTGAACTAATACATGAGCCTGGGAATCTGTCCTTTCAACAAGATGCCCCATGATTTTATATTTACTAATGTTTGGGAAAGACTTCTAGAAAAAGTATTACTTACCTTGTGCAGCCGATTCTTAGCACAGATCTTACTCTTAGTAATCAGCTGCAGCAGGGACAATGTTGCTTACAAAACATTATGTGGCTCCCTTGCATTTTGTTCTTTAGTTAAGTTCGGGCCTCATAACTAGTACTAACCAAGAGGTTTGAGGAGACATGAAGTTTGTAATTTCTAGCCAAGGATCTTTTTTAAAAATTTTTAAATATATTGAGTATTTTCAGAGAGAAAGAGAGAGAGAACATTGATTTGTTATTCCACTTATTTAAGCATTTCTTAGTTGATTCGTATATGTGCCCTGACAAGAATCAAACCAGCAACCTTGGGATGTGCTCTAACCAACTGAGCTTCCCGGCCAAGGTTCTTAAAAGCAATTTTTTCCCTGCCCCGGTAGCCCTAGAAACTTCATTTTCTAGATGATAGAACAATAAGAAGAAAGCACCCTCAGATTCTTGGGAGCTGGTTTGGAAGAGTAACTAGATCCTCAAGAGATTTCTTCTGAGCTAGAAGTAAGTATCAAACAGTTAAAGAGATGAGTGGTCCATGTAGTCTATCCTGAAGAATACAGCCCAGTTTAGATATCCCTCTTTCATAATCATAGAAACAGTTTTTAAACTTTGGACCTGACAAGTGAAGGAATAATGGAATGAATGGTGCACAATTTACTAAATAGATCATTGAATTACAAATGCATATACAAAAATCACAAATTATATGTTGTAATGGTAGGAACAAATGTTCTTTTCATAGTTCAGTTCTGGCTTTACTTTTCAAATCCTCTTTTAGATTAATTAGGGAAACCTGGAAAAATATCTTTGTCCTTGCCCTGCCTCCATCCTCTTCTTTTCTTTATCCTGGTCATACATCACTAGCAGTCCATCTTCAGGTCTCTTGGATGGATGGGGTTCCCATATCCAATGTCCGTCAGAAGTGGTTGATTGCTTATTCATATTTGCTGCTTCAAGTTCACTCCTTAAGTACATCAACTAAATTTCTATGACATTAGTCACTCATTTCTAACTCATTTCTGCATGGAGGTGTGCAATGCTGAAACAGAGATTCCCTCCTCTCTGTACTTTGGGTGCTGTCCTCACCCACCTGGGCCCAGCACCTGTGGGAAGGATGAATCAGAGGGTGTTGGTGGAGGGGATGAACGATAGAAGAAGTTTCATAAAGGCCGTGTAGTTTGCAGAAGGCACTGATCTACCTCTGAAGCATTCTCTCTGACAGCCAAAAGCAAGCTTTTGCTATTGCTCCATTTCAAAAATTACTGTTTGAGAGCTACATACTGACAGAAAGAAAGGGCAGGGAAAATCCTCCTTTCATGGCTTCCCAAGCACTGCAGAGACTCTTTTGTCAGTAGCTATGCCCTTACTTACCAGTCTTATAGCTGCCACAAATCTTTTTTTTAGAACAAAGGGGAAATAAACAAATGCAAGCTAGCTACAGTTTGCTTCTCTCATGAGTAGAGTACAGTTAATAACATTTTTTATACTTTAACACATCACCTTTTCCTTCATTCACAGACCAAATACAAAAAGAAAGTACTGTATTCTTTTTCCTGTTGTTTTGTCAATAGCCCCTGAACAGATCCACGTAACATTCCTGAAGTCCAGTAGAAGAACCCCATGAAATGGACTCATTGAAATCTTTTCCAGTTCTATTCGGTATGTATTTGCTATGCTGCTTTTGTTCCTATAGAAAAGAAGTTATGACTTAAGAAAACTTTACAAAAGGGAAGCTGATCTTGATGTTATCAAACTTCCCTCTTTTCTTTTAGCAGAATGTTTGAGAAAACGCCAATTGGTGTCACCTATCATAAAACCTTTCAGCATCTGATTGTATCTGAAAATTAATTCTCATGAAACTATCCGACCATCTTTAACAGATGATATATACTCCTCTCTGAATAGCTAGCGCCGACATTTGTCCCTGCATACTGAAATAGTAAGACTGAAGCAAATGTCTTAGCTACGATGATACCATAACTAATTGCTATATGTTTCCCCATTTTTAGAGAGGGGTGAGCTTTGGTATAAACTCAGACATACGTATTCTTTTGTGGTGAGTGTTAACCAGAATGCCATTTCTGTCCAGACTGTCACCAGGTGGTTTTATAATTAGAAGATTTACTCTGAAATGAAAGTCTGAAGTTGATGAGGCAGAACCAGCTATGTTTTAAAGAGAAATTCTTATTAGTACAAAATATTGGAGGACAAACAAAGTCAATTTTTACAGGCAGACTAACCAAATTTCTCACTGTTGTAGTAAACATTGCAGAAATCAAGGGGATGGGCTACATGTGCTGTACCCAAGCAGGAGAATGAAGTACTGTGGTCTAATTTATGTACAATAATTGTTCATACTAGCATTCTCATAATTTGGGTAGTGACTCATTTTGTTCTGTGTGACCTTTGTCCTCCAGGAGTGGCTGCTATTCAAAGTAGAAGCAATAAAAATAAAATAGGAGTTTACTAGGCTAACTTCAGGTTTTTCAAAATACCTGAACCTCAAGAGTAAAGCAAAGTCTTAAGTAATCTGGTACCTTTACAGCTTTAGAGTAGTTTTGAATATTTGGAAAGTATTTTTTTCCCCTAAAAGACATTAAGTAAAATATTTTTGGTGGCATATTATTTTAACATTTAAAAAGGTAAAGCACAGAAATCAAGTTAGTTAATCATAGGCTTTTCCTTCTTCATTTTGCATTCCTACCATTTGGGTTTCTTGCAGGTGTAGATGGGCATGTTAGAGGAGGGGAAATGTTTTAAAGAAATAGCTTAATAAAATAATTTACTGTCAGCACGTCACCACTAATAAGCAAAACTTTTGTAAATCATGAGACAGTAGACTACAGAAGATGGGATGAAAACCAATGCCAAAAGACACAATTTCCAAGGTGTTTTCAAAAATGATGAAAGGATCTAAATGTCAGTGTAAGAATACATATACACAGAAGAATGAACTTCTTTCAGGTGTTTCACATGATATTTTAAAACTATTTTTTTTTTTTGGAAATTCCCAACCATACCCCAAAGTAGAGAAATGTTATTACTACTAGTATAAGAGATACTCAGGGAGTTATCAACATGTTTGCTACACTTTTTTTAGATTTCATAATTTCTTTGATGTTGTTTTGATTGCGGGTATATTTTTAAAGAGAATCCTGATATCATATTATTCCACCCAACTACAACAGTGTACATCAAGCATGTCAAGCTCAAAGGTTAACATGGGCCAAATAAACAAGGCATGTGGCCCTCGGGCCTCGAGTTTGACATGTTTGATATACATTAAAAAAGTATTATCTTATATAATCATAATACAATAATCACATCTAAGTATGTTTAAATAGTCTACTCTCACACCCCTTAGTCATTGTGGGTTAGCAATATTGTTTTCTTGGTTGCTTTTTTCTTTATTTTACTCCTTTCTCCTCTTTAGGCTTCCCCTCAATTAGCAGAAGAAACCCTACACTTAGATTAGGTTATTTTTAACATATCTTTGGGACGCTGCCTATGCCTTTCTCTGGCATGGTATGTTTTTCAGAATCTTACACCATTTCTGAATTCTGCATTGCAATTGGCATGGTACAAGAAAATTACGTTTTGCTCAACTTCCAAAGTTTTGTAGAGTGTAAAAATACTCTGATTTATTTAAAAAATGAAATGAATCCATACTCTAGCTATGACAGCATTGAGTAATCTGATAGGTAATGTCTAAGATATTTTTCCTGAGATCCTTTGTTTTCAAACAAAGCCAATAAAAAATATGTAAAAATGAAAAGTAAATGACTGGAAGGAAAGCTTTAAATCCTAGGCTGAAAAAGGACAGGAATCTGACCCTCTGGAGGAAGTGAGTTCTATGGAGCAGAATATTGTGGGCATTCTCTTCAGAGCACTGAGATGAATCCGTTCTGTGTATTTTCCAACTTTGTATCACTCTACTCTGCTCAGAGTCTTAGTCTATGCCATATGCTTACTTCTTGGCAGAACCCCTTAAAACTAGAATTCCCACTAAGACCAAACACAATGAGGAAGAGGAAGTTTCCCAAAGAAAGGTCAGGTGTTGATACAGAAGAAGAAGAAGGCGAAGAAGAAGGAGAAGGAGAAGGACGAAAAGAGAAAAACAAAGAATGAAAGAATGAGGCCTGGTGGACAAATATAAGGGAGGCAAGGGTGAGAATATAGAACCCTTCCTTCCACTCATCAATGACCATCTGTCCTTCAGTTCTTATTGATGGGTCATTGAAAACCAGGCTTTCTCATTAACTCTGACTTTGTTCTCTTTTCTATATCAATGCCCTACTATTAAGAACTATTACTCTTACTTGATCCCCTTTCTCCATGTCCCCTTCATAAAAAAAAATCAGTGTTCCAAATACCAATAATATCAGGCTGGTGGAAGTGATAAGTCTGTTTACTTGATGTTATCCTGCTCTCTCTCTTTTTCTTTTTGGATGATAAGAATGGATTAAAATTTTCAGTCTAATTAAAACTCTTCATTTCCTTTTTGGTTCACACTTCTGTCATTCCCTCTGCCTGTTCTGCCAAAACTATACCCTTCCGTACACGCACATTGCACTCACTCACCCGTTTTGTCAGTGCCTAGTGTGGCACAAAGTAGACATACAATGGATATTGGAATTGGGTTGGTCTGTAGAAAATTTAGTACTGTACAAGTTTGCTACAGAATGAAAGACTTTGGAGACTCTTGGCCTAAAGGATATGGCATTTTCCATTTAGGGCCAGATGTTATAAGGAATGTTTAAGAGTGTAAAAGGAAGTGAAGCTGTTTATGAGTTATTTCTATTTCCAAGAGACAGAGTGTCTTCTATGGGATTAGCCCACTAAAAGATGGTTTCGGGCTCTTTACAAATAAGGAATTTTAGAGTGTGTGGGAGAATAGTTTGTTTAGGATCTACTTTCATGCAAGTTCTTCTTTCAAATGTTCTCAATTTTTCTCTTTGCCTTTATAGTCCCCATTTCCCAGGGAGGAAAATCCTGACTGCCCATTGGATTCTGGAGGCACAGAAGGTCAGAGAAGGTCATCCAGCAACAGCAGCCTCTTCCAGCTTCCATCCTGGGCTCCTGAGTCTTCCTGCCTCCTTCCTTCCAACTTCTCTCTCCTCCACCACTCCTGAGAAATGACTTCCCATCTTCTCTCACATGTCAAGCCCTGACTTAAGTCCAGTATGCCATTTATTTTTAAATATTTGTATTATTGAAAGTGTCTTTACTGCACACCATGACTTAGTCTGCTCAATAAAATAAAAGGTCAGAGAGACTGGAACCTAGTTCAGGAGGGAAAGGGGAATAATATGAGATGGCAGCAGAGCAGGTAGGCCTGATGGTCTGGGTAAAAAGTTTTTGAATTTTACACTAATAAGGAGCTCTGGTAGAAATCTATTTGGAGGGGGGAAAACTCACTCACCAGACTGTCCCTCGCCTTATTACCTTGTCTCCCTCAAAACCTGTGACATTGTACAGTTCATGAGAGCCTTGATCGTATTTATATGAATATAAAATGTTATGTTTGCAGACTATGTAGTAGGAAGAGATTTGATAGTTAAAATCTAAATAAGCACCCTTTGCTAAGGTAATAATAAAGATAGAAACCTGACCTATGAATACCACAGTCCCACATTATAATCACATACAAAAGCTTCAACCGAGGTTACCTTCACCCACTTCAATTGTCCCCTTCTAACTCCCAGACCTCCTCAGAGTGGCCTTGCTTCCAGTTTACCTGCCAGCAAGCCCAGAGCCGGCCTGCATTTTGTCCTACTGTCGTCAGAGCTAAGTGGGTCAACACCAGACATCAAGTTGCATACTTTGCCTACTCTCCCTCTCCATGTCTCTCTGGTTTTCTGGTCTGCCAGACGACCAGATGGGGGATAACGTTGGTCCCGTGTAGGCTGGGGCATGGGGGAAGGCACAGAGAAAAGCAGCAGCTTTCAGTTGTGTAATCAGTCCCATCCCCTGATTAATCTCTGAGTGAAAAGATGTATCTTTTAAAAAAAAAAAAAGGAACCTTAGTTGGTAGATAATTACATTCTATTTAAACCCAGCATAAAAGTCATTAGAGATAGTATTAATTTCCACAGCACCACAGCATCATGCTTTCCTAGCAGTCTAGCTTCGTCTCCTTTCCCTTGGCAAGTGATTTTTCTTCTCCCTCTACACCCCGTGTTCCTTGTGTGTAAGCCTCCTTCAGGGTTTCATTCCTGTTTTGTTTTGTTTTTTCTCATCACTGCCCACACATACACTCTGTTTCATAGATCTCCATTGGTTATCATACCCAGGGAAATCTATCTTCTAAATTTTTTTACTAGGTTCTCATTATCAGCATCCTAGTTCAGGATCTCATCATTCCTCTCCGGGACTGTCGCCAAGTCCTCCTCACCTGACTCCTTCCCATAAATCTGGTCTCTGTACAATCCCTTCTCCAGGGAGATTTTTTCAGCATGTAAATCTGTTCGTAGCATTGCTTTCTCTAAACCATTCCAGAGTCCCTGTAGTAAGCACAGGAGAAAATTTCAAATATACAGCATGACAAATGGTCTACCCCTGTCTCTGCCCTCCTCCAACCCCTAGCAAGAAGGTTCAGCCCCAGCCATAACAAAAATACTGTACTTCCTCCAATATGCCTCACTCTTTTATAATTCTGGGCCCGTGGCTCTGTAGTTCCTCATGTCAACCCTTCATTGTCTCCCAGGCGACACTAATACACTCCTCCAGAGGCAACACCAGGGTCCCCACCTCTGTGAAGGCTTCCATGATTTCACCACACTACAGTTTTCCACAGGGCTCTCACAGTAGCTAGTCAGTACTTCCGTATGCTATTTCTCCCTGCTGATATGCCATTTATCTGACTGGAGTGGAAGCTGCTCTGGTAAAGGCACTGTATAGTCTCTCCGTTTAGTATTCCTGGTAAGTAGCACAGACCTGGACTATTGTGGACATTATTACTTAATAAATTAGCGAATGAGAACAGGATGGAGAGAAACTGTTCTACACGTGTAAAAAAATCTATTAAGCCTGAGCATACAAAAGCAGAGATCTAGTTTAGACTTTCTTGTCTGCAAATCACAAAGATGCAACTTAAATTAGCTTAAAAGGAGGATTTATCTGAAAGACATTGGAATATCTCAGGTAATTGAAAAAAGAATTTGTCAACAGAATACTGGTAGTGAGAAAGTAAGTCTAGAAAGCAACGCAGCCTGTGGAATACCTAAAGCAGGGGTTGGTTTGCCAGCAGTATGTGTCTGTGTGCCTGTCTGTGTGCCTCTTCTGACCGTGCTGCAGGTCATGACTCTCTTCCTTCTCACCTTAAACTATTTTTCCAATTCACTGGTTCTTACCAGTAGCTGCACATTCGAATCACCCGGGGAGTCTTCAACAGATATTGACACCTGGGTCCCACCCCAGGCCAAGTTGATTAGAATTTCTGGAGGTTGGTGTCAAAGCATTTTTTATTTATTTCTTATTTTTAAGTATATATTTTTATTGGCCTCAGAGAGAAAGGGAGAGAGAGATAGAGACATCAATGATGACAGAGAATCATCGATCGGCTGCCTCCTGCACGCCCCACACTGGGGATGGAGGCCGCAACCTGGGCATGTGCCCTGACAGGGAATCAAACCGGGACTTCCTGGTCTACAGGTCGATGCTCAGACACTGAGCCACGCCGGCCGGGCGCCAAAGCCTTTTTTAAGGATTCCAGAGACGATCCTAATGTGCATCCAGAGTTGAAAACAAAGCAGCCAGGAGCTCCTGGGTTCCAGATCCCATTCCCACAGCCTCCTCCTCCCCAGGGCACAAACAGCCGCTGTCAGTTCCCATTCAAAAAACTCTCACAAAAGGAATCCTTTTGGCTTAGGCTGGGCGTAGTGCCTATTACTGGATTCATCCATAATGGCCAAGGGTGTGGGGTCACATTAAATACGGCAGTTCATGCTGACCCTTAGGTCGGAAAGTGTTTTTGAAGCAGTAATCATTCCGAAGACTGGAGAGGATGTTTCTCGAAGGAGGATGTTCACCTATAAAACAGTATCTAACACCTGTGTAATAAGATAATATTTACCACAGAATTAAAAATTTTTAGGGCAGTAAATATTTGCTTATTAGACGACTGAATGATAACACGTTGAATGACACGGGTTAACAGTATTGTGTACCTGGGGATTTAGATATAAATAATAACCGTTTCACATGAATAATATCATTAGTATTGCTATTACATAATCCTACTGTTTTGTTTTTTTCTAAGTCGTCTAGCAATGCCAATGTTACAAAGTTTTACTTATTTGTTTAGGATTGGTTTAGTTTAATCCTGTTTATACACAGAAACAAACAGGCCTAATTTTGCCATATGAGCCAAAGTGTCAAGTTTCAGGCCAAGGAGAAAAACAAAGGGTACACAGTGGGCACCGTGAGAATAAACTCTGAATCCCGGCATTCCAGCATGATGGAGGAGCTGGGGTTTAGAAGCATGGGAAGATATTTCCAGAAACGCTCAGGCAGGAAAGCGAAGGACAAGGACAAGCTACAGGGGAGGAATTTGCCAGCAGGTAGGTCTGCACTTGGGCAGAGAAGGTGCCACATTCCTGGGCTGATATTAGAAAAAGCCCGAGGTGTCTAGACACTCCCGTATGCCCCTGAAAACCTCTCTGGGGACTGGAGAACTCAGAAATGTCTGGAAGAGAGACAACAGTATGAAATCCCTGGCCAGTCTCTTCAATAGATCATTTTATATTCAAGAATTTAGATATAAGTGCTATGGGAACTGTTAACAGTGGTTGCCTCTGGAAAATAGAATTGAGGGAATCTTTCACTTTCTGCTTTATTTATCTCTGTTTTTTATTGGTTGGTGTATAACATCTTTAAACCAATAAAAAGGTAAATGAAAGCTTTTTAAAAATAAAAACATACATTATAATAGGAATGGCAGAGCATAAAGTTTTTACACTTCTTAGAAGTTAGAGCAACAATCCTGTTTTTTTATTTTTTTAAATATATTTTTATTGATTTCAGAGAGGAAGGGAGAGGGAGAGAGAAACATCAATGATGAGAGAGACTCACTGACTGGCTGCCTCCTGCACGCCCCCTACTGGGGATCGAGCCTGCAACCCAGGCATGTGCCCTTGACTGGGATCTAAAGGGGACCTTTCAGCCTGCAGGCCAATGCTCTATCCACTGAGCCAAACCAGCTAGGGCAACAATCCTTTTTTTTAAAAAAATATGTTTTTTAACCGAAACCGGTTTGGCTCAGTGGATAGAGAGTCGGCCTGCGGACTGGGGGGGGTCCCAGGTTTGATTCCGGTCAGGGGCATGTACCTGGGTTGTGGGCACATCCCCGGTGGGAGATGTGCGGGAGGCAGCTGATCGATGTTTCTCTCTCATCGATGTTTCTGACTCTCTATCTCTCTCCCTTCCTCTCTGTAAAAAATCAATAAAATATATTTTTTAAAAAAATATGTTTTTTAAAATATGTAGTTGTTACCTTGCACATTGGTTTTGTACGGGTAGGAAAAATCCCTTCAGGAAAGGGATGGCAAAGAGAACTTGCACTGGATATGTTTTTGATTTGTCTGTAGGAGGAGAGCCTATGAGACAAGAGAGTGGGGGTTGTGAATGAGGAGGGGAGAGAGACGTGCAAGCGTGAAATCCTAGCTTGTATACTTTTGTTTTTCCAAAAGCCGGTGGAGTGGCCCTTGTTACCTTCAGCCTCCTAGCCCTGAAAAGTAAAAGCTGTTTAGGTATTTCATGCCATTTACAGGGAACACTGACTTTCAGCCCCAGTGCTGCGCTGTGCTCCCTGGGGATACAAACAGAACTTTCTCAGTGAAGGGCTGGCACCTTAGCAATTCATTCCTGCCTCCTCTCCCATGACTCTCCTGGACCCGGGCATGGGGTAAGATAGGCTTATTATGTGTGCCATGATGCAGGAGATCTACTGTGGGAATTTAAATTCTACTGTGTATTTTTAAAATGATTATAAAAAGGCATTCAGGTACAGCAGGCCTCTTGCTTCTTTTATAAAGGTTTAAGCAAATAAGCAAACAAACGGCAGGGCTGTTGTTATTTAATCTGAGTCCCCAAGGCCCAATACTTCCTCTGAATACATACATATGAACTCCTTGGCTGCAGTGGGAGTCATGACTCACCGCTGAGGGCAGAACTCGGCCCTTTGAATTCCTGCAACGGGGCCTTTCAGAACGAAAGAAAGGACATGCATAAAGGGAAAATCTTGAATTTTATTCAAGGCTGAGTTATTGAGATCTATAATTCTTCACATCTGCTCATTCACCCAGCCCAAGAACGCACTTCTAGCCCACCTCCACCGAAGTGGAAACCATATTGCTGGAAGTTCCACGTCTGAAGAAGCAGATGATTTAGCAAACACCTTCCCACAGATATTTTTAAGACACTTGCCTCTTTCTTGATGAGTAAAGTTTTCTTTCCAACTGCTCTCTCCCTTGTCAGAGTGCCAGTCCCACTTCCAGTATTGTTCTGCTTAGTTGCTGGGAGGCAGATGCAAGGCAGGGGAAACACAGTCCTGGGAGAGGAAGGAGGGGTCAGGGGGCCAAGGAAAGCGTGGGGAACCTGGCTGGGGGAGGAGACAGGCTGAGAAAACCTAGAGGAAAATGGTGAGCAGGAGATAAAATAAGAGCATTCAGGAGAAGGTATTAGAGAGATAAGGAGTTCAAGGGAGAAACAGGAATACAGAAAGACAAGCATGAAAGCATCTGGCGATGACCAGAATGAAATACTAGAAAAGAAAATCGTCTCGTTTTATTTTAGAATAAGGTGTTATAAGATGTGTTTTGCCCCCAACTTTCTCTTGATCATTTTTTAGGTACTCTTACTTGGCAATATTACTAAGTGTCAACAAATATAGATGTCAGCTTTGTTTCTTCTGGAGAGCAAAATAGTTTATTGACCATGTGTGTTCTAATAATATAATGGAGATAGGTTAATTAGAGGAAGGAATTGTTAAAAATTAATTTTCATTTGCACAAAAGTACTTTATACTAATTATAACTACCCAGTTAAAAAATTATTGAGGTAACATTGGTTTATAGCATTATATAAGTTTCAGATTTGCAAGATTATAATTCAACATCTGTGTATACATCGTGCTTACCACTGCAAGTCTAGTTTCCGTCCATCATGATATAATTGATCCCCTTTATCCATTTGCCCTCCATACATATACCACCTTCCCCTCTGGAAACAACTGATCTGTTGTCTGCCTCTTATGAGTTTGTTCATTTGTTTTTGCTTTGTTTTTATATTCCACAGAGTGAAATCATACATTTTTTGTCTCTTTCAATCTGACTTATTTCACTTAGCATGATGCCCTTAGGGTCCATCCATGTTGTCACAAATGGCAGGATTTCACCTTTTTATGGCTGAATAGTATTCCACTGTATATATTTCCACATCTTCATTATCTATTCACCTGTTGATGAACATTTAGATAGTGCCCATATCTTGGTTATTATAAATAATGCTGCAATAAACATAGGTGTGCATATGTCTTTTCAAATTAGTGTTTTTGTATTCTCCAGATAAAGACACAGAAGTGGAATAGCTAGGCAATATGGTAGTTGCACTCTTAATTTGCTGAGGAATCTCCAGATTGTTTTTCATAGTAGCTGTACTACTTTACATTCCCACCAACAGTGTATCAGGGTTCCCTTTTCTTTGCAGTCTCTGACAATTATTATTTTACTAGAGTCCCAGTGCATGCATTCATGCACTGGTGGGGTCCCTTGGCCTGGCCTGCAGGGATCAGGCCGAAACCGGCAGTCTGACATCCCCTGAGGGATCCTGGATTGCAAGAGGGTGCAGGCCATATAAGATATTCGGTTCATCTCTTCCCATCCTCTCCCCTGCTCACTTCCCTCTGAGATTCATCAGTCTGTTCCATGTTTCCATGCCTGTGTGTTGAACGTCTACCCCCTGTTGGTCAGTGCATGCCATAGCTACTGGTTGAATGGTCGAACAGTCACTTAGGCTTTTATATATATACTAGAGGCCTGATGCACAAAATTCATGCAAAGGGCTCAGCCCTCGCAGCCGCTGCTACGGCTTGCTTCAGGCCTTGCAGCTGTGGTGGCTTACCTTAGCCCTCACAGCCCCAGCTTCGTCTGGAAGGTCATCCAGAAGGATGTCCGGAAGTTTCATTTGGCTGTCCAGTCTGATTAGCATATTACGCTTTTATTATTATAGATATAGATAATCAAGAAAAAGTACTAAGGTTCATGTATTAAATTTTCAAGATTTTAATATTCAAATTTAGCAAAAATAGGCATGCTTCTTCAAAATAACCCTATCAAATTACAGTTTATATATCATTCATCTACTACTATCTATTCTTTGTTCAAAGTATTAGAAATATGCAGTAGAAAATGACATTGAGAAGTTTATGATTCGGTGAGAGGAGGAAGATCAATCAATGATTGCATCACACTTGGCAAATGCTAAGACCTGTGTGAGCACAGGTCAGAGGGGAATTGAGCCTGGAGTAGCTTCCTGGTGGAGATGATGCTTGAGGTGGACATATAAGGACGATGAAAGTTGATGTTACAAGGAAGGAAGGAAGGAAAGCTAGGGAAAAGGAGATGATGAGAAATGGTATTCTAAGAAGGAAGTGACTGGGGAGCATGAAAGGGAAGACTGCAGGAGATAAAGGTGGGAGGTACACAGGACAAGATGAAGAAAGACTTTTGTACTATTAAGGAGAAAACCACAGGCCCAAAGTGGCATCACTTGTGCTAAAGCCCATAATACCAAACCTAGATCGAATACCTGATCTAACTGCTGTTTCAACCTTTCTTAGAAATGTAACCTTAATCAACCAGTTCTGAATTTTCTGTTCAAGCATCAGTAGGTAATCTCTCACAATAAATTCAATAAAAAATTTAAAAACACACCTTGTCTTCTCCCACAAAAGAAGATACATATCTTGTTCTAAAAATAATCCTTTCTTTTCTTTTGTTAAAAGTTCCCCTGCCCCACCCTTCTTCCTCTAAAAACCTTTCATTTTGGACAATCCCTGAGTGCCCTTCTAGTTGCCAGATGGGAAGCTAACTGATTTATGAATCACTTAATAAAGCCAATTAGATCTTCAAATTTTCTCAGTTGAATTTTGTTTTCCAACAGTCCTAAGCAAGCATCTTTGGGCTTGGTCCTGAATGGTAGAGGAAACTGCTGAAACAGTAGACATCTGATTATCTTACCACGTATATGTTTTCGAAAGTTCACCAGAAGCACAATGCACTGGGCAGGACTAAACCAAAGGCAAGGAATCCAGTTAGGAGACAGTTGCCATGATTTAGGAAGGTGGTGGTTTGCCTAGAGAGTAACTGTGGATAAGAAGACAGAAACAGAGTTGAAAAAATGTAAGAGAACTGACTAAACTCAGTGACCGGTTGAATGTTATGGATGAGAAGAAATGGAAAGTCAAAGATGACGTGGATTGAATGTTATGGATCGAAAAGAATGGAAAGTCAAGGCCAGTGAACCCAAAAGAGACTAGATGAAGAATAACAGCCAGATGTTGGAAGCCCTGGGAGACAAGATGGAAGGACTGAGTGGAGAGGGAAGAGATGCTGAAGAAGCCTGGGAGGTGAACAGAGAGCTGGGAGAGAAAATAGAGGACGGAGCCATCACGCAAGGGAGGAGTGTTCAGGAGGCGGTGATGGCGAATAGTGGTTCATGCCTCAGAGAGTAAGAGAATGACTGAAAATCACCCGGTGGCTTGGTTGCAAAGTGGAGTACAGGAATGTAGGCTATTCTTTCAAACAGCTTCACCTGTGCAAGAGGTGTGACTACTGCTGTGACGATGCAAGAGACTGAGCATGTTCATATGGAAAGAGGAAGCTGAAGGGGTGAGACTATAGATTCAGGTAATGGAAAGAATGATGGATGGAACAAAGCTCCTGAGAATAGAGGAGAGGGTGATATGTGTTTCTCCAAGGCCCTGGTCAAGTCACGTTGTACTCTATGTGAATTTAGCCAACTGGAGCACAACCCCGGGAGGCTCCATTTACATCGAATACAACACGAATGGTGCCTCCAGAGTTGTGCATGGCTGGCAATCCTAAAAAGGCAAAGCATGAATGGAGGGATTACCCACTTCACCTTGCACACCTATCTGAGCGACAGACTAACTAGAGTGAAGCAAGCTATACTGAAATCAAGGTTAACTATTATGTAGTCAGATGTTAGTTAAACAAGTACAATTGACAGAGGAGTATAGCTAAGTATTGCTTTCCCAACCCAATTCTCTTCATACACCACTCAGCCTACATATTTATTGAGCATTCTGATGCCTCGCTCAGTGTGATGCTAGGCTGTGAGCCTGCAGAAGTATGCTAAACAGTCAGGAGCCTCAATCTGATTATAATACGGTTTGAGAGACAAGTCGTATCTACTCACTAGAAACTGTTAGGAGACACTGTTAACTAAAACTGTTTGGGAGACACAAACACTAAAGGTTAAAAGACTGTCATTAATTGAGAGAAAAGGAAATTTAAGATCAGCTTGTTTAGTGGTTTTCAAACTGTGCTTCCTGGAACCCTGGGGCTTCAGGGAGATGCCTCAGGAGTTCCACAAAGAATGATGTATTCTGCTGCCAAACACTGAGGATCTCAATTGCTACAGGAAGCTAACCACAGCAATGTTTGCAATAACAAAAAATTAGAAACAGCCTAAGTATCTTTTAATAGCGGTCTGTTTAAATAAATTACAGTTCCTTCATATAATGGAATACTAAGTAGTTGTTTTTAAAGGAAAAATAAATCTGTATGTATTGTTAGAGAAAGATCTTCAAGAACTATTATGTGTGTGGCTTGTATGTACATTAAATGTTATTTTTGGAAAGACACAACGTATTGAGAATTGTATCTCTTGGTAGTGAGACTGGGAGCGAATTAGGGGGAAAATGAAAAATTATTGTTTTAGGCCAACTTCCTCGTTTTATTAATAGAAACAGGTTTAGGAATATTATGGCTTACCCTAGGCTGTACAGGTAATATTAGACAAAAACCTAAAACACAAACCCAAACTTTTGATCTTTTGTTTGCTTCTCTTCATACCTCAGGATGAGATTGCTGTGGACAGGAAGGGTTAGAAGAAGTAATCAGTCTTTCTCATCTCGATATCAAACACCTGGAATGCTGTGGGTACGAACAGGCTATAAAAATGGATCCCCGAAGAGACCTCTTTGATGATTGCTTGATCGCTGGAAGCTTGCCTTCGTTGATGGCTCCCAGTCTGGGTACAATCCCCCTCCCCGCTCTGCTCTGCACCAGAAGGCAGAAGAAGGGCCCAGCCTCCAATCCAGCCACGCGGGGCGCAAGGATCTCTGACTGTGATGCTGCCCCGAAACGGAAACTCTGTTCCTGACCGGACTTGCCAGCCAGAGACGGTGCCGCTGCTGCTGGGAGAGGAGAGCCACATCTTGGGATCCCGTTAAGCCTGTACCCACAGCACCAGGAATTTGTGTGAGTAATCAAGTGCTGTGTGATCTGCAACTGCATAATTTTATGTGCATAATTCCTCCAGCAGTCTCTATAAAATTACTCACATGTTTTAATTGTAAGGTCAGATATTAAGGCCTGTCCTGGGCCCTGCTTGCTTAGAGGAGTCTCTTCGCTAGCAGCTACTTAAAATGTCTGAACACCTGCATGGTTATCCGAAGGGACGCCTCGGAGAATACCGCTCCTTTCTCACATCGATTGGTTGCCTCCCACATGGGCCCTGATCAGGGATTGAGCCTGCAACCTAGGTACATGCCCTTCGCTGGGTTCAAACCTGGGACCCCTCAGTCGCAGGCCGACGCTCTACCCATTGAGCCAGACCAGACAGGGTGTATTTTAGTTCTTGAAGGACAGTGTCTGCCCCCACTCAGGCAGTGGGCTGCCGTTGGAACGCACACTTAGTAAGCATTGGTTAAATTGAAATGCCTGTTGAATGTATAGATTTCCTGGGGGACAATGGCTCCAGGCCCAAGCAGGAGTTACCTCAGCTGGGACTTTACTCTGATTCCCACGCAATGTAGGAACTGTGGGTATTTTTCAGGACTCTTCCATGCCTTGGTTTCCACATTTGTAAATAGGGATATTACCTGAGATGCTCACCTGGCTGTGAATGACATAAAGGCTCTAAAGAGTCTACAGTTATCATTTTAGGTGGAGGGAGCATATTTTGGAGGGGAAAGAAGCCAAGCTCTGTCCTTCACTAGCATGTGCCTTTAGGCAAATTGTGTGATTTAACCTTTACGACTATTGGTATCTTTGTCTGTTAAATTAGAATAATAACACCTAACTCCTGGGGTTATTCTCAAGAATAAATGAGATAATGAATGTAAAGTGCTTAGCTCATTGTTTGATACGTGAAGCATGCAAATAAGGTTAGCTGTTACTGTTTTATGGGTGTTACATTTTAACATATAAAGTTATTTGGTGTCTGCTCGGGTCACTTCAGCACTTTCTCATTTTAGTGTCATTAATATCATTTCAGATTCTCTTTTGAACATCAAGCAAACCGAGAAATCCATTTTATGTCAGCAAATCAAGCTGTCACATGTATACAATTTTTAAAATTAAGCAACTTCCATGTTCAAGGCTCCTGGATAGGCACTGAAGATATGGGAATGAGAATGACACAGTTTTGCCTCAGGGTGCTTTGATTCCCGTGGGCTCTCCTGTTGCTCTCAAACACAAGCGCCAGTCACTGTAGACGTGGGGGGAAATGTAGGCGGTGGCAGCAGTAATTGATTTCCAGGCTGCATAGGTGGACTGAATGATATCATTCATATGTTCTCCAACTTTGTGGTTCCAGGATCTGTTTATATTCTAAATATTAATGAGGATCCTAGTAAGTCTTTAAAAATGTGGGTTATCATTGGGAAAACTGGACAGTCACATACAAAAGAATGAAACTGGGCTCCTGCCTTATGCTACACACAAAAATCAACCCAACATGGGTTAAAGGATTAACTTTAAGAGCTAAAACCATAAAACTCCTAGAAGAAAACATAGGGGTAAGCTCCTTGTCATCAGTCTTGGCACTGACCTTGCTAATTTGACACCGAAAGAAAAGGCAACAGAAGCAAAAATAAACAGGTGAAGTGAGACTTCATCAAATTAAGAAGCTTCTGCACAGTTAAAGAAACCATCAACCTATGGAATGTGAGAAAATATTTGCAAATCATATGTCTGATAAGGGGTTAATATGCAAAGTATATATAGAACTCATACAATTCAATATCAATCAATCAATCAATCAATCAATCAATCAATAAACAAGGAATCTGATTTAAAATGTACAGAGGAACTGAACATTTTTCCAGGGAAGACATACAGATGGCCAGCAAGCACAAGAAAGCTCCACATCACTTGCCATCAGGGAACTGCAGTCAAAAACCACAATGAGATTATCACCGCACACCTGCTGGAATGGCTGTCCTCCAAGGACAAGAGGTAACAGTGCTGGCGAGGCTCTGGAGAGAAGGAAACCCTCTGCACTCGTGGTGGGAATGTCAGTTGGTCAGCCATTGTGGGAAGCAGTGTGGCATTTTTGAAAAAACTTAAAAATAGAACTACCATATGATCCAGTAATCCCACTTCTGGGTATATATCCAAAAGTTACAAAAACAGGATATTGAGGAGACAGCGCACTCCTGTTACATCATTATTCCCAATAGCCGAGATATGGAAACAACCCTGTGTCCATTAATGAATGGATAAAGAAGATGTAATATATATGTGTATGTTTACAGGTATACACACATATATAATAGAATATTATATATGAGAAAGAAGAAAATCCTGCCATTTGAAACAACATGAGAGGACCTTGAGGGTATTATGTGAAGTGAAATAATTCAGACAGAGAAAGACAAATACTGCATAAAATTAATTATATATGGAATCTAAATAAAAAGTCAAATTCACAGAAACAGAATGTAGAAATGTGGTGGCCAGGATCTAAGGGGTGGGAGAAATAGAGATTGGTAAAAGGGTACAAACTTTCAGCTATAAGATGAATGGCATCTGAGGATCTAATGTATAACAGGGTGTCTATAGTAGGTAGTACTATAACTGAAATATGCTGAAAGTAAAACTTGAATATTTTCACCAAAAAAAGAGAGAAAAATGTATGAAGTGATGGATGTGCTAATTAGATGAAAGTAATCCTTTCACAATGTGTACATATACCAAATCAGCATGATACACACAATTTCATCAATTATACTCAATAAAACTGAAAAAATAAAATGAAATAAAATATGTATTATAGCTATTGTTGTTAACTATATTAGAGAGACATTTAAATATTTATTTTTAACATAATATTTAGATATCAATATGTTAAATAATATATTAATAAAATCTTTTAAACATTTTATTTTACTAAAACAAAAATAAAGCAATTACATATTAACATAAATAACATTCTTCTGAAAAATAATTATGGTTGTGGTATAGAATAGATGATAACATTGAGTTTTGACCTACCTTTGGAAAAGGAGAAAGTTAAAAGCTATTCCATGCTGATGAATAGATTCAAAGGATGCCTATCCATGACCTGTGATTCAGTCAGACCTATACCAAGCCACACTTTTTTGTGGCTTAGACTTTGAGACCACCAGTGTTATCTCAATCTTGCTCTGCCCTATTGTTTTTTGTCCTTGAGAACTGCCTGTCCAAGGCTGTTCCTCAGAGAGGAAGGTTGTATGTTGCGCAATGGGAGAGGACTGCCTGGAAACTGACGTTTGGGCTTTCCAGCCAGATGTTGGACAGACATTATTAGGAGCGATAAATGTAGACAGATAGGGCATAGCCTCCACACCATGCAGGAAGAGGACAGGGAATTAACTTCCTAAACTCCCACTTTTGTTAAAAGCAGCTCAACAAACAAATCCAAACATAATATGTTCACCTTTGTTTGTTGTAGGTTAGTCTTACCTAACCCCATACAGGGTGAGCTTCCAGAGTCTGAGCGTGGTTCTTATCATTCTGCTCTTTCTTTTTCTCTTGACTATATATTTAGCTCAATGTTGAACACTTAGCAAATGAAATGTATCCAAAGTTAAAGCCATGCCTCCTTTCTGAAATCTGTTTTCTATATCGCCCAATGTCTAGGTATAGTATGACCATTTCCCCAGCCATCGAAGATAGAAAATGCAGTCATCTTGAATCCCGCCCCGCCCTCCACCCTTTTATGGCCTGTTCTGGTTTTACAGAAAGTCTCAACTCAGCCAGCTAGAAACATGCAATGATTTCACAGTTCCTCCAGTCACTGTTTTCAACAGTGTTCTGTCAAATTTCCCTTCTCGATCCCTTAAAACATCTTTAGCACTTCACACAGCTTTCAGTTCCTTTCTCTAGCACAGAATAAACTTGCTTTCAATTATTATTTAAAAGTCCAGGTTAAAGAAAAAAATCAAACCTTTACTTTCTTTCCAATCTAAACCATGTCACTCTATCCCACAGATCAGGTTTGCGCCAGGTCTACAGTGACCTGAACTGGGAGGCCCACCCCCAGGTCAGAGCTCCGTGGCATGTTAAACTTTCAGTGACCCAGGGATTGCTGTGTGTTCCCTCTTCTTCCTTGTCCTGCTCTTGTCCCATCATTGTATACTTGGTGTCTAGGGGGCCAATAACTTGTTATTTAATGTACAGGTTCCTGGATCAAAATGAACATCCTCCAGACCTAATATAGACAGTATCACAAAATCCTGAACTTTGGGCCTATCCCATGAATAAATATGAATTTTGGATTGTCCCTTTTGGGGACAGGTAAATATATGGTGCAGAAAGGAGGAAATGGTTTCATGAGAACAAGAGGGCAGATGGTGATAGACTGCATTCTTCTCCACAATATTTGCTGCTACCCCCTAAGGGGAGCTACACATCCCTGTCCCATTGGCATCAGGCTCGCCCATGTGGCTGACTTTGGTCAATAAAATGAGGGCAAAGTGGTATGTGCCACTTCGGAGCAGAAGCTTTAAGGGAATTTTTTTCCTGCCATGAGACCCATAGCTGAGATCCATAGTGTCTAAAACAGGGGTTGTTTCTTCAGCCTGCACCCCCGAGTGCAAGGAACTTACCGCAGAGTCCCAGCAGACCTCAGCAGGCATATGTGAGCCCCGAGTAGACTTCATTGCCGTAAGCCAAGACATGGGTATTGTTACCACAGCACAACCTAGCCTAAGCTTGCTAGCCTTAATCTGCTTGTTAAATCCTTAAATTATTTCACATTCTTTGTGTTTCCTCTCCTTCTCAGCTTTTACTTATCCAAGGCCACTTGGTTGGAGCAGGTTGGACTTCGCTTGTAATCCTGACTCTACCATTTTTTATCTGTGAGACCTTGCGCAAGTTGTTTGACCTCTCCTCTCATCAGTTAATCTTAAAAATGAAGCAAATGCTACTAAGATATTGTTATGATGTGAGAATTTCATATCTCAACCATGCCTGGCATAACATAAGCACTTGATAACAATTTTCTGCCCAACTTTATTCCTTACTAGAGAGGAAGGTAGGGTTAATCAGTTGCTCACTTTTTTGTTGTTGTTCTAAGAATTTCCCAGTAACACTTCTAGCTTCTATTTCTTACTTCAAAGATGTAAGTAATGTGACACTGTCCTAAATGTAGTCTAACAAGTAGGAGACTTAACTTATGTTATTTTCCTCTTCCACCTCTGAAGTCCTCTATGAAATTTGCAATTTCATAATCTACTTTCTATTCATGCCTCATCCTCATTCCCATATGCTATACTCTAAATTCTGTGAGAGCCACATCGACATTATACTCTAGAGCTGTCTAGAACCTAGGACACTGTCTTGTATGACAGTTAATAGAATCAATAAATATTTACCCTTTGTGTAAATAAAAATGATGAAACTATTTTTAAGGCGATTTGAACACAGGGTGTGGTGTTTTTTTTTTTTCTTCTATGAATAAGTGTCCCATTGGTCTGTGAAAATAGGAACTTTCTGTCCCAATCTTCCCAAGACAGGCCTTCTTGGAAGCGGACTGACAAATTCCTGAAGTGAGGCATACAGAGCCAAAGCTCTCGTTTAAAATAGTTTCTCAGGGTTAGAAAATATCATTTGAAAACTTAAAAGCTGAAGGCCCTGTATTCTAAAAATAAATGTAAAACAAAAAAATGAATTGTACTGTTGTCTCTGTTTTTGAGCAAAACACAAGTTCCTTGCTGACTTCTGTTTGTTTGTTTTCTCTGGGAACCAAGTCGCTGCACTACACCCAACCATGTATCATTTCACGACAATGACTCAGAAAGCAGTGCAGATGTCATGGCTTACCTAGTCCCTAAAAAATGCCGACCATGCAGGAAATGAAATAAGGTTCCTGGGCTCAGCAGAAATGGGGTGAGGATAAAGAGCTGCTTTGAATCTGTGGGCTTTCCCGGACTACTCTGGAAACATCTCATGCAAATCCAAACAGTATGTGGGTCACAGATAGTTTTTTGACCAGTAATTTCTGAATATCCTTTTAGCCTTCTAGGACATGTAGAGGCAATGGGCCTATTTGCAAAAGAAAACAATTTGAATAATTTAGATCGTTTGATACCTTTCTACCAATGAGGATCTTTTTTTCTTTTTCATAACAGTCTGCCATTCTAGGAACCCTTTCCAAGGCCAAATATTTTATTATGCTGAACAATAAATAAAACTTAGTCACTGAGTGCTTTCACCAACAGCTTAAATATGCATGATCTGTTGTTTCTGAATATGTCTTTTTTGTATATATCTATATAAATTTAGTTCAGCTTTTAACCAAGAAATAGCTTGCTAGAAATATGAATTGTATCATTGTATTTGACAAAACATTTAGTCTGTAACTCTTATTACTTTGGAAGCCTGTCAGATGCTATTTAGAAACTTTCTCTTTAGTCTTGGTTATAATAAACCAAAAGTACCTAGAATTCTATGGGACACGGACTGGCAGGAAATGTTGAGTGCACCATCTTGGGGGGAAAGCAGAGACTTTTACAAGAAGACTTCAGTATGCAAATAGAGAAAGATTTAAGAATATGCAAACAGAAAAAAAATTGAATAATGAAGAATTTACAAAGAATAGAAACAAATCAAGATGTAAAGCAAATTGTTTCATACTCTGACATCTTGGCTTCGTATACGATTCTGACAATGGGGCTATTAACTTTCTGCCATGACAGAGAAGTTTTTTGGGGGGAAATCCCAAAGATGGCCACAGCCTAAAAATGCACAGCTTAGAGGGGAGTTTCCAATGGACTTGATCTTAGGCCAAGGCCCAGATCAATTATTCTAAGTTCCCCCCACAGTATAACTAAAAGCTTGCATCAGCATTTATGCATAGAAAACAAGAGTTCGTACTAACAGTCCTCAGGAGGGAGAAACAAACTCTGAAGCAGTGAGCTTAGCATACATTCAAGAACCTCAACTAACATACTGTGAAAGATGATCAGCCCTGACTGAATTTGAGTCTAAATGTTATAGCTGGCTCAGGGTTGGCCCTGGTGAAAAGCAGCACCAACAAATGACTCTAGATTGCTTGCCATACAGTGCAGTTTTGTTTCTTTTCCTAATTTGTGGGGAAGGCAAAGAACCATCTCTAGGCATTGGGCATATAAGCAATAGACATACAAATCGTGGGGGGGGGGGGGGGACAAAAAGAAAAAAGAAATGCTTTCAGAGTACACATCATGGTATTTTGATATTCAGTACTTTAATGACATTTCATTTCCCAACATCACACTCCAAATAGCGTGTAAAAACGTTTTAACCAGCAACAAGATAGAGACAAGGGAGCAAGAATGCAGTTTGGAGTCTGGTGGGGTTGAGTGTAAGCACTGCTTCTGGGCTTGGGCAAGTCATTGAACCTGAATCTCAGTTTCCTTACCTTCAAAATAAAAGTAAATAAAAATACTTTTCTCTTTCATTTTCTGTGAGATTAAATGATCTGGGTTAGAACACCAGACTTCATTTCTTGAATCTGCCATATTCTTTTGGACTCAGCTATATTCTTTATGGACTCTACCGCATTCTTTTTGGCAATCCCAGTGCTTGGCAAAGAGTAAACATTTAATAAGTGTTTACTGAATGAATGAATGCCCTATTGAAGCACTGGCAAGTACATGCCTGACTCAATACATGTAAGTGCTCAATAAACGTTACTTTTCTAGAGGTGAAGTAGCAAGGGATTACCTGCAAAGTTCAGCCAAATATATTATTAACAACTCCCTCTCTCCACACTAGGACTTGAAGTTTGGCCTAGATAAGAATAAGGTAGGAAACATTGCCAAATCTAGGAATTATCATTTGCTTTCAAAAAGAGAGAAATAGAGAGGACTAGTAGGGCAAAACCAATCTCATCATCACACAATATTTTTCATGGGGGAAATATCATTTTTCTTCACTGGATACTGCAGTTTAGCCATGGGGATATAATTGAATTCTTTGGTAATTATTTATTCCTTTACACAAATGCCTAATCTTTTGGAGAATTTGTTCAAGGTAAACTTAACTCAAAACATTCTCCAGAATTAGACTGTTGGCCCCATTTTCACATGAAAAGTTTGATCAGATAATTAAATTGGACTCATATATGTGTCATTCAATAGTCTAGCAATTTATAAATTATGTAATTTAAATAAATATTTAAATGATCTTTCCCATGGATAATATTATTATTCTAGTTATATATTACATATAATGGACTTATTTTTTGTTGCATTGTAAGAGATACTGTTATTATAACTTAAGCCATATAAATGTTTTCTTCTGGCCAACAGAAACACTGACATGAAGATAGCATTTTCCATGTACATCAGAATTACTTTAAATATTTGTTTATAATTATCATAAAAATAGGAGTATAGGACGTATCATATAACTGGCATAAGGGAAAATGAATGCATGTATTAAATGTTATTCAAGAAGGCTTTTTTTTTTCTCTCCAAATAATCAGCACAGGAAAGGATGAGCTAATGTGATTTTCCTGAAATTACTCTTTCATCCTTGAAGACACACCTTGTGTTAGCAATCTCAGGCCTTGCTTTTTAGCAAGTCAAGACGTCACTGAAGTAACCATAAATCTTTAGACATGATGGAAATTTTGAGTTAATTGGCATTACAAATTCTTAGTGTGATCACTCAGGGCTGGCATTGATGACTATGCCTTTTTCAAGACAGACAGGCAAGGACTATAAGAATGAATTGTATACCCAAGATATATACACTTGTGCTCTGACTACAAAATTCAAATGTTACTAAATTCACAGAAAGTTCCTGAATAAACCTAAATGGGAGGTGAAGGGGAGCTCAGTGGGAAAGAAATGGCAACATATAAGACTACTAAGCCTCAAAATCAGGAGAAATTGACTTGAGGGGGAACAATGAAGAACTAATAAAATCTTCCAAATCATAGCAATTGAGTATTTGGGGCTATCTTCCATTATAAATAGTAAAATACAGAGAATTATTGATTCATTTTCTTTAAGGCACAGCTTTATAGCTTTTAAATTCAGGATCTCAAAAAATGAGCCAGGAGGTGAGTAGATAATCCATCCATGAAAGGGAGATTGGTGGTTTCACTCAGCCTTAGAGTTTATGCTCTGCTTTAAACTAAGATCTGTAAAACCTTGCTACAGTCTCACAAAACAGCATTCTGTAGATGACATTGGTGTCATACGTTCACATCCTCACCTCTGGAGCAAGGCATATATAAATATCAATTATCATAGATAATGGAGGCTCATATAAATAAAAGACCATTGAAGAAGTTTGAAATTTTAGCCACTAAATAGATATTGAATGAGAATTTTGCAGTTACTGTACAGCCCAGTTTCAGGGATGTGGCTACAAATAACCCAATGAGCCAAGACCTAGATCCTCCATGATCTGGAATTACTTTCACTTCTCCATTATGCCTTGTATTTGGAGAATGTAGGGATTTTCCCGTTGTGCATGCTTATGCGCCAGGATATTGAACTGCAGCCTTCTCCCATTGATGACGGCATCAATGTGACTTCCTATTTTTTAGGAAGAGCTTTATCTCAATTCCTGAGGCAGTCTCCAGTTTCCTGTTGAGAATGGAAGCCCATCTAAATCCAGCCTGTTGTCCTAGGACCTAGGGCAGTGGTGACTTGTTTAGCCTCTGCCAACCACGTATTGTCAGGAGCCAAGACATGTCTTTGTTTACCACTTCCCATTAGTCTTGCCACAAAGCCCCTGCTCAATGAATTCCCAAATGATATTCTTGTAGTGGATGCTTTTGTACTTTGCCCAGATCCCCTCCTTTGAGTTGATTTTTCTGCTATGGACTGCAAATTAATATGCTGAAGCTTATACCTCCAATATGATAGTATTTGCAAGTGGGGCCTTTGAGAAGTAATTAGGTTTAGATGAGATTATGAGGATAGGGAGCCCATGATGTAATTCGTGTTCTCATAAGAAGAAGAAGAGACATCAAAGAGTTTGTGCGCTCTCTCTTCCCCCCACATCAAGGGGCACAGTGAGAAGGTGACCGTGTGCAAACCAGGAAGAGGGTCCTCACCCCAGAACAGAATTGGCTGGCACCTCAATCTTGAACTTTCCAACTTTCAGAACTGTGAGAAATAAATTCCTGTTGTTTCAGCCACACAATCTGTGGTATTTTGTTATGGCAGCCAGAGCTGACTAATACAGTGTCTATCTTCAGCTTCTGAGAAAATCAGCTGCTGAGGGTCACAGCTGTGTTCCTCACTGAGCACTGCCTTACCCACGGTTATAACCCTCTCCAGGCAGGAGGCCGAGGCCAGAACGGCTGATTGGAAGCTACAAAAATTGAGCTCCTTTGATTTATTTTGAGACAACTCTAAATGGCCATCCTACCTCTCCCCGTAGGATTAGCCAAAGACTTAATTGCAACCAATTTGTAGGCAAAATCCTCCCTCTGCCTAATCGTGCCTTCTTCACTTCAATGCAGGCCTGTCTCCTGAGATCACTTCCTAGTGACCCTTCTGCATGCCACTCTCCGACTCAGAGTCTATTTCTAGGGAATCCTATTTAAGTTAGCAATGATTGCTTAATTGTGAATATCATCACTTCTTGGAGACTATTAATGTGCTGCCTCACCCATTAGAATCCTAAGCATCAAAGTTATTCTGGATTGATAGAGAATTCATGGAGTCAGCCCTTCATCCTAGAAACCTAATCCTGTTGACTTTGACTCTGTTCATTTTCTGCTTCTTCCCCTCCCTCCTAGTTCACTCTTCAGCTTTTGCTGCCTAAACTGAATCCATGCAGGTTGTATTTAATACTCTAGTGAGACACAATTATTCCTTGGCACCAAATCTCACTGTAGTGCAGTGGTTCTGAGTGTTTTCATGTTCTGAGACACATTTGGGTTCTAGAATATTTGTTAGCTCACTCAGACAGGTTCCTTTGCATCCATAATTATGATACTCAGTAACCTCTCTGTCATGTCACTGAGCACATACAACTGTTAGTTGTCCCTTCAGGACTCTCAAATATTTCCAAGGCAAGGTCCTTGTATAGTCTAGAAAACATGCAACTTTCACAAAGTCCAGGTTGCTTTCATGCTACACTTTTTAACTGTATTGCTTACTCAGAAGTTTGCACTGAAATATATAACCTATTCAGCTCAATATAACTTCTGAAAAATATGATAAAATCAACATTATCTGTTGTAGCAAAAACAAAAATTACCCACTAATCTAAATTGCTAGCAAACCATCAAAGGATACTGTAATATACGTGTTGAGAACTAATTCCGAAACTCTCGGGTTTAATAGTAATTGCTGTGTATGTATGCAGTTCTATTTAGTAACTCCTCAGTCTATTCTGTATCAAGTTATCTAAACCTGAATTCAAACCAATAGTTTAAGTCAGGGTCATGTCCAAAGTATGTAGACCAAAATGGGTAGATCTTAATAGAATGACTAGAGGCCCAGTGCACAAAATTCGTGCACTGGAGGAGGGGGAAGTCCTTCAGCCCGGCCTGCACCCTCTCGCAGCCCGGGACCCCTCAGGGGATGTCTGCCTGCCGGCTTAGGCCCACTCCCTGGAGATCGGGCCTAAGCCAGCAGTCAGACAACCATCTCGCAGTCCGGGACCCCTTGCTCCTCATCGCCTGCCTGTTCGCTGCTCCTTAGTGCTGCTGCAGAGGTGGGAGAGGCTCACTCCACTGTCTCTGTGTTTGCAAGCCATGAGCCCAGTTTCTGACTGAGCAGCACAGGGGGCAGCTCCTGCATTGAGCATCTGCCCCCTGGTGGTCAGTGCATGTCATAGCGACCAGTTGTTCTGCCATTCGGTCGATTTACATATTAGGGTTTTATTATATAGGATACTTGAAGAGGGTTTATTCATGTTTGGCCTACAGGCCTAACAAACCCTCTACCACCTCCTATGGCACATTTATATGATCAAGACTCATGAATCAGCTGCCTCTAGGCTACGTGCACTGTTGTTTTTCAAAGTCTACCAAGAAACACATCACAATCACCTGAAATCCATGAAAAATGCACATGCCTGGGTTTTACCTCAAACCTACTAGTTCAAAATGCTGGCGTGTCATGCCCAGGAAGATATGCTTCTAGTATGTTTCCCATGCAGTTTTTAATGCACTCTGACACTTAAGAACCACAGTTATCAAATGGTCATATAGAAACCAAATCAATTCTCCACCACCCATCATCAGAGAAAGCTCTCATCTGGGCATGGGCAGCAGGTGGACATCCGATTCAACCAACTCACATGTGAATAAGTGAAGTAATAATAGACCCTTGATTTTTGCCAGGGTCATTTTTGTGAGGGTCTCTCTCTCTCTCTCTCTCTTTTTCTCTGTCATTGAGAAATTTTTCAGGAAAGGCACAGCAAATGATGCACTAGGGCTTCGTCAGTGTTAGTTAGCCACCAGTTATCTTCCTTCTGTTTTTGCTTGATTTTTTAAAATATATTTTTATTGATTTCAGAGAGGAAGAGAGAGGGAGAGAGAGAGAATCATTGATTGGCTGCCTCCTGCACGCTCCCTATTGGGGTATGAGCCAGCAACCCAGGCATATGCCCTTGACCGGAATCGAACCAGGACCCTTCAGTCTGCAGGCCGACACTCTATCCACTGAGCCAAACCAGCCAGGGCTGTTTTTGCTTGATTTTATTTGCTTTTAATTTTTTTCAAAATTTCTTCTTTTCTCCACTTCTGAACCCTGTATTTTTCTCTACAAGCTCTCTCTCTATTTTCACAATGACACCCTTGGAAGCAATAGTGAGGGTTCAAACAGGGAGCAGGCAGGAAGTGATGGTGTTGGGGACTGGGCCTTGTCTACTAATATTATCTTTCCTCATTATTGTTTCTATTTATTTAACTGCCTTGGTGATGTGTAACCCCTCCTCCCCCAGTCTGGATGCTGTGTAGTATCATATTCAGGGAAATTCCGGTCTGACTATGGGATCCAGTAGAATAATGAAGATATTTACTACAGTAAACAGGTAAAACAGGGCTTTCACATCATGTATCACACAGAAAACTTCTGAAAAAATCGTTAGGTTTCTCTGCTTCTCCTCAAAGTTTCTCTGCTAAAGGTGTCCCCTTCCCTCCCTGTGGTTGCTTACTGTTTTGCTGTGTAAGGTTCACCCTCTTCCACACCGAGGCCTCATATATCACACTCCCCAAGCAGGCCTGCCTGCCCTGGAAAGAGATAGCTGGTCCTCGGCTCTGACTTCTCCCTGTGAGAATTTACATCCCTTCCTCCCACTAAAATTCTGCTGAATAACCTTCCCACTCCTTGCATACAAACGGCTGACCCGATGACTCATCCATAGAGTACAACACCACAGGAATCTGAGGGGCGAAAATAACCATGTCCCTCTCCAGACCCAGCCACTCTAACTCTCCTCTTTGCCCTTTGGAGGGTCATGAATCATAAGCTGCAAGAAGAAAGAGGGGAGAGAGAAAGGGAGAGAGTTCAAGTTTTATTGGCTCTTTCATGAGAGTGAAGATACCCTGTGCCTGTTTATAAAGAATCCCCATCTCTAATTGCCTTTCCCCTATAAAACATCAGACACATAGTAGGTACCGACTTCATAATGGTTATTGAATATCGTTCTGAAGAGACAACATGAAAAGCTTCCCAGCTAATATCAAACTGGTTTTATGCAAAATTTCTGAAGTCTTGTGAATTCTCTAAAACTTATTCCTAATCAAACGTAATTATAGATAAGTACTTAAAAATGAAAAGATAAATAAGCCTGGGAGAATCTGCCACTTCATATTATTTATGTTACTGCTACTGTCTAGTTATGAGTTGACTGTACTAATAAAATCTAAAATATATCCAAGATCAAAATTAAGATAGAGGGAAGAAAAATAACATTTATGGAGTATACATGCTAAGGCCAGCTGTTGCCTGCATGTATAACTTCATTATCTTTGCAGTGATTCTATAAAGAATGTGTCATTATAATCATTTTCTGGAGGAAGAAATTGAGGCTCAGAGTGGTAAAATAACTTGCCCAAGGTCACAGGAACAAAACAGCAAGACCATGATTTGCACTCTGATCTGTCAGGCTCCCAAGAGTGTAATCTTTATCCACTATAACATGCTGCCTTTTGATGCTGGATTTTATCTTCCTTTGGGGAGTTGTCTTGGGCTTACTCTAGCTATTTTGTGGATGATGAAGAGTCATTTCTGTCTAGTTAAGCTTTAAACACCAAAGAACAAAGTCATCATTTTTCTACATATGAAAAGCCATTTGGAGTGTAGAATAGAGGGTTGTCGTTTTGAAGCACTCACACACATAGCAATTGCTGACCCAGTACAAGAATCTAACGTGAATTGCCAAAGTCTTATTTATTATATTGCACCAAGGCCAGGAGACCTCGAAATCCAGTTTGGTATTGGCTTTCCAACTCCTGAGCTGAAAGGGAGCCAGGTAGAGTAAGCTGCCTTTCTCATTGTCTTCTTTCCAGAGGCCCCAAGCTAAGGCATCAATCATGCTTGCCCCTATAGTCCAACTTGAGCAGCAGAGTGTGAGAGTGTGAGTCAGCCCTTCTTGTTTAACGTCTTCTGATTTATTCTACTACCTCATTCTTTATTTTTGCTTTTTGTTCCACTTTTAGCTCAAGATTCTGGGCATATAAAAATAAAATGTAAAATGTGATAGGTACATGCTTCAGTGACTTACAGAGGTAGATTCCAGTTTCCTTTTAAGGCCAGAACTATGGATTTTGCTTTTGTTTTATTGTTTCTTATCTATCCAACTGGGCTGCAAGTTTCCTTTAGGACAGGATGCAGGTCTTATTCATCTTTGTAGTCTGCTCTCCACCTCCCCCCCCTCTCCCCCAACGTGGCTTATCCCAGTGTCTTGCACATTAGAGGCCTTCAACTAATGCTTATTGAAATACACGTGTGAATAAATGTCGATGGAGGCAAAGAGTTTTATTTCTGTACAATGCCAAAAAAAAAAAAAAAGAATTAGCCTGTCTGTCTCAACAATTTAAAGATTTTGTTGCAGTCTGAATGAGTTTGAAGTCTTTTGTTCAGAATTAGCAAAGGCCTCTGTAGCATGTAGGACACTTTTGGCTGCAAGTCACTGAGTGACAAACCAAAAGTGGCTTAAAGAGTAAGATTAGATGTGATAATATGACAACAGGCCTGCCTGCCTGCCCATTGGTACACAAACAGTATCATCAAGAACCCAGCCTTTTTAAATCTTTTACTTTTGCTTCCTGTGTGTCTAATGGTCACCAGATGGCTATTTCATATCTAAACATCTTGTCTTGCCAGAACTTATTCCAAAGTTGGGAAAGAAGAGGCAGAAGTGGGTTTCTCCACATGTTTATCTCCTTTTATCAGTTAGAAAATTTTTTCAAGAGGTCTTTCAGTATTCTTCCCCTTTCCTCTCATTGGCTCGCGAGGATCACATGCTCACCTCTAGCCCACTGGCAGCTAGTGAGCAGAATTACCATGCATTATGATTGGCTTAGAGCAGTCATGGTTCGTCTACTTGGAACTGGGTATCTCTGAGTCAGATACCTGCTTTCTCCTACTTGAACAACATAGGATTCTAGGCAGAAGAGAGAAATGAGGAATAGGTGTTGGCAAGGAAAACAGCAGCATCCGTTACCTCCTGTATGAAATAATTTGTCACAAGAAGTTTCTGCCAGAGATATGAACTAGTTTGTCTAACACATAGTCTCCAGAACAGGGGCAGAAGCCTCATTTTTCTTTATTGTGTATGTATTATATACATATGTTATTTAATGTAATCCACATACATCAGCCTCAGAGGTAGGTATATTAATCAATGTGCAGATGAGGCTACTGAGGCTCAGGGAGGTTAAGAACTTGCTTAACTTTGCACATAAACTAGAGACCATCTTGAGATTCAAATCTATATACATCTGACTCTAAAATTCATGCACTTCTCTCCATGTTTTAGAGTATGATGGTTAATTTTATGTGACCGCCTGACTGGGCTACAGGGTGCCCCAATATTTAGTCAAATGTTATTTTGGGTGTTCCTGTGAGTGTGTTTTTAGATGAGATTAACACTTGAATTGGCAGACTGAGTAAAGCAGGTTGCCCACCATAATGTGGGTGGCCCTCATCCAGTCAGTTGAAGACCTAAATAAAACAACAAGGCTGACAATCCCTTGAATAAGAGAGAATTCTTCCTGCCTACCAGCTTTCAAATCAAAACATTGTATTTTTCCTGTCTTTGAACTGGAATTGAAATATTCCTGGGTTTTCAGCTTTCAGACTAGAACTCTACCACTGGCCCCAGGTTGCTGAGTCACTGTAGATCTTGGTACTTGTTATCCTCCATAAGTTGCATGAGCCAATTTCATATAATAAACTATATACACACATATATAACTAGGGGCCCAGTGCACGAATTTGCGCACCTTGAAAGGAACTCTGGGCCATGAGGCTGTGGTGGGCACAAGGGTGGGTCTCAGCCCAGCCTCTGCACCCCTGCCTGGCCCCTCCCACCTCAGCCCCTGGTCCCCTGTCTGCTGGCAGCCCTGCTCCCACTGCCGCTGCTACTCCCATATGCTGACAGCACTGGCCCCGCTTGCACCCGCTGACGGCACGGAGCAATTGGGGCTGGTGCCAGCAACAGGTGCTGCCCTGATTGCCCCTCAGGAGCAGGGGGTGGTGGAGAAGCCCTGAGGGGCAATCAGGGCTAGCAGCTGCTGCTCGCACCCACTGATTGCGCTGGCAGTGGGTGTGAGCGGGGCTGGCAGCAGGTGCGAGTGCCATGCGGGACCACAGCACGTGGGAGCAAAGAATTTTCAGTAACCACCAGAGGCTCGCCCTGATGACAGCGGCTGGCACCCCACCTTGGTCTGGTGTCCCTGCTCACCTGCTCCACCATCCCTCCTGCTGTGGACACCCGCCATGTTCCGCACTCCAGAACATGGTTGTTGGCGCACACCTTAGCGACCGTTTGTTCGGTTGTTCAGTTGTTCTGCCGTTCGATCTATTTGCATATTAGCCTTTTATTATATAGGATTATATGTCAATATAAGTAAATATAGACATGTACATACACACATATACACACCCACATCCTATTGGTTCTGTCTCTCTGGAGAACCCTTACTAATATATTTAGATTTGGGACATTTGTAGTCTTAAAAGATCCTAACAAGGTCTCAAAGTTCTGTAACCCATAAAAGAAATATCACATCCTGAGTTAGGCATAAAGAAAGCTTATTTGAAAGGTTTTTCAAATCTCAGTTGAGGGATGGAAAGAGAATATCCCTTGCAAACTTTCAGTAGTACTAACATTCTAGAATGCCATATCTGCACAGACCCAAAGAGTTTTAACCCAGGACAGCAGCTCTTAATCACTATGGCGAGGCATCTTGCCTGTTTTTAATCAATTATGAACCATTATATAAGGTATTTGTTACCTGTAAGAGTTAAATACTGAAGTTTAACAATGTTTCATTTTTTTAAAAATTTTATTAATATAATATTACCTGCAACCTAACTTACTAGAGTATGCCCAGCATGTTGTATCCCACAGTGGAATCCTATGCAAGCTGGGTATCCTGACAGGAAAATATTAAGAACCATTAGTGGCCCTAAATGTATTCATGGCATCACGCTTTCATAAAAAGCCTCTTCTCAGGTGATGGGATATTATACATTTTAGTACTTTTTCCTTGGAATTGATGAGTTAACCTGGGAAATGTCTCTGTCTTAAGTATAAAACAAATCTGCGATGGCCTCTCCAGTTTTGAGACCCTCTTCTCTTCACAGGAGCCCTAATTTCCATTGGAAAACATCCCACCCTAATTCTCAGCCTATGGTTTGAATGGGATAGAACCCACTTTGAATCCAGGGAGTGACTCATGATTGGTCAAAGCTTATCAGGTCACCTCATTCTTTTGCTTTTATTTCTACCTTTGACAAAGTTTAAGCAAATGAGATGATAATACACTCATTTTTTTGTGTGTGAGTATCAAAATCATTAATTTGCTAAATAATCTTAAAATATTAAAATTTGTAGAAACAATGCTCTGACATATTTTGTCTAAATTTTAATATAATGGAAGAGTCCAAGGCTTCCCTTGTGTCTGAAAGCCCCAGTCTAGACCACTGATTCCAGATCATTGACCTATTCACTAGCTGGGTTCTTCACTAGCTGAAGCTCTCCACTGAGGCACCATGGGGGAAGAGCAGACCACCTGCAGCCTCTACTCTATCCTGTGGTCCTACTGTGCTCTGTCTGCCCAATTCTCAATATCAAAACCTCTCTCTCTCTCTTCCCCCCACCCCTCTCCTTCTCCCTCTCCCTCAAATAAGAGGAACTTCAAGTCTCTCTCTCTTTTTTTAACTTTAGACCTTGGTTAAGAGGAGTTGAAAAGACCTTTACTTAAACCATTCTTGGCCTTAAATTCACTCTTTCCTCAGAACACTGTTTCACTAAAACCTGTAATAACATTAGCCTATTTTTATTGCCTCAAAATATGCCTAAAAGAAAATATGATATGGTATTTATACCTTTGTTTGGAAGGAGAACTGAAAAATAGAAGTATTTTAAAGATATCAGTGTTTTATACAAAAAAAAGGTGAGTTAAGCTGGATGTAAGAGAATTACATTCCAGAGGGGAATGGATTCCTAACTTCCCAGAATATTCTTCATTAGATTCATTCTTAAATGTACTTTCAGTTTGGTGGCAGATCTTACTCACAATGTCGGGTGATGCTGTTGGTTTCTCAAACACAAAGCATATGAAGTCTGGTTTTCTCAGACTTATTTTCTGGGGACTCCCTTACCATGTAAAGGAATCCTGATTGTACTTTTTTCTAGCTGACGTTTTCAGATGCAGAAGAATAGCACCCTGACAGAGTAGAGTAGGAGGAAGAAAAAAAGAAAGCAATGAAATGTGATGCCTTCTCTTTGACTCTGGACATTGTGTGAGGCCTCTGGACATGGTTTCCTGATTAACGCTATTTTCACTGGTGGTCATTGTCTAAAATTATTCAGTATCCACATCCTATGATTCAGCACTCTGGAACATTGAACATTACCACACCTACAGAGACTCAGTCGGAACCAGTAACAGAGAATGTTACATTCTGACAAAGGTGAAGCCAAAATGACAAAATGACATGAGAAACAAAAACAATCTCCCCAAATCCAAACTATGGAAATTATCTGCTTTTTAAATTAAACAAAGTATAGCAATTTTAAAATAAAATAAATTAGATTTAAAAGATTAACTTAATGTTGATTTGGGAGGATTCTTGCATTTTGTAGTATTAAATGTTTATCTATAATAATAAAAGGGTAATCTGCTAATTAGACTAGATATCTTCTGGACGTCATTCAGGACGTCCTTCCTGATAAAGCCAGGGCCAGAGGGAAGCCAGCCTGGGTCCCGGGTGCCAGAGGGAAGTGGGTGCCTGCGGGAAGCAGGTGCTGGCAGCTGGGTGAAGGAAGGCTTAACCTTGCACGAATTTTTGTGCATCAGGCCTCTAGTAGTATTATAATAGTCAACTCTGCAGATACATTATACTATGATAATATAAAATAGATATTCCTAATCCAGGCAGTCATTTTTTAAAACCACAGATGGCATAAATATACATGATGCAGTTGGTAGTAAATTAATATTTCTCCCCAGTTATGGCAATAGACCTATTAGGTATGTGCCTGAGGGGCTACAATTAGGAATGAGGGAAAATACTGCTTAATAAAGTTGGGGTCAGGCATTTAAAAAGAATCCTCATGCTCAAAACTGCTGCAGAGCTGACCTGTTTATAGGAAATAGTTCTGCTAGAATTAGAAGCGGAAATAAGGAGAAGATAATGAAATACAGTTTAACCAGTAAAGGGCGGTAAACATGTGTATCACTCCACACCATACAAATATGCTGCCAGCTTAGATATACAGTTGTGGTTCCTTTTGTCAAGCTTTTGTATTTCCTGTTAGAAAGGCTAACTTAAAACACCGTTTTCAAGAAGGAGAGATAGAACAAGAGCTTCATGCAAATGCTTACATTATTTCCTCAAACTTCTCTCTTATTTCTTATAATAATGAGATGATGTTCTTATAAGTTATCCATTTATTGAAAGCTTAGGGGAAATAAGGCTTCAGTCTTGACTGCTTACTAATGGTCAAGCATTCACATCTGGAAGTCACTAGAAGGTGTTTTTTAGGTGAAAGGTCAAAATCTAAGTGGAGAAGGCCTATCAATCAGGTACTTGCTTCACTTCTATGGTTACATTCCAGCCATATTTATCTATACTGAGCAGGGGGAGACCTGAAGTGGCTCTATTCTCTTCCCCCTATGCAAAGAGGTTGTTCATTAGCAACATAGATTGTGCCCAAATTTTGCTATTTCATTTAGTTCTTCATTAGCAATTGTGAGAAATAGGTAATTAATACTGAGGAGGGCAGATATAACTTAAACTATTACAGTATGGATTTTTAATTTTTTGGTTTAAATATAAAGTCTACTTTGGCCCCATTCAACGAAAGCTCAGGGAAGATTGGGAGCCCGTTATTCTTGTTATTCTTGTACCTTGTCATGGTCCTTAGGCTTCCCTGCTTTTGAACATCACCCTCTCTCTTTTTCGCCTGAAAAACTGTGATTGGTTCTTCAACACCAAACTCAAATAGCCTCTCTCCTCCGAAGGCTCCCCCAGCTCACCTAGGCAGCAGGCTCACGGAACTCCTCTCCCTCTGTTGCCCCTGTGACAATCTGTTTGCCCATCAGCATCCATACATTATTCCACATCTATTCCTGCTGTCCAACACAATGACCGGTGTTTATTGGCAATCAGTAAATACTTGTTACAAATGACCTGTTTTGAAACAGTTTGATTGAAGATGCATCCTGCCATCCAAAGATCAGGATGTATCGATGACATTCCACCTAGTCAGATTGTTAGAGAAACAGAAAGTCACTGAACAGGATGGTAAGAGTTCACATAATTCTAATCCATTTTAATTAACATTAAGTCTTAGCGTGCTATCTATTGACCTATCAATCAATTGATCTATTAAATCTTTTCATTTTTGCACCAGGAGTGGTCTTTCAGGTTGCCAGCTACATATGTTTTCAAGCCAGTCTTCATGGGAATGTTTGTTTACGTGTAAAGAAATATGTAGCATTATTTTCATAGAGGCTTAAGAAATACTTGGCTGAACAATATAACTGAAAAAAAAAAAAAAAGACTTAAGGAACAGAAAGTACCAAAGAAAACTTAGGATTCATCAGAATTAAAATTAGCTGAAGGAAAAGAATAATCATAAGCTAAAAGCCTTTTCCTGCTATTTGGATCATCAGCTTTCATCTGTAGCAGCTTCCCCTCCCGAGTCTCTCTCAAGTTATGAAAGAGGTTCCCCATATGGGCGGGTTAATCTGACAGGCAAGGCTATCTCATGATTTAAAAGTCTCTTTTTAAAATATGCAAGAAGGCAAACGGGAAGGTTCAAATTGCGCGCAAGGCCTTGGCTGCCTTGTTGCGAAGGTTCACCCTTGTGACTACTTCATTATCATCCTGGATTATCTATTTAGAGCAGCGGAGGCACAGCATATCTAGAATCAACACAGAACAGCCTCCTCATTTCTCATGCTCTCAGGCCTCTCTCTGGACTGATGATTGTCAAGCATTCCTTCCCCTTTCTGCAATCCAAGGCTGACGCCCACCAGGAAACAAAGGGTCCCTTTGAGGATGAACTTGAGACCATCCTGGTCCCCTAAAAATTACATGCTGGAAAATGTCTAAGGACCGAAATTGTTGTGCTCCTTGCAGAGAACTCTCAGTAGACCTAACTATAGGAGTAGGTTATCAAAGGAAGGCTTTCGTCAAACCCGAGGGGGAAGGAAGGACAACTGTGAAGCAAAGTGTGAAGGAGAATGGATGAAATAAATAAACTCTGTATGCTTTTGCCCTTTCCCAGCGCCTGCCGTACAGACCCTTTGCAAACTGTGTGCACATCTTTCGTCTCCTTTAATTCTCACAGCCATCCTTGGAAGTTGTTATCAATATCCTTCCTATTTTAAAGGCGAGTAAACTGAGGTTTAGTGATGTGACCGGGCCAGGGTCACATAGCTGGGAAGGAACAGAGCTGGAACTCGAATCCAGGTCTTTTCCTGAGAAAGTGTAGCCCCACACCTCCAACCACAAAGCCTCTTGGGTTAAGCAGGGAAGGCACCTTTAACCAGAGCCACCCCTGGCATCATAAACTTTCTAGGAAGGAGCCTAAGAACCCTTTACAGCCCCTTAATTTATGGGTGAGAAAACGACATCAGAACCCTGAGTTTAAATGTTCTGGTTTCACTGCACTTAGCTTTTGGAGGGGAAAAACAAAATCATGAGAGAACCAGTTGCTATCAGCGATTTCACAAGAAAAACAAGAGAAGCCACTTTCAGGGAAAGCCCGTGCTCAGTGCACGTTCAGTCTCTCCAATAAGCAATGAAGCTTTCAATGTTCATCCCCAGGAACTGCTGCGTTCTCCGCCAACCCAGATAAATGCCTTCGTGATCTGTGAGCTTCACGCTCTGAGACAGAGGTGGCTGTTAAAATCTGCCCAGCATTGTCACAATGGCTGGAGAAAAACGTTTTGTACTTGACTCTGTGACTTAAGAAATTCAGTTTACTTGTATGTATTGGTTTACAGAGGATTCTTACTGGCAAAAGGTTGTGTTTTTTTTTTTGTTTTAGTCTATCTATGATTTTCCATCTGTTTGTCTTACCTTCGTTTAAATAAATATTAAATAAGCAAGGGTAGTATCTGCTACCTCTTTTGTAATGACTCACCATTCTCTAAACACAGAGGGTCTCACAGTGGTTTCTGGTGTATAAAACTTGATGATACAAATGCAGAGCATCTTCTAGTTTACCTTGTACACAGAACTTATGTGGCATGTACAGTGGAGTCCTTATAAAAAGCCACTGAAGATTCAAGAGGGAAGTAGTTGCATTTCCTGGGGAAGAACAGTGGGGGGGGACATATTTACCTGCTCTGTAATATATGCATGTGGCTTTCATTGTATTTAAAAATCGCTGTGGAATCTCAAAGGCAAGGTGGGGAAGGGTGGGTGGGTGGGAGGAGATCAACCAAGAACTTGTAGGAATATTTGCATAACCCATGGACATGGACAATAGGGTGGTGAAGGCCTGCAGGGGGTGGGGGTTGAAGGCTGGCTAGAAGAGGTCAATGGGGGGAAGAAGGGGACATATGTAATATTTTCAACAATAAATACATATTTTTTTAAATAGCTAATAGCAATTGGTCCTTTTCTCATGTCTCCCACTGCAGGATATATTACTCATAGCACACAAAATTTACCTCTGGCCCACACAAACCTTCTCTTATCGTGCTGATTGCTCCTGTAAGTTACTGACATCAGCGGTAACTTTGTCAGGAAACTGAGGTAACTGAACATTCCAGAGAAGTTGGAGAAAATGCATCTCAGATTACTTCAGGCTTCTTCCTCTTTTATATGGTTCATGTTCCTCATCTGAGTCACTGCTGAAATAGTCTAAAGGGTATGCTCACATTCAGTATTAGAAAGATGGCTTGTCTATTCATCTTTCCCTTTAACTGACCTCACTTGGATTAGAGTGAGTTTTGCCTCACCAATTTCATAAATCAATCAATATCTGGCTGTGGGTAGTAGAGGTGGAGGCCACTATCTGTAATTAGTGGTTATTTGAGGAATGAAATTGTTAATCCATGTGAATAAAATTTGTGCTCCAATATAATCTTGTGAATGATTTTCAAAAATCTTCAGGTGTATTAAATTAAAGATTTCTGGTTTACATTGGGGCCCTTCCACACTTCCTTATTTTTACAGCGCACATTTTCTGTTATTTTCTGTCTTGTTACTGAATTGTTCTCTGTTTGGCTAGTGACCAGGGTCAGTGGGGACTAGATGTTGCTGACAGCCTCTCTCCAGAGGACTCACATGCTTTCTTAGCTCTTGCTGGGTTTCAGGCTCTGTACCAGGTGCTGCAGTCAGAATGTTCATAATGTTGACCTTCCAGGAACGCACTGCCTTTGGGAAGCTACCTTTGAATGGTGCATTAATGAGGCAGATGCAGGGTGCTTACAGAATCCCAGAAGAGGAGCATGTCTAAGATTTGGTTTTCAAGAAAGATTGTGACCCTTGAGCCATGTTCTGAAGGAAAAAAAGAAAATAGAGGAAAGTGTGTCCAGGAAGATGCAACTGGAGGAATGGTAAGAGATGATGGGATGGAAGGCAAAGAGGAGCCAACTCATGAAGCTTTGTGTGCCAAGCTAAGGAATATGGCTGTATTTTGAATACTTTGGGAAATCACTGAAGGGTTTTTGAATAGGGCTTTGCATGATCTAATTTGCACCAGTGAATTAAATCATTGACCACTGGTTGAATATCTACTTAGTGGCAGCCACTCATTGAGGAGCGGGACTAAAAGATAACAGTCCCTACCCTGGAGAAGCTGACATGTTTAGATAGGAGAAGACAGACATGAAAACAGAAAAGTACCAAAAGAGCACATTGGCCAATACAAAAATGTGGAATAAGTTAGGAGGTGATATGACCACAAGTAAAGTTATGGTGTGATGGTGGGGGGAAGGAACTAGTTCTTTCTCCTTTCAACTGTATTTAAAGAAATATGTCAACATAACAGTTGTTAGACTGTGGGACAATAATGTTCGAGTAAGGTGTATACAAAGAATATCAATAAATATCTTTAAAGAACTTCAAAGGTGGCATCCTTCTATCTGCCAGCTCCATCCGCTGCTGTGTTAAACAGGGCAGCACCTTGGGTGAGACTGGGACCAGTATGACTGGGTAAGAGGCTGTCAGGGCTATTCTTGGGATTTGATGTATGCCTGAAATAAGGGAGTGCCAGCGATGGCTGAGGAAGAGGAACAAGCAGCAGAGATAATGGGGACCATGACTCACAAGACTTGATAACTCATTCAGAGATCTAGCAGATGACTCCCGAGATTTCCACCTGAGTGGCCTAGGAAGTGACAATCACCATGTTTTGGCGGTAGGGGGGAGAGTAGGGGGAAGATATGCCCGTGTCCATTTTAGACCTTCAAATTTGAGCCGCCATCAGGTGGCAACATCTAGGATTCGTTTGGATGTGCACGTCTAGTGCACAGGAGGGAAGTCTTACTGGGAAAATGCATTTTTGAGTCTTTGGCATGTAGTTAGGAACTGAAGCTGAGGGTGTAGAAAAAGTCACTGAAGCACAGAAAGAAGAGAGTAGAGAGCCCCAGAGGGGTCCTGGGAAACGCTACCATGCAGATACAGAGTGAAGAAAGTAGATCTTGGTCAGTGAGTAGGGAGAAAACCGAGAAGAATGTGGTCAGGGATTTAAAGGAGGACTTTTAAAGAGGAAGTCTTCAATGGAGTTAAAAGCTGCCTCTTCTGTGTGTAAAGATGTGCTATGATTTTCAAAACAAATTAAATACATTAGGTGGGACTGTTATTGCTAGCAACATGCAATAACTGACTAACAGCATATAAAAATACCACAAAGCTTAGAGAAAAGCAAATTAAACCAGGCTTTTAAGATGATATACCGTCTTCTAAAAGTAAACTGTGAAGGATAGCGTGCTGCCCTTCTGAGAAGAAGGCATGGGGTTGGATTTGTTTTTCTTGGGAAAGAGATGAGATAGTTTCAGTGAACTGAACCCTGACTTTCTTACCTGAGCCTTTTGTGGCCCACTCATGGGTGAGCAGGCAGCAGGAGGCAAGGAGTAATGGGGCAGAACAGAGCTCATGGGCACATCTGAGAACTCTTCCCAGAACCTGGTCTCACCGATTCCCAGTTTTAGGCCACTGGCCACCAGAGCAATATATCAATGTACCAAAACACACCAGTTGACTCACTGCTATCTTGGGTTTTCATGTTGCCTTACCCACAGAACTCTCAGTATCCTTCCCAAAACTCAGGGATGTAAGTGCATTGCAGGAATTATTAGCTGGTTTCGCAAGAGGCTTGGAGCTGGAGAAGGTTAAGATTCACAGCAGTAATGAATCAGGGGAGAGGGCGCATCTCACTCACTTCTGCTCCTGAACTCGGGCTCCAAAATCCAGTAAAGAGCTGCTTGGATTTTTGCCCCCACCCTCCTTCACTAAAAACGTTACTGTATTTTATTCCGACATTTCCTACCTGAAGCCAGGTTTGGTTCCTCTGCTCTCTGGTCCTCCCATTATCTTGGCCTGCCCTCTGACACTGTTTCCCAATTTATGTTTTCCTTTCTCATTTCCCTCTTCTCAGCACTGACACGAGCCACAAACCTATAACCAGAATGTCTGACTCACTCGGTGCTTCTCTTGTTAATGGACACCATGTGGGACAGGAGGCAGGAAAAGGCCCTTTACAGGAAATCAGCCGGTAATGCTTGCACTTTGGTGCCCTTTGAAACAAGAATTCAATTATCCTAATTAAAAAGATCACCTTAGAGAAGACATTTGGGAAAAAAGAGAAAGCAGTTTGTCTTTTTCCTGATGGCATGCATCTCAAAACCAAAGGGATATCCCTGCTGCTACTTGTTTTCTCTGTTCAAGCCCAGGCATCGAGAGGATGGTTAGATCAAAATTTAATTTTGATTTTTCAGACCAACCCAGAGGCTGAGTACTGGAGCTCTGACGTCAGTGGTTTGTTTTGGGAGTGCCACAAAGTGCCACGCACTGGGCTTCTTCAAACAGCCAACCTTGATTCTCACACAGTTCTGGAGGCCTGCAGGCCCCACCACGGTATCGCATGGCTGCCTTCTTCTGAGGGATCTGCTGCGTTTCTCCCTCCCAGCTTTTGCTGATGACCAGCAACCTTGACGTTCTTTGGCTGGAACTCCAGCACTTCAACCTCTGTCTTGGTTTTCACATGGCATTCTCTCCATGTGGGTGTGTCCAAATGTCCCTCTTATAAGGACACCATCCATGTTGGATTAAGGCCCACCCTGATGATCTCATTGTGTCTGCAAATACCCTATTTCCAAGTAAGGTCACACTCATAGGTCTCAGGGGCGAAGACAGCGGTTCTCAACCTGTGGGTCGAGACCCCTTTGGTGGTCGAATGACCCTTTCACAGGGGTCGCCTAAGACCATCCTGCATATCAGATATTTACATTACAATTCATAACAGTAGCAACGAAAATAATTTTATGGTTGGGTCACAACATGAGGAACTGTATTTAAAGGGCCAGAAGGGTGAGAACCACTGGGCTAAGACTTCAATATACCTTTTGGGGGACACAATTCAGCCCAAACAGCGAGTTAGCGACAGGAGCCATCTCTCCTTTCCCCAGGAGCCCGTGAGGTCCTGGTTTTCTGCATCAGCACCTGAATTCCAGACCTTCCCTTCCCTTCTCAGCATCAGAGAGAACTCATCTGTGCCTCACTCCCTCAGGGCTCTACTCTCAGCTATAAATTGATAAATTCATCTAAGGGGAGGTGATTAGGCAAATAGCACTGCTTCCAGGTATTTGCATTTAAAAGATGAATTTCTGGAGATGGTCCGGTCCCTTAATCTAAAGTTGCTGGTGGAAATTGTGCAGTGCGTAAGATTTTCTATGTTAGTAGACAGGTCTTTGCATGACCCTCAAATCATCGCTGTCTCCTCCATCTGTGAAAAGGGTGGGCCCTGTCTGTCTGTTACTCTCTTAAGGGAAAATTATGACTACAGACAATTTGATCTATCTTTGAATTGCATGCAGTTATTCATCCCAGGATTGTAAGTGTGCCAGGAGAGGAGATTTGCCTCTCCCAAGGAAGTCCATTGAGGGAGAGAATTGTATTTTAGAAAGGGGCAATCTGGGGATCAAACACGAGGAATAGAAACTCATTCAAAACTGTGGATACTTTTCAAAGAATGAACCGGAGAGAGGGGGAGAATTTGGTTGCTAGGAAAATCGAATAAAATACACACAAGCTCCCTCCCCCTGGTTTTCCATCTTGGGGTGGGCTGTGCTTTCCATTCTCACTGTGGGTTGTTTGTCCCTCCCACCTCAGTGGCGACAGACTCACAGAGATGCCTACATGTCTGTCTCACAGGTGTGCGATCTGATACTTGCCAGCTTAGCAACACTTTGGTGGAGTCTCCCACAGTGGTTGCAAAGAGAAAAGGAGAGAGATAATAGCTCACTGGCATCAATAATCTACTTTCCCGTCCAGCCAAACATTTGAGTAATAGGCTCAGAACTTGCCCTCCTACACCCCTCCCTGACTCCTCCCTTGTCAGATTCTCTTCCCTTCTCCACAACTGGGAACTCTAGGGAGCAGATTGTTTTGGCTGGAATTAGCTGGGCACAGATGGTACCACCTGCTGCATGTTCCTTACTTCTTATTGGCTTCTCTCTCAGCTCTGCGAGTTTCTGTGGTTTTTAGAAGTTCAGGGGAAGGGGAAATGGCTGGGGCCCTTGCTCATGCCTGATTCTAACCCAGCTGTTTGGAGCAAGCTGACAAGGGTGGGCACTGCGGTGAGGCGTGCCGACTGGGAAGGTGCTTCCAGGGTAACCTGCCACTGTTTGCCGAATCCAGTGCTTTCGTTTCCAAAATACAAACTTTCTTTGGCCCAAACAGTTTCTGTTTTCCAGGCTGACAGATTTGCCTGTGACCAGACGCAAGGCAGGTGGTCTTGTGAGAATCTGAGAAATGCTATTTCTCTCATTCTGAAGTCAGAGGGGGAGGGAATAATGAATAGGCCCTGGTCCGGTTGATAAGTACATTTCTATACACTGGGAGTAGCAAACTAAGTTTCTTTTGACTCTCACAGGGTGAACCTCCTAGATGAGCAAGTTCAGTTTTCTCACTATGAATACATGGCATTGGACCAAAAGACCTAAGCAATCTCATTCCTTAAAATTCTCTGGGTTGTTCTTGGGTGCTTCTAACAGGAGGTCACACTATAAGTCACTCACATGACCCGAGAAATGTTTTCTTACCTGTCTGACTTTATCTCCCACCCTCCTCTCTTTTCTACTATGCTTTGGTAGACTGGCCTTTTTATTCTCAAAAAGCCAAATCCATTCCTCCTTCCGTTCCTTCTTTCTGGAACATTCTCCCTCCAGGCCTTCACTCCTTCTCATCCGTCAGGCTCAACTCAAACCCCACTGCCTCAGAGAGACCTTTTTCTCACACGCTCCTCCCTGTCCCTGGCTGAGGTTGCCTTTTCCCCAGTTTCATTCACTGTTACATCACTTTTTATTTTCAATAAAATGCTTAGCATTATGCGAAGTGATCTTTGTAACTGTTTTGTTCTCTGTCTTCTCCGTTGGAATGTAGGTCCTTTAAGGTAGGGATATGGTCTATTTGTCTACCACCGTATGGCAAAGACCTAGAGCAGGGCCTTACCTGTAGCATCACTCCATAGTATATGTATTATTGAGGGAATTGAGGCATTTTGTGTTTAAATAGAGGAAACACAATAGTAGAGAAGAGATTGCTTAGGACTTTCAGATCAGTGCATTCCCTGTGGCACCTGGAACTTTGTGAATGTCTACCCTGATAGGTTATAAGAAACCTGAGGCAAGTTGCTCTGTCTTGTTTATCTTTGCACATCCTACAGTATCTTACACATGACAGAACTGAGCAAACTGAATCACTGTCAATGATGTAACTGTTGCTAATTATTAGTATTATTTTTAGAACTACTGCACCTACTGAACTGCTGAATAGAAGCATCACAGAAGCGATAGACACATGGATAGAAGCATGACAGCATCAATGCCGTAACTGCAGACATGGCTTCCAGTGTCAGTTCTGCTAGTAGCTATGTGATGATTTGAGCTTTTATTCTCTCTGAGCCCAGAATTTAAAGCCAAGGCTTTAGATGAGAACATAGCTAAGGTTCCTCCATGCTCTTTCTTTCCTGTCTTTCAGTCTATTCCACTTTTCCCGTTGCAGAGAAGTGACTCCACTCGTGTTCCTGCTGCTCTGCTGCCCTGTCTCTTCCTCTGACCATCTCTGGTCTTCAATGCACGTGGGCCTTGGAAAAGCCATGACTAGAGAAGGAATAGCATGGGGACTCCCACAGTGGGTTCTAGCTGGAAACGATGGCTGGAGGCTCAGTGGAACCACTCTCCTCAATGGACATAAGCACTGTCAAAAGTCTTGGACAAAACAAGTGGGTAAAATGTGTGAACAGCAGTAATTTTTAAAGAGCTTTTCTTAAAATTGAGGAGGTCTCTGGCTCTCAATTACAGGAGACTCCAGTGCAGAAGCAGTTAACAGCCCTCGGATGGTGGCATGACATCTTCAAGTAATATGGGGGTTTCCAAAGTCGATTCTTTTCATCCAGTCTTGTGGACCAGAACAAAATTCCTACAGGAAGTGGGGAAACTCATTCCCTTTGAGGTTTCCATTTGCCTGGGATATGTTGAAGAGAACACTGTCAGGGGATGGAGCTCTTCACAGTCTATGCTTAACTGCTTTCCAGATCTTTGTCGGGTAAAAGCAAACCAATGACCAGTGTGGTCTCAAGTATATGTAGACTTATAGTTTCCTCACCTATAAGATGCAAGTGGTAGATTAACTACTTTTATTTTTCTAACTGTTGCAAGCATTAAGGTTTTCTTTTCTTTTAAAAAAATATATTTTATTGATTTTTTACAGAGAGGAATAGAGAGTTAGAAACATCGATGAGAGAGAAACATCGATCAGCTGCCTCCTGCACACCCCCCACTGGGGATGTGCCCGCAATCAAAGTACATGCCCTTGACGGGAATTGAACCTGGGACCCTTCAGTCCACAGGCCGACGCTCTAGCCACTAAGCCAAACCGGTTAGGGCTAAGGTTTTCTTCCTACCCAATTCATAAGGGAGCTCTATTGAAGAAGAAGAAGGAGGAGGGTTTTTGGCAATTTTAATATAGACACAACATAGGTTATAATTTAGTCAGGTCATAAAGACATTTGTAACATAGCTATGGGCTGATTTGCAGGTGGAAACATATGACTCAAGGGATCCTGACAATTCCTGGAAAAGTATTTGTACAAATCATCATTCTAATTTTCAGTTTAAAAGTCAGGGTAGAACACATTAAGTAACTATTCTGGCTAGAACTCTTATTGTTCTGACAAGATTTTTTTAATGTTCCATCACCCTTTATTTTTATTTATTTATTTATTTTAATTCTCACCAGAGGATATTTTTTCCATTGATTTTTAGGGAGAGTGGAAGACAAAGGGAAAGCAGAGAGAAACAGTGATTTGAGAGAAACTCATCGAATGGTAGCCTCCTGCAGGAGCTCTGGGAAGGAGCCTGCAACCAAGGTACATGCCCTTGACGGGAATCAAACCCGGGACCCTTTGATCCACAGGCCCGATGCTCTATCCACTGAGCCAAACCAGCTAGGGCGTCGCCATTTATTTTAAAGTGAGTGAAAAGTTCCTTTTCATGGATTTATCTTTGAAAATATAAAAGCACTTTACATTGCAGAAGAAGAAAAAAAAAGGTGTCTACTTAGATGTTAGGCTGGTTGTTCTCAAGCCCACTCTCTCCAGCAATGGCGTTGGAAGAGTTAAAACACTTTGGGCAGGGTGGTTTGTGCTTCTCCTTTTCCCCTCTTGCTTAGCCGTCTCTCCAGCCGGAAACCTATGAGCTTACACTTTCTAAGCACGTTCACTAATGAGTGGTAGACCTCCACCGAATGTTTCAGGACTGCAGGAAGTGGTTGGGAGTTACTCAATAGCTGGTGCTCTCCCTTCACGTCTGCACCAATCCCGGGCCGCACTACAGGGCTGGGAAACACTGTTTGTGTTGGAAGTGGTATCTTTCAGAAGAGATGTAAAAACCAAAGTCTAGGTTGCTTGTGGTCACTAAAATACACCAGCATGTTTTCTGAGAGTGTGGGGATGTTCTTGCGTTTCCTTTCTAAATTTATATTCTTTTCTTCATCTCTACTTTTTTCCAGTAATTTGAAGACTGTATTCTGCTTTCTCTAAACAAAACTAAAATGGGATGTAACTGTAATGCTTTGCCTTAGAATAAGACTCTTTTAGGAATGGATTAAAAAGATTCTCCTTTAAGGAAAGGTCATAAACTAGAACCTAAGTTTCCTATAAAAAGAATAAAGAGCCTGGCCAGCATGGCTCAGTGGTTGAGTGTCAGCCTCTGAACCAGGAGGTCACGGTTCGATTCCTGGTCAGGGCACATGCCCAGGTTGTAGGCTCCATCCCTGGTGTGGGGGTGTGCAGGAGGCAGCTGATCAATGATTCTCTCTCATCATTGATGTTTCTATCTCTCTCTCCCTCTCCCTTCCTCTCTGAAATCAATAAAAATATATATATATTTTTAAAAAGAATAAAGATAAGTCATCATTTTATCTGTTATATTGTTAGCATATCTTATAAGTTATATAGAATTATCTTGTGGTGAGGTCTTCAGAACATTTTAATTTTCTAGTACCAGCATTTTAAGTGGTTTCCATTTGTGTAAGATAACAATATAATAACGTCTCAAAAGCATTTTGTTGAGGCTCCTTCCATCTCTTGGGTATTGTTGCTTTTTAATGCTAGCTATTCAAGTTTACCCGCAAAGTTAGCAAACCTACTATGGTCTCTCCCCCCACCCCAAAGCTGACTGCTTTGAAAATGGTCAGAACAGGATTATAATGCACAAATCTTTCTCTGAATATTTCCTTATGTTAGATCAGTTCCTTCTGAGTTCTGTGCTTGCCAATGCTAAATTTCCTGCCAGGGCAGTAGTCTATTTTTAACATTTTGGGGGCTTAGTCTTCGTTCCAAATCTAACAGGCAGATTCTGTTGAGTGAAAGAGAGAAAGCGGACTGGATGCATTTACAAATCAGAATCATCAGGATTTGCAATTTCTGTAGAATTAAAGAATTGAAGGAGAAAGACCAATTAGAATACTTAAAAGATCATCTGTCATCACTTTAATCTTCATGTATTTTTTACTCATCATTTTCTTTGACTAAAATTATTAGAGTCTTTGTCATGTTCATCTCAAGGCCAAATGGGAGCAGTAATGTTCATTTTATATTTTCAATATTTGGAGCATTGTAACATGTCATGCTAGATTATAGGTGGTAGATGACTGTTTTAACAGAGAGAGTTTTAGTTTGTGTCATATTCAGCATTGTATTATCTCAGTGTCATGTCTTTGAATTTAATTCCATGTTTCATAAACATAAATGAAGACTGAGGGATTTATTTCTGTTATTGAATAGCATTTGTTTAATTCAGAGATTAATATATCATCTTCAACCCTGAAACAGAGGCCCTCTGAAACATCAGACCCAAAAAATTGGACACGGCCTATTAGCCAAAAGAACATGTTGCCAATTATCTCCATGTTTATTTAAATATTTAGCTCTAAAGGAAGCAATCATTCCTTTATACTTCTTTGAATTTAGTATCGACATTTTTATTTTGGGAAAGGAGGTCTTTTTTCTTTTTTCTTTTTCTTTTTTTTTAACATGGATACAGGAAAAGAAAACTCTCCAATAAAAATATTGTCTAAAAAGTTTGTTTTGTCTGCATGATTTACTAAATATGTACAATTTCAATTCACAGCGAAGGTAACAAAGATTTAAACAGCCAACATCACAAATGTCTCAAGTTCTAAAAAAAAATCACTGTGCACAGTTTAACAATTTAATTGAATAAAAAACCAAAGCTAAGCCTTCAGTCGGAGTCTTTTTTATGATGGGCACAAGCCATGTATTTTCTTCGTCTTTGTTACACGATGCATATTTCAGTGACTAAACGCCCCTTCCCATCTTAGTATATTAGGTTATGTCAGTACATACTTAAGGGAGGCCATAAATTGCCTCTCGGTACACCTATATGATTTGTGATGTGTTCACATATATGTCATATTTATTAATATATAAAATGATCAGATGAGTCACTTGTGAT